>NC_081432.1:39314631-39644631 GCF_949786415.1 Peromyscus eremicus
GAAAGCTCAGGTCGGTCTGGAACCCAAGGCCGGTTCCTACCACTTAGGTGGTTT
Source organism: Peromyscus eremicus (assembly GCF_949786415.1). Lineage (NCBI taxonomy): Eukaryota > Metazoa > Chordata > Mammalia > Rodentia > Cricetidae > Peromyscus > Peromyscus eremicus. The sequence continues at coordinate 39,314,686 of NC_081432.1, forward strand.
TGTTTTATAATAATGAACTTGATCATAAAAAAGTCCTCTACTTACCAGGGCAGCTTGTGAATGTTAGGCAGCTCAAATGCACAAGTGACCTATGTCAGTGATCTAGTCAACAGCACAGGATGTGATAAAGCTTTGAAAACGACATGCATCTGTGAATTGAAAACTCAATATCTGTGTATACTAACGAGGTTAGTGAGGACACGGAGTACGTGCTGACAGAGAGAAAACAGAACACGTATCTAGAAGGCAAATCATGCTATCTGCATCCGAGTGAGATTAGAGTCTAGTGACATGAAAGAGCATAAAACTCCATGCTACCGATGTTTACAGCATACAGACTTTTCCGAGGATAGTTAAAAAAAAACTAAGGAGCCAGAAAACTTGTTACATACCCCTTAAACATGACAAATTATGTCAAAGTATTCCTAGGAGTCATGGAATTAAAAATAAACACTTTTAAAATATCGGGCATTGTGTTGGGCACATTACTATGAGCCAGACAATTTTTAAATCATTTCTGGGTTTTTGTTTTTTTTTTAAGATGTGAGTATTCTCACTTTAAGATGTAGCCTCCCATCCCTCAAATAATTTTCATGGGTATCTCTGACAATTAAAAAACTCCATAGCATATCAACTGCATGGGCTCTTTTCTAACCATTATTTTATACTAAAATACCTAACATAACAGTAAAAGAATGGCTTTGAAAAAGAAGAGTTAGAAAATGAACGAGTCCTCTTACACCATGCAAGGCAGAGATTAAGAAGGCAGAGAATGATGATCAGCACATGTGAGATTGTACTTTATAAACACAGAGGCCTCCCAACTCTCCACCTCTCTCTATGTATTTCCCACGTATAAACCTTGAGGTACATTACCATACATTTTCAGCCATGCACAGATCAGACTCTTGAACGGACCTCACATCTAGTGAGCAACGTTACCTTCTCCTCTGCCTTCGTATCTCCGGAGGGTTGCGGTTCCCGCTGTTTCAGGGATTCACTGAATAATAAATTATAACCTTCTTGCAGAGCTTTCACTTGTTTCTCCAATTCCTTTCTTTCTTCATCTGTCAGTCTACAGCAGGCATAAAGTATCCAGAGGTAGTGTTAGCCTTCACGTGTAAAAGTTTGTAACCTGCCTCCATGTCCCTGCTTCACAGTCTTCAAATAGAGCGTGACTATTTCTCAGGTCTTGAAATGATTATGTATTGAAGTCAGGGGCCTATATAAAATATCCAAGATTCTTTCCTTTGTCTAAGAAAGAGACTAAAGAGTTAAACTAGTAAGTCAGTGCCCTCCCAGATAAAGCAAAGAAACAACAAGAAGACCAGAATAACCGCTCCAAGTTGATCAGAGAAGATTCTTCAAGGAATAACACAAAATCATTTCAGGGTAGCCATGAAGAGGACACGCCAATAGGATTTAAGACAGGGGATGATGCCTTCTTTGTTTGAACCACTGGTTGAAATATATAAAGTAACTCGTGAAAAACAGGACTAGAAAACAGAGAGATACACCCACTCACTGTGTATGCATATGCACACACACACACACACACACACACACACACCAAGAATTAAAACCTGACTTAGAGCCTGCCCTGCCACTCACTGGCTCCTCATCTTCAACCTGTCTGAGTTTACTTGTCAGTAATAGATGAGGAGGAGTACACTGGAGAATGGTGAAGACTGGGAGTGGCAGGTTGTTAAGTTCATGTTCTAATTGAGTAAAGTGTGGTTTGTCGGTGTTCTACTGTTAGGATGTCAGGTAAGACACGCTGCCTTTTGTCTCCTGGATGGTTTTCAGGACGTGACCCTATACCCAATGAAAGGGCCAGTGAAAGCCAACATACTTGTCTCCATGTTTAGCCAAAAAAAGCTGTGTGGCTTGAAGAGCTTCAGAGAATTGCTCCTTTTTGGTTGATATTTCTTTACTGGAAATCTGTAAGGTAAGAAGGCACATTCAAACTCTCCACCAACAAAATGAGTATTAAATGATAATTAAAAATATATGATTTTAATCAAGACAAAAGTGACATTTGTATTTTCCAGTGACACACATAGACTGTCAGCTGTGAGCAGGGTACAGGCCTGCCTAAGAGGTCAGCTCTCCCCATCAGACAAACAAGAAGTGCAGAGTCCTCCCGGTGTCACGGTGCTATCATCTTAATGCAACACCACACAGTTCCTGCATCTGTCCGGGCCCGACATGAATGTACCAAAGGCCAGAGACCGGTGCTGTTTCACTAACAACCTTGTATGCCACCGTTCTCAAAAGGACACTGCGACTGAGGAACACTACTTCCAAAGAGGAGCTTCCTTCCAGAAGCTCCTTTTTATTATGGAGGAAGTAGGCCTGTAGATCAAGAGATAACTGCCCCAGGCTAGCACCCTCCATCCCAAGTCATCCGGGGCAACCGGAGAGGAAAACCCATTGATGGAGGGAAAAGGGAGTTCCCCCAAGACTTTTCCTTAACCCCTTTCATTTGATCAAAGCTTCCATTCTTGTAAATGAACAGGAATGGGAAATACTGGGCCAACGAAAAGATGCCAAGTCTGCTCCTTAGTCCAATGACATCTATTCTGCATGGCTGTAGGTAATCATGAAGGTAAATGGAATCTTTGAGCACTCACTCATTATGTCTATTAAACCACTTTCTCCTTTAAAAGAGAAAGAGCAAGTGTTCTGGTAGAATTCCAGGTTAAGGCCACAATCTTATTTAAAAGTGTCTGTGTATACTACATCTAAATCTTACTAACGTTTTAGAGAATGTGTAACTATAATGTGAAGACACCAGGTGTTTATAAGTCATGCTTCTGAAGAAACACATTCTCTCAAGACATCTTTGCTAAGGCTTATGTGCCTCTTTTAATGCCTTCCTATTTGATAGTGAGGAAAAGCTTGAGAATATTTTAAATCAAACATTTTAGGGAAATTACATGGAAGGGTTTTGGCTTAAAACACACCAAATGTAAATGCTTTCTGAATTCTCAGTTCTTCCATTTGAATGACACACACCATGAAAGACTATGAGCTAACTGGCTCCATTTTTAAAGAATAATATTTTAAGTAAAAACTTTCTCAAGAGAAACCCCAAATCAGATCTATTTGGCCTTATATCAAAAGCAAGATTAGACAAGAGTTGATGCCTTTCCTGACCACCCCCGTGTCAGGGTCAATTGAGTGTAAATACTAAGGCAGAGCTAGAAGAGACACTAAACATTGAGACTGAGTGACAGCTCTAGAAACCACCAATGTCAGGCAAGGGTAGGAGCTTAGGAGCTGGCCTCCTGTGGGAAAAGTGTTCCTTATGCAAAAGCTTCTCTTGGTGTCAATGTCCAGGCATGATGGCACATGCCTTTAATTCCAGCATTCAAGAGGCAGAGCCAGGTGTATCTCTGTGAGTTCGAGGCCAGTCTAGTCTATAGAGCAAAATCCAGGACAGGCACCAAAACTACACAGAGAAACCCTGTCTCAAAAAAAAAAAAAAAAAAAAAAAAAAAAAAAAAAAGGAAAGAAAAGAAAAGAAACTGAGGAGTTCAAGGCCAGCCTGTGCTGCATAGCAAGGGTGAGACTAACATCAACCTTGTCTCCCCAAAACAAGCCCAATCCAACAACAAGATACAAACTAGAAGGAATTCCTACCACCAACAGCACTAATAAAATTTATACCTTAATGTCAATGTCCTGAGCTTTGAGTGGTACACTGTGGGGCAAAAACACCTCCCTTATGCAGTCTCCCAACTAACACTAAGCAACTATTTGCTTGTGAAACAGAAAAGATTCATGAAAGAACTACTAAACACTCAACCATGTTCACATCCTAGATGGTATTCTCCATGTCTTTCTGATATGGGTGGCATGGAGGACTGGCGACTTCACTGACCACCAATCTTAGTCATTCTAATGGGGGAGTAGATGTATAGAAGATGTGATGGGGGAGGGGATCTACGTAAGTCCTATAACCTATTGGCTTGCTGAGAGTGGGGCCAATGCAAACGGTTCTGGCTGTGGGCTAAGATACCCTTCTCTGGCACATTCTAACTATGACTCTTTGGGCAAACTGACTAACAACCTCTTGGATCGTCATTGTGAAAGCCTGTAACCCAGGGGGAAATTAAAGTACAGATTTGTGCTTTGCAGACCGTATGATTCAGTGAATTCTTCCCAACAGCACTAGAACCTCTGTGAATACCTGTTGCTTAGAGAAGAGGGGCTTCCCGGCCTTCTCCACATCTCTCATTGTCTTGCTGATATTTGATACCCATTTCTGCAGTTCTTTAGCTTTTTCAACATGCTGTTTCTTCTCTTCTTCCAAAGACTTCTGACGGGCACAAGTAGTTCAAAAAGAGAAGATACATTCTAGTAAATGACTGATGACCGAGCTTCTCAACTAACCTATCCTTTCTGCTGAATATCAGAATGTAAAAAATGTTTTCCCATCATGTACACGGGTTACGGAGATCTTTTATTCATTCATTTAACCATGTCCACCATGTCACAGCACAGATGTCTAGGGTAGCTGGGGAAGCTTTGACAATCTTTATTCACTGCTCTGACCACCCAGCTGCTTCATGAGTAGGACAAATAAGCAAATTCAACTTTATTCATGAGACTGAGAGATTGGGGAATTGCTGCCTTTACATTAGCATTACAATCGTGAACGCCTCCACAGAAAGCTCTCAGACAACAGGAAGCAAAAGGAGAGAGAAGGACGACATACAGATGATCCCCCTCCTCTAATACACAACGGGCTTGTTAGATATTAATTCCAAAGTCTCAACTAAAATAAGAGATTACAACGGACACTTTAATATGTAAAGAACATCACAGCCTACAGGAAGCAAATATCCAGCCTCATGGGTCTGGAGCACATCTGCCTGTTCTCTTCAATCCCGCGGTGCTCTGTGAGGTACTCTTTCAAGATGCACATTGTTCCACGTCATTAACATGCTGAATCTATTCAGTGAAAGAACTCTGAAGAAGGACTGAAGAAATGAGTCTGTGAACGTGTGGATGGTCACCATGCTTACACCATTTTCTAGATAAAATCCATTTATTTAAGTGAGATAAGATTTCTTTTTTTAAATGTAACTATTTTAGGGGGCAGCCAATCTTGTGTTATTTTCAATTCAAGAATGACCGTGTTTTCTGAGCAGGGAGCTATTTCTAGCCTACAAGAAATTCTCAGTGCTTCGAGTTCGGGACACAGTTCCTAGACTGCACATTTAGCAGACACCATCTGCTCTGAACAGATGGCGGGAAGCAGCCGGCATTGCTTCTGCATGGAGTTACTTAAACGCCCTACTGGGAAGAATAGTAGAGGCTGGAAATCCCTGTCATCAAGGGTTCAGAAACTTCTAACAGCTTAAGTCCTGTGTGGAAATCAAAATCAGCTTTCTCTAAGGCTTCTTTATATGTCAACTTTCTTTTAGTCTGAGGACATGTTATATTCCTGACGTATGATTTTTGATCCTTGAGTCTGGTAGCGATGAGGACATCGATGATCCCTACCTGAAGGGCCTCTTCTATAGACAGCCTCGAGCGCACCTGTGGCTCTATCAGGCCCCCTGTCAAGTACTGGAACTCCAGGCATCGGATTCCCATCTCTTTACTTATGATATTTGCATTCACAGCTTCCACCACGGACATCGTTTTATTAGTGACAGGATGGCTGATGCCTGTGATTACTAATTCACACTGGCGCAGCTGCTGGGCAAAGCCCTCATCAACTAGGCCTCTATGCAAAGCCTCCGCTACCCTGTATTTCTTGCCAGTTAGAGGGTCAATTATCCCCCCTGTACTGACTTGGGCTTCCAGGCATCTGAGGGCAGTAATCCTATCAACCAAATTTCTCCGGGAGGCTTTCAGTAAGGAGATCCGTTCCCCACTAGCAGTCAGCCAGTAGCCTGCAATGGGACTATGCAAATCCTTCTTAGGAACTATCTTGCTCAGCAGAGAGTCGGCCAGTTCTGTTAGTGTGGTAAGGCCTTCCTGATACTTTTTGATCAAGGCTTTGTCTAGTGTTCCCTGCTCTACAGCCTCACTAATATTGAACTGCAAACCAGTTTTGATATCAGTTAGCATGTGAGAAGGATGTCCATAGGAGTCAAAAAATGTGGCTTCCTTCCACTGGTACTGCTGCCCTGAAAGTTCAAGGTAAATACTTTTGTCGATCAGGTTTCTCTGGAAAGCCTCATACGCGGTCAGCTCTGCTCCTGTTTTTGTATCCACCACAGAAATTTTATGAGTTTTCTCTATGTTGAGGTTGGATATGTCCCTTTCCCCAAAGGGCAAGAGAAAGCACTGGCAATCTACGTCAAACACACACATCTGCAGCAACTCCGCATAATACAGAGCCTGCTTGTTGTTGGGGTTAGGAAAAACTCGGGTGTTGCTGGACGGCTCGTGCAGAAACTGTAAGATGGCGTTGTTCAGCAAGCCCTGCTGCACAGCAGTTTCTGGAGGGACTCGGATGCCTCTCACAGGGTCAATGACGCCCCCACTGGCAATCTGCGCTTCCAAGATATGTTTCCCTTTCTTCCTATCAAGCATTCTATTTTCCATCGCCTGGAACACTGACAGCGTCTTGGAAGAATGTGGATATCCCAAAACTGCCTTCTCGGCCTCCAGGAGCCTATTCCTGAATTCAGGATCAACAATGCCTTGACGAACTGCATCTTCAACACAGTAAGTCTGACCAGAAATGGGGTCGATTATAAAACCTGTTGCAGCCTGAGCTTCTAAAAAGGCTAGAGCCATCATTTTGTCTATTATGATTTTCTGGGCTGCGGAAGCAAATGACATTTTTTCTTTGGAAGACTCTAGATAAAGTCCTGCAATGGAGGTGGCTTTGGTCAAAAACTTGCTAAGACTTTTCTGAACTTCTTCAATAGTCTTCAGACCGAGTCGCAGCTGCTCGACTGTTCTCAGGTCCAGAAGCTTCGCTTCGGCCAGCTGCCTACCAGACACAGTGTGCCTGAGCCCTTGGAACTGAAACTCATCCTCCCTAACTGAACATGCTTGGTTAAGGTCAAAGCTCTGGGAAGTCTCTGGCTCTACGCTTTTCTTAAGGAAATCTCCCTTGAGTCCACCAGATGTTCTGGACCCTTCCAGCATCCATCCACCAGCACTGGAACCCAGTTTCTTCTCCTGTGTTAAGGTCGTGACTTCTGTATGCATACCACATTGTTTGTTCTTAGCTATCTGCAATAGGAATGTTTAAGATGTTAAAAGTTGCCTAAAGAACATGATGACATTTTATCAAATGTTCTCGGCCCAAACACAATCCCTTGAATTATAAGTGAGTGAAGAATGGCAAACCAAGGGTAGGGGATAATATTTTGAGAGACTCAAGTTTTAGCAATTAAATACAGTAAAGTAGTGAATAAAATGAAACCTGGCCACAGAATATGCTAGAAGTTGAAGATAATATTTCCTTCTAGTTCCCTCCCCCCCTAAAGTGCTAAGACTCTGACCCAGGGCCTTGCACATGCTAGGGAATTCTTCTACCACTGAACTGCATGCAACACAGCCATTCTCTAGATTTTTTAAAAATATAATCACCATTAAAATACATACTCCTACAGATATATCAGCTTACTCACCACATTTATGGACAATCTCAAGCATTCATAAATCAGTGGTCATTTATAGTAAAATACAGCCAAACTGATGGAAAATTAGAGTATTATTTTCCTCTCAGGACGACTATACTATACAGCTTAGCATTCAAAACTGTTAAAAATGTAGCCTTGGAGAAAAAAAGAAATAACAGAAGCCTGGCCTGGTAGAGCTAAGAAGGTCGTAGAACAAGGTATACCTCCAAGGGTGTCAAAAGCTTCACCAGTTCCACTTCGAGTTTGTCATCCTGATACCTGACAGGCGGTCTGGAAGTCCTCAAGGCTTGGTCTCTCATCTTCTCTAGGTCAGTCAGTCTCGGAATCGGGTTTTTCTCATCAAACGTTATCTGCAATTCGGTGCTTGTCTGAGAAAAGTACTCTGAGTAGCATGGTTGGCTGCTGTCCGTGTCCAACAGCATCCCTGGCTGTCGGAACTTAACCTCCTTCGGGACTTGTTCAGCGACCCTCGGCTGCCATTTTTCTTCTACCTGAGGTTGTGGTTCCTGAGTCCATCTCGACAGTGGACACCTGGCCTGTAGGTTCAGGTGTCCAGAGTTCCCCGAGGAAGTCTCTGCGGGGTGGTGGCACTCTCTCCCTGCCGTATCAAAACCTGATACGGAGGTATGCTCTCTGGCTGTGTTTTTTTCTTGAATTTCACACTGGAGCAAAGCTAACTGGTGCTCATGCTCCTTTATCTGCTGATCCATCTTCTGCTTGAGGTTTTCGACCTCCCGTCTCTGGGCTATCAGCTCCTCCTCGAGCTTCCGGCATTTCTGATAATGACTGGCCTCCCCGTGCTGCCCCTGCTGCATCTTCTCGCGGTAGCACTGTAGCTGCCGCTCGAGCTCTCTGATGTTTGTCTCCCACAGCTTCGCGTTCTCCTGCGCGCGGCAGTTTTCCCTCTGAAGAGACACGAAGTCATGCTTAATGCCGGAAATGTCATTTTCAGTGATGACCTTGGACTCCATCAGCTTCTCCATCTTCTTCCGAAACTCGTCTGCTGAGCGCTTGAACTTGTCCGACTCCTCCTGGAGCAGGACCATCTTCCTGTGGGTCATCTGCTCTTCGATGGTCTTCAAGTGCAGCTCATCCTGCACCTTCTTCAGCCTGTCGTTCAGCTCCTGCACCTGAGCCCGCTGCAGCTGGGCTTTCTGCTCCTCTCGCCGCTTCTCCTCCTTGGAAGCGCTCAGCTCAGCACTCAGGTTCCTCACCTCCTTCTCTGTATTCTGGATGATGATGTTCTGTTGGTCACATTTCTGCTTAAACTCGCTCACTAAATGTTGGCTCTGGGCTAGATCATCCTCTAGGCTTTTAATCTTCCGGTGGAAGTCCTGCTCTGTTTTGGTCTGTTTATGCAAGTGTTCGTTGGTGTTCCGTAACTGATCTTTAAAACCATCGGCCTGAACCTGCAGCACTTGGCATCTTTGCTGGATCGCTTGTTTCTCTCGGACGATGTTCTTGGACTCGGCCTGAATTCTCTGCATCATTAGTTTGGTTTCATTATTCTGCCTCGTGAGCTCGTCCACCCTCTGTTTGAGCATTTCTGCACACTCATTGCTTTTCTCCAGTTCTTCATTGAGCTTTCGGATTTTATCATTGTTTTCTTTCTCCGCTTTAATATTCTGAAGCAACTGGGCATGGCTCTTCTCAAACTCTTCTTTCAGATGATCCGATTTCCTCTGGCACAGTTGTCTCCTTTCCTCCGAGAGTTCCTTCTCATTCTGTGAAGAGTGAACTTGGGAATTTAAGTGCTGAATGTTCCTCTCAGCAAGAGCGTGTGCCCTGGTGATCCTGTCGACTTCTCTCTGGAGTTTTCCTTTCTCATGATGGAGAGATTCCAATTCTAACTGGTAGTTGTGCTTTATTTTCTTGAGATCGTTAGCTTCCTGCCTGACCTCTTCAGCCTTGTCTGTCGTTTGGTTCAGCTGCCTGCCAAGTTCTCTGAGCTGCTGGGAGTAGCGTTCCTGGGCCTGATCCTTCCTTTCCAGCTCCCCCTTGAGGCACTTGAGTGTGTTATTCGTCTCATCCAGCTTGTCTTTGAGCAGCCGCGCCTTTTCCTCAGAGGAAGCCTTTTCAAGCTGGACCGCACTGAGTTCGTACTTGAGCTCCCGCATCTCTTTCTCAGCCTTGCGGTTGGCCACAGTCAGCTCGTCCACCTGCTGCTTAAGTTCCTCCTCCTTCTGTCTGTCCTGCTCCTTCTGGGGGCCCGCCACCGTCCTACAGGCCGGCAGCCCGTTTTCTCTACACGAATACTGAATTTCGGTTATTTTTCTTCTTGCTTCCAATTCGATCTTTTGCTTTTCCTTCAGCTGCTTCTCGGCCACCTGCTTCTGGAACGCCAGGTCCCTCTCCATCTTCTGCACCAGCTTCAAGAGCTCCTCCTCGTGGTCTCGCTTTCGCCGCAGCTCTTCCACTAACGCCTGTTTCTGCTGTTCCAGATCGCTGAGGCTCGAGTCCTTCCTCCTCAGATGATCTTCGAGGGTTCTTCTCGTGAGGGTGTGTTCCTCCAGCTGACTCCGGAAGTTGCGGAGGTTCTCCTCCACCGCGGCTCGCCGGGCCTCGGCCTCGGAGGTGAGCAGCCTCACTCGCTCCAGCTCCCGCTCGGCAGCTTCCTTCTCCCTCACAATGGTCTCCAGCTCCCGGCGGTACTGCTTGGCCTCGCTCTCCGCCCTGAGCTTCTGCAGAGCGATGTCCTCCACGTTCCTCTGTTGCTTTCTCAGTTCATTTTCCGCAGCCTCCTTAACTTTTGGAAGCTCTTCCTCCACCCGAGACTTTTGCTTCTTTAGCTCAGCTACCATTGTTTCCAACTCACTGATCTTTCCTGTAAGTTTGCTATTTTCAACCATGGTTGCTTTCTGACGCTGCAGCAGATCTGAATACGCCCCGTGCTCAGAATTCTCCTTAGACCTTTTCATCTACAAGAAACATTTAAAGTATCAAAGCCGTTCTACTGAAATAGATTCCGGAGCCTCTGAAGTAGTGCTCATGTACTCACGAGACCAAGGGAGCTCATGTGCAGAACAAGCAGTGGCCACCAGCACCAGCACCAGTTTCTTCAGAGCGGAAACCTCAGAAAGCCGGCAGGGAGGAGACAGATCACCTAAAGGGTGTGCTTCCCAAAGGATCCCTTTTGCCCCTCAGGAGTAATTTCATATAGAAATTAGCTGGTTTGCGGTTTTGAAGCAAGAAGAGACTACCGAACATGAAGCGGGGGCCCTGAACTTTTATAGATGTAAAAACTAAGCTTGGCTCATAATGATATCCATCCACTCTGCTCTCACAACTCAATCACGTCAGCTTGGAACAAAACCACCACGCAGGAACAAAGAACACAGACTTAGTTTGCAATAACAAGCCCAGTGGAAATTAAACATGGTACTCACAGAGCCATGTTTAAGATTAAAGAAACAGAATTCCAGAACAGAGAGCCGGATTCAGAAATAACACTTTTAACAGGGGAAAGGAGAGTTACATGCATCTTGACATTTCCAAGTCACTGTTTCCAATGGCAAGTGTGACAATGATAATGATGGGGATTGCTAATGTAAAGGCAGCTCCGGTCCCTGGCCTTAGAGAAGGCGATGCTGACGCACTCCCAGACTTCACTGCTGCTGGCATTGGCATGCCTCAGCTGTAATCCATTTTGTCAAGTACCTTCAGATACCCTAATACAAATGTTTTGAAGGTGTATCTATCTTATCAAATAAAAATAAGAAAACCTTTTAGCAGCTGGGAGGCCTGAGAAACTGAATATTAACTGAAACTCTACATGCTTGGACTGGCTTCCAGACATAGCCTAGTTCTCTTAGTTAACACTGTGGTGGTAGCTTTGTATCCACTCAGAGTAACTGCAGTAAGAATTCAGTAGGAATACAGAAATCATTCCGTAGAAATGATTTGTTTTCACGGGGATATATGTGCGTTTCAAGAATTTAATTAATAACAAAGCTTTTTCTTCCTCCACTTTTCTGATCTTTGGTCATTTGGGGCTTAAAAAGCTCAGCTTGCTCCATTAACCCACCCACGGTTGTTAGCACAACTCCATGGGTAAGAAAGCCTCATCACAACTGGTATGTTTCTTTGAATTATGTGTCACAGTCAACCCTCTGTCACACTGCAACGTTCTGTATGTTTAAAGTTCTCTCAGGGCACAGACCTGCACCCCTGTGATCTCAGTACTCAGACAGGAGGACATGGAGTTCCAGGCCATTCTGGGATACCCAGAGAGCCACCGTCTCAAAAACAAAAACGCAAATTTTAAAATTTAATAATTCTTTCTAAGAACCAGATTTCTTATCAAATCTTACTTTGAAACATAGCTTAGCTTTGGCCAAGGTATTTTGAGCCTTTTTCTCTTGGTCAGATTCTGCTTACCTCAGCAAAAATTAAAATTAAAGGTTAAAATTTATTGATGAGTCTTCAATATCTTAATTAGAGTCATTTTGGTGGTTTATTAGTAATTCTATGTTATCTGGTTGGCTAGGATTTTTTTCACACATGCTTAAAATTACTTTAAATAGTTTAGGTCAACTACTGATTTTTCATCTTGTAGACAGCAAACGCACTCATAAAAAACCACTCCTTCAAAGGGTCTCTTTATGCAGAGAGAATCCATTTCTAGAGTTGGGTCTTTGCATCGGCTACAGAATTCCTTCACCGTATCAAATGTAGAGCTAAGCCAATGTTCTAGATTTCTTTAACATATCTGGTTACTTCTGAAATTTACACAGATCTTTGCTTATATGCTGATTATGAAAAATTCTGATCTCAGGGCAGTTTATTCTGTGGATCTTCAAGACTGTTTCAGAAGTACTATTCTCTGGGGTCTAAAACTCCGTATCTTTTGAAGGACAGTTCATTAATATGTCCTTAAACAGAAGGGTATTAAATTTTATTATAAATTATAGTCTGTGTGTGTCTTCAAAACTATATTGTTTGTGTTTTCAACTCTCTATAACTCTTCAGTGCTTCAGTACCAATTAGTATTGAAGTCTTTGAAGATCTTTGTTTCTGTCATCTTCCATCTTATTGCAGGAATTGAGCTGAGTGGCCCACATATCTACAATTTGATATATACCGTGAGAATGGAAAAGGACTTAAATGATTTTATGTCTAACAACTGCATGTAAGATTTAAAAGACATGTACACTATTTAAAATGGAATAACATCTCTCAAAATGTAGTAAAAATAAGGAAGTTCTTTCACACATAAGTGCATTATTTTTACTAAAGGAGCTACAAGCACTCTGGGCTCTTTGGAAGCATAAGGGAGGTGGTTACAAATCTTTAAGTATATACCTTAGTGGGTTAGTGCAGAAAACGGTTGACTCCCAACAGACTAAAATAGTCACAATTTCAGAAGCTAAGAAAGTAAGCACCATCTCCCAGGCACTGGTGATCTTTTGTTCTTTCAATACATAAGCAACGCTCTATCAGGTAGCAACACCTGTAGAACTTCAACAGTCCAATTATGATGGCCAGGCCTCAAATTTAACCATTTACACATTTTAGCATTCTTTTAACTATTTTTGTCTGTTCTGGGATGAGGAAAAGAAAGGCCATCCAAAGAATCGAGCACAGAATAATCCCTTCAAGATCAGAATCAATGGGCTTTTAGGTTACATACTTTTACAGATAATTTCTTATTCTTCCTATTACTCAATGCAATTTTAAATTCCGGATCGAAGCTGCAGGAGTCCTTCAAATCAGAACCATACTTGCCTTTCTAATCACGTATAATTTTTGGGCAAAAACACAAAGGGTAAAACTCCACCAATTCTTAAAAAGTCCATTCTTTTGTATAAGTATCTACTACTGTTTTTCTTTTTAATTAATTGTAATAATCTTAATTCTTAAAGATGCGTATTAGTTCAAATGCATAACACACATCTCTACATCTCTACATACTCCATATGAGCAGCAGGTGCCATTGAAGGAAATAATTTCTCAGCTGTGAGGAAGATGAACAAAATTCTGCCCAAATGCAAACATCTTCCAGTTGAAACGGAACCATTTATGACTCTAATTCTATCATGTTAGGGTTCTGAAGGAACTGCTTTTGAGGTTTCGGGGATCAAACCCAGAACTAAAGCATGGTTAAGCAAATACTCTAGTCCACCCAAAGTAAAAATTAAAAAATGCTTTTCTGTTTTGGAGAATCTAAAAAATAAACAAACAAACAAATGTCCAAGGCTTTCCCTCTTTCCTAGTGTAAGCCTCCAATTAACTACTGAGTATTAGCTATCGACCATGTTGGAATGAGGCCCATTTTTGCCTTCCCCAAACATTACAGTTACTGCTCCACTCTAGTTCCTGTTTCCTCGGCTGTCCACTGTTGATGGTTACCTCCTCCTCTTCCAGCCTTTTCAGTGAATCACCAGCAAATTTAATATACTGTGTCATGAGAGTGACCAGGGCAGTGTATCGAGTCCGCAGGTCCATGAACTGCAAGGCAGAAATGATACGAACGTTATCTCTGTTCCTAGTGAGTTGAGTGAACTCTGAGTGATGCCCACACTACCAACTGGACTTTGGAGAATAAAGCACACACTTATCCAACAGGAAGTGGCATTTCAGGAGTAATGAGTGAGCTTGCTACTCTCTTGTATACCACATTAAGCCATAACTTGTAAGTTTAATCATAAAGTACATTTTTTTATGCATTAATAAATGATCTTTAGCTGGGCAATGGCAGCATACACCTTTAATCCCAGCACTCAGGAGGTAGAGGCAGGCAGATCTTTCTGAGTTTAAAGCCAGCCTGGTCTATGGAATGAGTTCCAGGACAGCCAGTGCTACACAGAGAAACCCTTTGTCTACCCCAACCTCCCTGGCAAAAATTTAAACAAACAAACAAAAAATCTTTATTTTAAAAGGTTTTTGTTGTTGTTGCTTGTTTTTTGTTTTTTTCAAGATAGGGTTTCTCTGTGTAACAGCCCATAGAGATCCGCTTGCCTCTGCCTCCCGAGTGCTGGGATTAAAGGCATGCGCCACCACCACCCTGCAAAAGAGTTCTTTTTAAAGAGCCTTAATAAAATGTAGTGTTGCAGCACTTTCTATTGTAGAATATCTGTTTACACTATGTGAAGTTGTGTCATTGTGATAGGTTTAATAAAGAGCTGAATGGCCAATAGCCAATGGCCAATAGCAAGGCAGGAGAGAATAGGTGGGACTTCCGGGCAGAGAGAGGAACTCAGGATGAATCTAGGCATGGGAGAGACTCTAGTGAGACAATGAAGAAGCTGGACATATGGTTCAGAGAAGAGGTAACTGAGCCACGTGATAGAATGTACATTAACAGAAACAGGTTAATTTAAGTTATAAAAGCTAGTTGAGAAAAAGCCTAAGCTAAGGCCAAGCTTTCATTAATAGTAAGTCTCTGTATCATTATTTGGGAGTTGGAGGTCCAAAAAGTCTAACAAGAAAGTCCAACTACAACTTTCTGTAAGGGATGGTTAAAAAAAAAGTATTAGAAGTGAATAGTGATGAATGTACAAAATTGTGATATACTATAATTCTACTAAATCACTTAAAAATAATTAAGATGGCCAATTTTATATAAGGTATGTTTTACTGTGATAAAAGTAAAACTGTTTTTAAAATGTTTCTCTCTTTTCTGCCTGACCACTGCTCTTCTCCATTTGTTACCTCTTGAATAATGAGGTCTGCTGAGCTCTGTGTCCGCCGGCGTTTCACTGGAGACTTCTGCTGTGAATCCACCATGGCTCTGTAGGTCATTGTTTGCAACTCATAGTCCTGCATCCAAGAGTCGATATGAGAAAATTAATTAAAGCAAAGCCTGAAGGCTTCATTCCACAGTGACTGACCCCAGAGAACTGGAACATAGTTCACTGAACTAAGTTTAAATAAAGACATAAATGATGAAAACTAAATCTTTAAAATCTATTTGGTCCTAGAGATACTTGTAAGGTGGTGACATCAACAGAGACATGTACAATGATCAGCAAAGACCCAAACTGTCTTTAGAAGCCACAAAAGCATTTACTTCAGAATACTCTTGGTAGAGGCAGCCTTCACTTCCTCCACATCAACAACAGAGCTATGGAGCTGGGAAGCTAAGACTGTCAATAATAGCCTCTAAAAATATGACAGCGTCTCTCAAGTACAAGTTAAATGTTCGCTCAATTTTAAAGAAAAAAAAGGAAAAAATAATAAGCAAGTTTCAGAGCTATATGTCTAGGGTGTGTGTACATTTTCATGCATTCATGGAGACAGTGAAAATGAGCCAGTCAGGGCTGTCCCGGGACTCATTTCATAAAGAATTATTAGCTAAGTATAAAAAGGTCTGAATAAGGTTTGAAAAAGATCTAAATGCTCTTTTAACACAGGATGAATGATTTGAATTGCTTTAAAAATATGCTACAGCACCATATACCTAAATACTAAATTTGCCTCAAGTAAGCGACTTTACTCACCTTTACCACGGCTGAGTACTGCTCGGAATATTTCTGACATTCATCCATTTTGCTCTGTTTCACCTCTATTTCTGACACCAGCATCTGTAAAGACAGTTTAGAGGAAGAGAGATGGGAATTCTACACCATTCCCCATCACGCTCAGGAACTGGAAGACGTCCCTGTCACTCCACGCTGTATGTCTCGGTGCTTTAGACCTCACATGTGCCTTGACGTACCGATAAATAACATACTTCCAGAATAAGACTCATAGCGGTTAGCCTTGTGAGGCTTTCAGAGCAGAAAGGAGAATCACGCAGAGCAGATGCAGTGTCCTTCACTACACCCACCCCAGATGAAAACAGGGTTAGATGTTACTAGCTCCTAATGATGGAACAAAAACCTTAAAACACTCAATTTCCCATCAGGTGTGACTGGGCTTCTGTCTACTACCTCTGGCCACGTTTATTAATTCAGCAGGCATTCAACTGTGTTGCCAGAACAGTGCCAAGAAAATTAGACCCAGCCTATGAAACCAGGACTATGAGGTATGTAAAAACTACCCCAACACACTGTTCATTTTCTATGCCTTCAAAAGTGACTTCCAGGAAATAACAACAAATGAAGGCAGGTTTGGGGTATCGAATCCTCATACACATTGTTATTCCCTATGGTTGTCTAAGTAATTGCCCTTTCTTCCAACACAGGAGAGAAAGACGAGGCTCATGGCCAACCAAATGCAGACAGAACCTCAGTACAAGGATTTCTTTGTGTACCTTCTGTTGATTCAGCTGTAAGGCCAGGGCTTTGCTGTTTTCTGGCTGGTTTTCCTGCATCTTTCTCTGGGTAGTTTCAATTTGCTGGATCCAATCATCCAGAGGGTGATAGGAATCTCTGTAGTACTTCAGTGATTTCCCAATTCCTTCTAAGTCCCGAAGCCTGCAAGAACAACCAACAGTCAGACTCCAGCAGGAGGGGTGAAGAAGGGTCTGGGAAGAGAAAACCACAAGGTGAGACCCAAGAGCCACTAAGCACAACAGGGTAGATGTGCTGCAGCAGCCTAAGACAGATTCCTGGGGCACTCCAGACAGCATCAGGGCGAACAGAGACGTTCTGCTCCGGGAGCTGTGAAGTTCACTGGTGCTGTTGCCCTACTATAGCACTAACACTAAAGCTGAAAAAGAGGGAAATTAACCATCATTATAACCAGTTAACACGTCCTGGACAGCTGAGGCTTGCCTCAAATCATAGTTCACCTTTGGAAGAAGAATGAAATTCAATGAATGGTTGGTTCAACATGGTCTCAGAGAGTGTCTTCCAGGAACTGAAATTAAACACCCATTTCTATGATTTTTAAAGTCATCACATTCAACAAATTCATTGTGTATCTCTCAGAGAAAAAATACATATGAATACAACTTCATTTCTTGAATGGTACTATATCATAAAAGCATTTAATTTGTATTAATATAAACATAAAATGAGTAAGAACAGCCATTATTTATTTCTTTTAAGATAAAGCCTAAATCAATTCCATTTTCTTCTGGGTTTTAATTCTCATTGAACAAATGATTCCAGTTGTCTTACAATGTCAAAGAAAATGAGTAACAGGTCACTTCAAGTCCTTCACTTCTCTTAGGTCCAGCAGAAATTGCTATGCAGAGCCCAAGAAATAAGCTTATGATTTATTTTGCTAATTCATGGTTATTTGAACACTGTAAGTTCATAATAACTTTTAGAGCATTATATTATTGTCTTTTTTTTTTTTCTTTTTCTTTTCTTTTCTTTTTTCTTTTTTTTTTTTTTTTTTTTTAAGACAGGGTTTCTCTGTGTAGCTTTGCGCCTTTCCTGGATCTCGCTCTGTAGACCAGGCTGGCCTCGAACTCACAGAGATCCGCCTGGCTCTGCCTCCCGAGTGCTGGGATTAAAGGCGTGCGCCACCACCGCCCGGCTTATATTATTGTCTTTTAAAAAGACAGATTATACAAACGTGAGGTATGGTAGTTTAAATGTTATTGGCCCCCATAAGCTCATAGGGAGTGGCACTGTTGGGAGGTGTGGCCTTGTTGGAGAAAGTGTGTCACTGTGAGGGTGGGCTTTGAGATCTCCTTAGCCCAAGCTACACCCGTGTGGTCCACAGTTTACATCCTGTTGCCTGTGAATAGAGATGTAGAGCTCCTTCTCCAGCACCATGCCTGCCTGCATGCCACCATGTTTCCCACCTTGATGATAATGGACTTAACTTCTGAAACTATAAGCCACTCCAATTAAATGTTTTCCTTTATAAGAGTTGTCATGGTGTCTCTTCACAGCAATTGAAACCCTGGGACACCAAGATACATCAACATTTTTAATTATACATAGTTGAAAATGTTATTTTTCTGGAGTTGGAGAGATGGTTCAGCATTAAGAGCACTGGCTGCTCTTACAGATGATTTAGGTTCGATTCCCAGGACCCACATGGAGGTCCACAACTGTCTGTACCTCCAGTTCCAGTGATCCAATGCCCTCTTCTGGTCTCTTCAGGAACCAGGTATGCATGTGGGACACAGGCACACATACATGCAGGCAAAACAGCCATACACACAAAATAAAAACAGAACTTAAAGAAAGAGAAAAGATAATGTTTCTTTCAAGTTACATGTGTTGTTAAAGTGCATATGTAAGAAAGAAATATAATTAGGAAACAGTCTTGCGATTAACACATTAGCTATGGAATGTCAGTTAAAGTCTGTTTAGACTTTGCCCTCTGTACAGAAAGGGGATCCAACCCCCATAGCCACTGAACAGAAAGGGGACCCACCTGTTGTCAATCTGCACATGGACATTCTGCCACCTTTCAACCAGCTGGTCCGCCTTTTCTTTGTGCCAGTCAAAGTCAAGGTCCCGCTCTTTGTGTGCCTTAAACATCTCATCACTGATGGCTTTTGCTTTCTGCAACTCATCCTCCAATGCATGGAACACCCCTCTCTTTTCATCTACTTCTGATCGCCATTGCTAAAATACATATGTCGGTGAGCATCATGAAATGTATCCACAAGTCATAGAGTAAACACATAATTTACCTAATGTTACAATTTATTCATAACTACGTGATGTACAACCAGATAAAGAAAAAAACCTATGATATTGAAAATGTATCAGGTATAATCTTATACAATGACAATTATCTAACTGTGCTTTGATCTCTGAAAAAATAACATGTTACTGTGAGAGACACGTATGTCACTTAATGGGGAAAAGGAAGAAGAGGGAGGGGTAACATTTCATAGAGATGTGTCAACACACACAAAAATCAAGCATGCTTAATTCATGTTTCTCAATTAAAGATTATAAAAATCTAAAAGAAGTCTATAAAATCCAGCCTAGTAGAATTTATGTGTCAACAAAATTCAGAGTATTTCATAAGCCAGGGAGTTGCCACAATAAGAAAAGTCTTTTATTGTTTTTAAATGCTTCCAATTCCATTGTTTAAAAATTAATACAAGCTTAAAATGAATGAAATAACTTGAATGTTTTTGCAACAGCCTTGCTAAGCACTTTACATACAGAAATATAGATATAGGGACCTGTGAGACAGCTCACTGCTTAAGGGTGCTTGATGCCATGCCTTACGAGCTGAGTTTGATCCCCAGAACCACATGGTGGAAAGCGAGAACTGACTCCTGTAAATTCTCTTCTGACTTCCACAATCATGCATCATGGCATTTGAGACACACACACACATACACACACACTGTAAAATTTTAAAAATAAAAAATAGAGAGTACAGTAGTAAATATTTTTTCTTTCTCAAAATAACTTCTGAGGCTGGAGAGATGACCAAGTGTTTCAGACCACGGGCTGCTCTTCCAGAAGACCCAGGTTCCACTTCCAGCACCCACCATCTGTAGTTACAGTTCCAGGGGGTCCTATGCCCCCTCAGGCCTCCATGAGATCTGGCTCACAGACATACAAGCAGGCAAAACACTCATACATATAAAATAAAGCTATAAAAATATTAATAAAATATTCTTTTACTTCTTTGTTATCTTAGAATAACAGCCCCTTTTAAGCAAGTCAATCGGCTACAAGCAATTTAATTTTTAGTACCAACTCATCTTGCTGGCAATATGAAGCCACTCAGAAAAGCTACTGACAGAGGTTCAGATCTCAAACAAGAACACCTCTTGGGTGGTCTGAATAAGAATTACTCTTATAGATTCAAGTATTTCCATGTGTGGTCCTCAGCTGGTAAAACTGTTTGGGAAGGCTTAGGGGGCGTGGCCTTGGAGGGGGTGTGTCACTGGGGGTGGGCTTTGAGGGTTCAAAAGGCCAAGCCACACCCAGATGCTCTCTCATTCTCTCTCTCTCTCTCTCTCTCTCTCTCTCTCTCTCTCTCTGCCTTGGGTTTGTGGGTTAGATATAACTTCTCAGCTACTGCTCCAGCGCCACGCTTGCCTGACTGTTTGCTACCACGTTCCTCACCATGATGATTATGGACTCTACTCTCTACAATTGTAAGCAAGCCCCCAAATGAATGCTTTATTTTATAAATTGCTTTGGCCATGCTGTCTCTTCATAGCAACAGAACAGTGACTTATGATAAAATGACTGAATATACTTATTTACAGGAAGTTGTAGAATTAGGAATACAAAATGGAGATGGCACATTCAGAAACATATTCTACGTCAGATGCTTAGTGTTGGGTGTTTGGAACTTGGGCTCTGTGCTAGAGAAGTATTTGGAACTATGACCTTGAAAACATGTCCAGAAGTGAGACTCTTACCTTTAAAGTACTCATTAGATTCTCAATATTATTCTTGTCAGCTATTAATGCTTCTTCTTCACACAGTTTGGTTTCATAGAGTTTGACGAGGGCTTCTGCCTCTTGAGTGTTTTTTAATACCAAATTAACTGTTTTCAACCTTTAAAAGAGAAATAAATATTAAACCATGCTGTTTAATGCTTTTCCTTTTTTCTTTTTTGCATACTGTAGTCTTAAAGCATCATTATAACTCATGACATGGGAACACTGGCTGGTCTCCTGTAAGTCTGGCATTCAGTTGACTCTCTTCCTAATAGACACCACCCTATGCCCCACCCCCAGGTAGTATTTACAGATTCCAACAGAAGACAGTTCCTCGGTCACACTACCCATGAGAGGAAAACCATGAAGACTACCAACAGTGAGCTACAAAACAGAAATGTGGGAGACAGTAATCTGCAAGGTAACTCCCCCTTGACATGAGAAACATCATCAGTCCAGTTTCTGATGATGAAACACACTGTTCATAAAAACCAGTCAGAGTGACGGTGGCATGAGGACGTCATGTTAACATACTTCTCTATGTAAGTGGAAGACATGGAGTAGATCTGAGTCATGCTCTGAAGGACCACACTGAGCTCTGACCGCAGAGTGGGGACAGATGGAGAGTCTGCCGCTTGACTGAAGAATTCTTCACACTTGTTAGTGATCGTTCCCAAATCATCTTTAAGCCGTTCCAGCTCTTTCTTTAGTTTCTAGTCAAGAGAACAAGTGGAGATTACAGGTTATGGCCCCAAGTGGGTATGTTTCTAACAGCTGCTTAAAAATACATTTTAAGTCATGGCCAACGTAACATAAACATCCATATAACTTTTCTTTACTGAATAAACAGAAGCATGACATTCCAGCTTTAGAATCAGTAATGTCTTTATTGTTCATTCCCTTGACCTAAACCTCCAACTAGGGTTTTCTAACATGTGTAACTCTTACCTCCTGTTCCGTGATTCTGAACATGCTTTCATGTAAGTCGTCTCTTTCCAGGGGAGTCCGTATCTGCCGAATTAAGCGGTCTTCACAGCTCTCCAACCGAAGGCGAATGTTCCTCACTTCCGAGATGTAAAGATTATACACTGACTCCTCTTGCTCCTCTGTGAAAGCAAACATGTTCAGCAAGAGGCCTCTCCTCCCTAGGGAGCTCTTGTGCAAGGTTCAATACCACAGCTTTATTCTTCCTGAGGCAAATCACTGCTACCACTGTTCCTATTAGCAGAAATCCTAAAGGTATAACCTTAAAACAGAAATCCTAAAATGTGAATTTTAAAACTTAAAAATTACTAATCAAATTTCCCAAAGGCCATTTAAAGTACCAAATTATCATGGAAATATCCCAAAGAAGCAATATATTATTCTGTTTTATATTCACAAAAATATGAATTATATGCTATCAATTAACCATTAAATTGAACAAAAATCCAAAAGTAAAAAGCAGGTAAAGAAAGTGTTACTGTTTTAAGATTTTAAAAGACTAGTACTAATGAAGGCATTTGCTTTTAAATAGTATTAAGAGTTCAGACTAAGATTTATACTGAATAAAAGTTAACTAAATAAAGTATTTATTTACTAACTAACTAAAGTATTTAACTACTGTGTAAAACTGAACTGAGGAAATAATCAAATCTTTTATGAGCCTTAAGGACCTTCGTTCTGAGTGTTGCCCTGTAAAGCAGGACAAACATTAAAACTCAGATGAGATAAGAACTCCTCATCTGTTCCACTGCTTGGCTGGCACCTTTAGTTACTTCATCATTTAGAAATTAATGATCTCTTCTAGCATCTTCTTACCTCAAAAGCTTTTTTTGTTATTGGGGGTGCTGGGGACTGGACTCAGGGCTTCACACAATCCTGCTCCTGAGTTATATGCCCCGCACACACACGTTTCTATAGAGCTTAGTAATCTTGCTTACATATCACAGCCCACTGATGCAATATACCTAAGACTGAGATTTCCAATGAGAGTAGAAAAAAGCCTGGATGAAACTCCTGCAGGGAAAATAAACAGGCACCCCTTTTTACCTCTTTCTGCAGACTTGAGAAGCTCTTGATAATACTTCCTACATACATTCACCTCCTTTTCTAGCTGAGATACATCCGAGCCTGAAAATATTTGGGATTCCTGGCTATCCTCCAGAAAATCTTCCAAACGGGATTGCAGATTACTCAGAACCTGCTGGTGTTCGCCAGGCAACATTGTCTTGATCTGAAAGAACAAGGATCCTTTGATTAATGACGCAGTGCCCAGGGTTACATCTGAATGGGTCAGATCACAATTGATATCATGGTATACTTCAGTTTATTCACAGGTAGAGGAAACATCTGGAATTAATATTCTATTTATTTCAGGTTTGCACCCTACAGCAGAGAAATGGAACCAACCTAATTTTCCATCAGTAGATGAATGGATAATGACATTTGGTATATATATAAAATGGAATAAAAAATTGGCCCGGAGGTGGTGGCGCACGCCTTTAATCCCAGCACTCAGGAGGCAGAGGCAGGCAGATCTTTGTGAGTTCAAGGCCAGCCTGGTCTACAGAGCGAGATCCAGGAAAGGCGCAAAGATACACAGAGAAACCCTGTCTCGAAAAACAAAACAACAACAAAAAAAATTGTACAAAATGGAAAGACATATAATATTAAGGGAAGTCACACAATCTCAGAAAGATAAAAGTTCTCCCTCATGTGTGGGGCCTATCCTATAATACATATGTAGATAAGAAAACAAATGTGCATGTGTGTACAGTATACCATGTAGAAAGTCGAATAAGAAAGGGTAAATACCACGAGTGAGCGAAGACTGAATGCAGGCAAAGGACACTGGAGTCAGGAAAGAAGACATAAAGCTGCTTGGTATTGTGTTTCAACTCTGTCGTGGCTTCTTTGGTTTTGTGATGGGTAAGTAAACACAGACTAAGTTTGATGGTAAAGAGTGAAATTCAATGCGAAGTTCCACAGCTTCAAAATGGCTATTCTAACCATACAGAAGTTCCTTGAGATGTATAGACTTTGGGTGTGCTAATTTGGAGGTATGACTTTTTTCATTTGCAATAAAGTTTTAATTAAAAGAAGACAAGTAAAATCATTGATAAAATTCAATAAATGAAATTAAACTATACCTACTCTGTCTGTCTGAACACCTAATTCTAATTATCATGTTTTTCTTCCTACTCCTCCTTCTTTTTTGGTTTTTTTCAAGACAGGGTTTCTCTGTGTAGCCTGGCTGTCCTGGGACTTTCTCTGTAGACCAGGCTGGCCTCGAACTCTCAGAGATCTGCCTGCATCTGCCTCCTGAGTGCTGGGATTAAAGGCATGTGCTACCACTACCCAGTTATTTCTGATTTCTTACCTTCAGTAAGCACCATGCAGAGCATGAGCTCTAGATTTCCCTCACCTGTAGAGTGTGCCTCATCTACACAGGCCCTAACAAGAACTCACTGTCTGCCTGAATGTCAGCATCTGCTGGGCCCCATGCTTTTCCAGAGCAAATGCCAACTTGACACCGCATATGACAAGGCACCCCTCATTTTTAGATACACTGGGCTAATGTGCACACTTGTACTCACCGAAGCCACGTTACTGGCTCGAATTCTGTCAATCTCATTCACTAGATAATGCCAGGAGACTACACTCTTCATGTTTATGTGAGATTCATGCCAAAGAGTGAGGACATTCTGATACTGCTGCTCAATTCTGAAAGACATGCAGGAAAAAAACCAAAACAAAACATTTTAAACCTTTTTACTCCTTCTGAAAGCATGCTGCCCCCGATGGACCAGCTCTAGAGCTTTCTGGTCCTGTGGGTCCCTGACAAAGCACTGATTGCTTCTTTAACCTTCAGAAAGACCCCGAACCATACAAACCTGTTTGCAAAGTCAACGGCTTCTTTGTTTGGCGGGGGAACAGTAAAACACACCGATGGGACCATGGCCTCGTTCCCAGTAGGACTGATGACCTTCCACTTGGCGCGATGAGAATTGTTTGCCAGAACACATTCATCGTCTTTGTAAATGGTTATCTGGTTTCAAATGAAAGAGACAAAAACTGAGCTCACCACTCACTCATCTTCTGCACACAATCTTGGGAATTACTGTTTTTAGGAGGCAGAGAAAAGCCTTATAACTAGGAAGCATTATGACCTCCTTTTTAAAATACGTGGATTAATCGCAGAATCTGGTCTGCTTTAAGAAGGACCAGTACCTCAATCTGTCTGTAGTCACAGATGGCTTTGATCGGAATGGAGGTTTTGAGTAGATTGTCAGGACTCCTTGGCTTTAGCTGTACTATGGTCTTTGCTCTCCCCATGAGGCCAGCCACCGAGCTCCGGTACTGCAGAAGCTCTTCTTTTTCCTCCTAGTCAGGAAACACAGCGGGCTTTTAAAATGAATGATTCAAACTCTCCATTCCACAGGGATTTACGCAAATGAAACTTCATCACCAAAGTATGCCCTGACCACTGGGCTACACTCTCTACATCTTGTTACCCTGTCTTGAATCCCTCAAATTTGTCTGGTCAAAATCCTCATTTTGCCTGGTTACTTTTTTTTCCTCTTTGGCATTATTATTATCTAACATTCTACATACATTTTGTTTATTAAGATATTACTGTGCAGCTACCCTTTCACATCTAGGCACCACAAGGGAGGGCAAGTCCTGCCTGTTTTGTTCATGGTTACATCTCCAGAACTGAAAACAGGCCTGGGCAGACACAGAAGGTGTCTACCAAGGATCTCCTTGTGGAATTACTGACTACACACACCACTGCTAAAGCAGTTTAAACAATACCATATAAAGTACACTACTATTATCAAAAACTAAACCAACTAAAGGCTTAATTGAATGAGCTACTAGTGTTGATGAAATATAAATCTGCACATACAGACATATAATAAATCACTAATCTACCCAATGATATATAGGACACAATCTATAGTTTCCACATCAGTACCATGGACTCCTGAACAAGGTCTTCCAGTTTGTGAATGCTGCTGGATCGGTCACAGCTGTACTTGCGGTGAATGGCATCCTTCAGATTCCTTAGGTAATCAGTGGCTTCTTTGGCATCATTGAAAAACTAAGGAAAGATAAAACTTGACAGCTGAACTACACTGAATGCCAGGAAGGCGGAGATTTGTTCAATCTGGGTGCTCGGGCCCTTTGTGTGCCCCTGACTAGGAGGAACAGAATCTAGGAGGAACAGAATCAAAGCACAAAGGAACTTAATAGCAACATCCTTTTTGGAACTGAAAATAACCTTTGAACTTGAATGGCTACAGATGAATATTAATTATCCAAACTGTACATGTATATTATGCTTTGGCTCTGTATTATTTTGATTGGAAGTCTCTTTTACTTTAGGGCTCAACCAATCTTTTAAGTAGGTGTGGACTTGCAAAGAACACATTAAAATTTCTAAAGAATAAAATGAAGTCTTTATTTGGTTGACTATAATAACTTCCCTTAATACAAGAAAAATTTTCAGGATTATTTTTACAATATTTAAAGGTCTTATAAAAGATTCGTTCTGTATGTGCGTGCGTGCGTGCGTGCGTGCGTGTGTGTGTGTGTGTGTGTGTGTGTGTGTAAATCAGATGTCAACAACTGGGAGTTTTTTTCATTTCTCCCCTATTTTTTGAGATAAAGTCTCTCACTGAACCTAGAGCTCTCTCATTTGGCTACACTGGCTGGCCAGGGAGCCCCAGGGGCCCTTCTGTCTCTACCTGCCCTCAGCACTGGGCAGCTCACTTTTTTTTAAAAGTGTGGTTTCTGGGGGTTGAACTCTGGGCAAACAATGTGCCAGCTGACCCGTCTTCCAGCCCCAGGATCTCTTCCTTAACAGCTAACCTTTCCCCTCTAAGACACGAAACCAACCCGGACATCCTGTAAGGAAAGTATTGGTTCACGCCCCCATGTGTTAGGTGCTTGCTTCTTCGTCATAGTGAGATTTCTGCACCTCAGCCCAGAGGACAGTGCGGTCTATGCAGGCTGCAGTCTATGCAGGCTGCAGTACTACTCACATACCTCAAAATAGGCAGTGTTCTCCTTGATGTGCTGCTCCACACACTGGCAGAGCTGTAAGATCCAGCTCCACTGTGTCTGCATCGCTGCTCTGTATGCCTGAGAGAGAAAACACACACTGAAAGCCAGGGCAGAGAACTCAGGGACAGAGGGCTGGTCTGCCTCAACAGCCGAGCATGCACCTTGCATGCGGAACATCTGTGGTGCGATCCCCTGCATGGCAAATACTGATGCATTTATTTATTTTTAGCTTTTTTTTCTTTAATTACTTTTTTTTTTTTTTTTTGAGACAGGATGTCTCTTAGTACACAGCCCGGGTTATCCTCAAGCTTGTGGCAATCCCCTTGCCTCAGCTTCTCATTACAGGCTGGAATTACAGGCGGGAGCCATCATGCCCAGCTCAGTGTTGATGGCTTCAAATGACAAAACACACTACTATCCAAACAGATGGAAACAATTTTTAATGGATGTGAAACTGGGGTACCAGATTTTCTTATATGAGAGTCTTCCTTATGCAATTAGTCGTAAAATTTGTACACAATTTTAAAATTAGTCCAGATGAATTTTCTCAAATTTCTAATTTCTTGATTTTTTTTCTTAGAATGAGGAAAAATTATGGCTATTTTATATGAAAAATTTACATTTGAAATAAATGCAAGCTACTCCCTCTATTTATAAAATTCACCCTTTTCTTTACTCTTTCCTCACTAACCCTGACACCTGATTTTTAAAATACTAAGTATACTTTTCTCTATGGCATCCCCAAACTCCCCATTTCTGGAGTTTTATATTACTGAGCCATACCAGGTGTGTGTTAACACAGATACACAGAAGCCATACCAGGTGTGCGTTAACACAGACATACAGATCTGCAGTTTCCTTCTGTGTTTTGATAAGGGAGACTTAGGGAGGGTAGAGAAGGCAGTATATACTCTCACATCAATGCAACTACCGGGTTTAATAATATTATAATAACAAAAATTTAGACACTCATCTATTTGAATGTTTATTATTAAATACAAGCATATCTTTCATGAAGGAAACTGTAGAAAGCACACCTAGATCCTCATGAATTCTGAAACTCAGTTTTATAGAAGGTGCAAATCCCTGCCTCCCAGGAGAGGGAGCTCTGTGTCTGTCCATGGTGTGTTCAGCCTGTCCTTTCTTCCTCCTGGAATGACCCCAGGGCTTCTGAGTTGTGCTCAGGCAGGCTTTACTGCAGATGTGCAGTTGCTCCTGGGAATCTAGCAACATGCGATATTATTTGCTTCCTCAAGCTAAGCTACATTTCGGATGCATTTACTCAAAAGCAGCTTCACGGGCCCTAAAAAAAAGCTGCTACCTTGATCCTAAGGGACGATGAAGAGAAGCAGCAGCAGGATTCACTGGGAAAGTTATCTCTGAGCCAGACTCTAGTATAAACACTTAGCAGCTGGATTTTTTTTTTTTAAATGACTGAAAGAGGTTTAAGCTGACAGACCTATGAGAACTCAGTCCAGACCTCTGACTTGCTTACCTCTATAGTCAAGCGGGCTGGGTGGTTCTCTAGAAGCAGCTGCTCTGCGATCTCCTGTACGGCTTTAATACTTTCCTCCTTCTGCTCGAGTTCTCTCATGAGCTCCTAGTGAGGAAGCATCAAGAAGTGTGTCAGGAGACGCGGGCGGTGAGCTCCAGGTCCGGCTCAGGCTCCCGAGCGCGAGGCCGACTCACCGCATGGTACCCTTTCTTTCGAGCCACGCCGGTGTTTCTCTCGCTCCAGTCATAAGCAACTTCTTCCTCTTCCTTCTCGTTCAGCCAGATAAGTTCATTAGTTGCCCGTGTCACAAAATTATGGAGTGTATCAAGGTGCCGCTCCTGATTTCTGGATGTATTCTGTTTAAGAAAAACCATTGTTAAGCATCCGATGGTCAGTAAACAGACATGATGGAAAGAGGGAGTTTAAAGAAAACAAATGAAAAAAAAAAAAACTTACCAAGAGTTTTGCATATTGACTCTCTAATCTGTGCAACTTATCTGTGTAAGTTAACTTAAGAGGCGCCGTCATCTGAATCTAAAATAAGGTAAGAAAGCATGGATGTTAGGAATCTTAAGTTCTGACTAATACTTAATATATTAATCATTGAGTTATAAGGTCTTTATGTAAAAAGAAAATAATACCCAACTACAATAAAATATTTTAAAAGATTTCACAGACCTCACTAAGTTTAGCTTCCTTAAGGCTAGTTTCAAATTCTTCAATGGCTCGGTGAACATTTTTATGGTTTTCTAAATGGCTTTCAACACTTGGCAAGTCTGAGCCCCATTCAGTGCGGTCCAGCTGCACCTTCAATAGCAAAATACCAGTTTAAAAAAAAAAGAGAGAGAGAAGTTGTCGCAAGAGTAAGACTGGGAAACTGAGATAAACCTTACCTGCATCTCATCAACCCAGTTCAAGAGATCCTGAACGAATTTCATATTGACTTCCTCTTCTGTCAAATTCTGATCCAGCAAAGACGACTTCAGCAGGGGCTTTCTGATCTGCATTAGCTTCAGAGTCTGTAAAGAATTTGGCTCTACTCCTAAACTGAAATTTGGAGCTACCACTGAGGGGA
Organism: Peromyscus eremicus; assembly: GCF_949786415.1. Taxonomy (NCBI): domain Eukaryota; kingdom Metazoa; phylum Chordata; class Mammalia; order Rodentia; family Cricetidae; genus Peromyscus; species Peromyscus eremicus. The sequence goes on from NC_081432.1 coordinate 39,344,133, forward strand.
GGCCAGGCGTATAAGCCGGAGTAACAGATGGAGTCAGACGGGAAGTCATCCCTGATGACAAGCCAGAAGTCACACTGGAAGAGGTCAAGGAAGGTGTTAAACTCTGGGTTAGCCCTGAGTTCAGACTGGGGTGTAAGGTCTGTGCAAATCCTGAGTTTAAACTTTGACTGATTCCTGATATCATGAGTTTCGTCTGCTCTGTGGTCAGCATGCGTCCTTTGCTGTACACTGAGGAACACTCGTTCCTTAAGGCCATAATTTCATCGCGCAGCTTTGCAACCCTGCAGAAACATGGAGAGGGATAAGGCATGACTGAAGAGTAATGTAAACTGCTGGCTGTAGCTGATGTACCAAGACTGGCTTTCCAGTGGAATTAGTCATGCACCACTACTGCAAGCCTCTAACGGTAGGGGAGCCCAAGCACGCACGCAGGACTTCTGCGTTCAGCTGTCGTTCTGCAGACCCACACTGCTTGAGAAATACCTATTTGATTTTAAAAACATCACTGAAACCATCTTGGTAAAATTTTGCCTGATGTTTTGTTTTCACTGAATATCGGACTATAAAAACGCTCCACATTATTAGTCTTTATAACCATCATTTATAGGGAACATAATTATGTACCATAAGGTGATGGTTCTATTATTTGATATTAAGGATAATAAAATTTCTTATAAAATACTCCTGGCGTGAACATAAAGTTTTCCAATTGTATCTACTTATTATCCACATAGAGAAGAGCTCCTAACTCCTAGAAGTGAAATGATTGGCTCAAACATGATGCACAAAGTTTACTTTCTTATGTTCATAGAGAGAATACAGCTTGCCCAGTTCTATTCTCTCTGCCCCCACAAACTTCTCAGAAATGTTTTCATATTTGCTGTTTACTTTTTCCTCCTTGAGACAGAGTCTTGCTATGTAGCTCTTGCAGGGTTGTGCATTTGTGATTCTTTTACCTAAGCCTTTGGAGAGCTCAGAATCCATGTGGGTGCCACCATACACAACTTTACCATTTTTTAAAACAATTTTTAAATTTTTATTATTAGGAAAATTTTTTCATTCATTTTACACATCAATCAAAGATCCCCCTCTTCCCTCCTCTCGCCCCCCCCCCAGCCTCCCCGTCCCAAACCACCCCCCCTCACTCCCACAAGAAAGCAAGGCCTCTCATGAGGTGCCACATCCAGTAGAGGCAAGTCCAAGCCCTTCCCCTTGCCTCAAGGCTGCAAGAGGTGTCCCATCCTAAGTAGTAGGATCCAGAAAGCCCTCTCATGCACCAGGGATGGATTCTGATCCTACCGCCAGGGGGCTCCCCAAAATTATTTATTTTTATTTTTATGTGCACTGGTGTTTCGCCTGTGTGTATGCCTGTGTGAGGGTGTCAGGTACCCTGGAACTGGAGTTACAGACAGTTGTGAGTCACCATGTAGGTGCTTGGAATTGAACCCAGGTACACTGGAAGAGCAGCCAGTGCTCTTAACAGCTGAACCATCTCTCCAGCCTCCATACCTTTACCATTTTACACACATATATTTTTCTAATATTTGGTCCTGACCATGTTTACAATAGAATAAACACAGAACTAACTGAAAATGAGAACTTTTCTTACATTTTTCCATTTTCTAATGTTGCAAATTGTTGTTGTTGTTGTTGTTATTATTATTATTATTATTTATTGTGGTCTTGGTCTGAGGATCAAACCCAGGGCTTTAACTATGCTTAGTTAAATATTCACTCTGCCTCTGGGTCACATCGAAAGACCTACACAAATATTTTACATACTTGGAAATATAGACATTTAAAATATTCATTTTAATGACTCCAGTATTTACTACGACAGTAAATATTATATTTATTGAAGATATTGATTCTACTTATTTTTGTCAAAATATTACAACTCACAAATAAAACTTGATTTCCTACTATACATTCCCATCATGCTCTCAGGAACCAGTTCCTGAGAGGAAACAAGGAGCAGTCTTACCTCTGCACCAGCTGGTCTGCCTGGTAATACTTCCCATCGATCAGAATCTGTACATCAATCACATGCTGGCGTAAAAGGTTCTCACATTCAAGTATGTACCCGGCAATTTCTGCTTCGTTCTGAAACTGCACTCCTGATTCTAATCTTTTGGAATCCTGTATTTAAAAGAACTCAGCATTAATTCTGTAAAAACAAATGTCAAGACTAGTTTTAAACTCCAAAATATTAGAAGAGAAGCTTATGTCATCTTTATTTCTTTTGGTTCAAATACATGTTTTTCTTTCACTCACTACCTCCCAAGAGAAAAAAATATGAATCATAATCTTTCAGAGCTCCTGCAGGGAGTGAGTACCAGGAATCGATCAAATGATACAGAAGGTTCCGGTTTACCCAGGCACACACCATCCCTCTACAGCAAGCCCTGGCTCCTGAAACCAACTTACAGACTGGAGAGCATTTCGGGCTAGGATCAGTTTGTCTTCACAGATGACACTGTCCCTCTGAACTCGGACAGCAATCTGTTGCAGCATATCCAACCTAAAAGAGACAAAAGGAAAAAAAAAGTCCTTCTTTTTGAAGTCAAAGAGCTCACCAGTCGTGAAAAAACGACCCCGCCAAGGAAGAAAAGACCGACCGAGTCACACCGCTGACTCCATCCATACCTGTGTCCATCAAAGGACTCATTGCCAAAGCTAATGCAGGAGTTGATCAATGTGGGGCCACAGTGAACAGACAGAAGATTGTCGTTCGAATCTAGACTAGTCCGAGTGCTGGTCGTGTTAGTAAACACAGAGTCACTGCTACGATAACTGTAGCTACTGCTCTGCATTTTCAGCCCTGGAATGGTGTCCTAGGACCGTGAAAGTAGGACTGGAGAAAGCTCCACTTCTACCCGGTGAGAAGTGGCCTCGGAGGAGAGACACGGCTTTAATGGATCCTTAAATATGCTTCAACATGCATATGCAATACACTGCAAATACTATCCTGATAGCTATTCAGAAGAATCACGCCTGAAGCCATTCATTTGCTTGCTGAGGTTTGCCTTTTGTAACCTGCATTAAAGCCTTGCAAGTAGAGACAGATCAGGATGATTGGGCGTCACTGGAAAAGATACGCCAAATATTTTCACTCAGAGTCATCCAGCTGCAACCACCTAAAAAACAACTCCGGCACCAGGAACCCGGGAACCATCACCAGCGAAGGTAATTCTATCAATACCAACCAGCAGCCAAGAGGACACAAAGATTACATTATAGCCGGACTTCTGCAAAGAGATGCTGTGTGCTGGGTAACACAACCCAAAACGCTGGAACCATCACGAACACACAAGCAGAGTTAATGAGAAACAAAATCTATTCCCATCTGACCGCCACGTCATTTGTCCACCATATTAACTGGAAAAACATTCAATTACTTTTCTCTGTAGGATGGACTCCCTCAGTAACCTTACTTCTAAACTACTACAGTTCGCATTTGAAAAGACAAAGAACCCAAGTAGAATACTGGCTCAGTAACTGCAAATGTGTCTGAACTTGCTTCCCCTTCACACGGACCAGTAGAGGGCCCAATTCTTTCCTGTCTGTCTTCTCCACACTCCAAGCCACATAGCTACCATAATTTACAGCACATAGCCAGGGCCAAAAAATCTGTGTCAAGAAAAATAGAACAATTAAAAACAGGAACAGCTGTACCTTACTATACAGTTGTTATTTCCAGGAAATTAAACATTTTTACACACATAACCTCATCTCATATTCATAACCACTAAATGTGGTAGGTATTGTTACATTCGGTTCCAGTTGAGAAAACAGGCCTAGATATTTAAGAACTCTTCTAAGATCATGTGACTTCCAAGCTGAAGTAACAAACCTAATCCAGAACGGACTGGCTCCTGAATCTTGAACTCTCAACTGCTCTCTTTCAGCATCCTGTTGTGGTTGGATGTGTTCGTGTTGGAAGCATGATCCCTGGCGTGAAGTGCTTAAGAGTGATTAGATCATAAAGGCTCAACCCTCATGAATACATTAATGCCATTATCACAGGAGTGGCTTGGTTACTATACCAGCGGGTAGACGGCCATACTGCATCAGTGAGCGCCTGCTCTCTCCCATGCCTGTCTGGTTCCCTAGTCACCACGAAGCTCCACTCTCCTCCCCCTCAAGGCCTGTCCTCCACCTACCAGGGAAGGCCCTCACCAGGTGCCAGCACCAGCATTTCTCAACTTCTACAACTCTGAGTCCCCAGTTTCCTCATCTCTTTTTCTTTCCTCAAGCACAAGACAGTCTTTGTACAGTCCAGGCTTTCCATGCCCCGGATGTCGCTTCCCAAGTGCTGGGCTGACAGTAGACATGTACCACTGCACAACCCTCGATAATAGCTTCTTTATGTTATCCAGTCTGCAGCATTCTGTTGCAGCAGTACAAGACGATTAAGACAAATGTTAAAATTCAGCTACTGATGCAATGACTAAAATTCTCTATATTTTCTCTGTATCTTTAATTCAAATGATTTGTTTAACACCCTGTTTTAATCATGAGGAAGAGCTGCAGCCCATGCATTTAAAGCTCATTTTGATTCTTACACTCTGTTTATATAGACATGGTAACTTTATGCTTTAACAAGAGTGTAACTAGTAATAAAGGGTTGGCAAGCTGAACTTGCCTTTGTATCTTAAATACATGATTCCGTGTCAACTCTGAAGTCAGTGTGGGAGACCATAAGAACACAACTACACTGGATTTCCTCTGTTATGTGCCTGGCACTGTGCGAAAACACTGGTAAGGGACACAGAATAACAGCTTGTCTCCACGTTATTAGAGCTACTATCTAAGAAACAGGTGGCTTGAATGAAACATGAATAAATACGAAATTACCACCAAGGCAAGTATTCTTGAAAAATAATTTATATAAATTATTAGTCATAAAAGAAGGCAGGTAACCCAGCCTGGGACACTACTGGAAGGAACAGGGAGGCTGAAATCTGAGAAGGATTAGGAGTAAAGAGAAACAGGGATGTGAAATGGATTCCCTGCCAAAAGAGCAGACTACACAAAACCCCTGTGAATGGAGGGTGGAACACAGCCCAGGTGAGCTCCTAAGAGACAGCCAGAGCATCTCCTGACCATGCATGCCTTCAGCTTTCAGGAGGGACACAGAGCACAAGTCTCACACACTACAGTAGGGCTGCAAAATAACAACCATATGAAAATAAATCCATATAACATGGCGGCATGGCGGGGCATGCAGCCCAATGGTAGTGTACTTGGCCTAGTAAGTTCCAAGCCCTGGCTTAGAACCCCAGCACTTGGGTGGGTGGGTGGTGCCTGAAGATTGAGCAGTGGGGTACAGTTAGAGCAATAGAATAATAAGCAGTCAGTGATATTTCCACGGACTAAATACACAGCAGAAAGGGAACCCAGACTGGCATTCACTCTGTTTCTACTGTTGTTGCTACTTGAGACAGGGCCTCGGGTAGCACAGGCTGGCCTCTTACAACATTGCAAAGGGGAATATTCTTGAACTTCTAACTCTTCTGCCTCCACTTCCCAAAGGCTAGAATTACAGGCATGTGCCACTGCACCCACTTTCATATGATGCTAGGGATGGAAGCCAAGGCTCTGTGGATGCTAGGCAAGGGCTCTACCAACTGACCTACACGCTCAGCCTCCATTGCCTTTTCAATGGATGTACTTCCGCTGCCTCAAGAGAAGGAGGCCATTTTAAAAACTTTAGTAAGAAAAAAAACAGTTAATTTCTAACTTACGAGCTTCCAAACTTGGGTCCTGGTAACAAGGTTATTTTAAGAAAGACTTCTGGGTGCTTTTTTGTTTTAAATAAACATGTTATTAGATGAGACTCCACACAGCTATCCAACCTACCAGGTCCTTTATGTAGTTACTAATTTACTCTTTAAGAGTTCTTGCTACCATTTCTAGATAAGGAAATGGAGGAGCAAAAACACTAAGAGACTTATCCAGGGCCATACAAACAAGTAAATGGAAAACGTAATCTGTGTGAGTCTTAGGTCTCTGTGAAGACCATGTCTCCTAAAACATGGTGGGCGGTTCCTGAGGAAAGACCAAGGTTGAACTCTGACCTCTACATCCACACAAGTACCCAGGAAGACATGAATACATCACAGGAAGAACAAAGTAACCAAAAAAACAAAACAAACCAACAAAACAAACCAAAAGCCAAGTTCTAAGATGAGAATGGAGACCGCCTTGCCCGACAGGCCAGCTTCCCTACCTCTCCACCTCTGGTCGGAGTGCCTTCTCCCGCTCAAGCATGGCAATGATGAGCTTGCCCCACTCTTTTTCAATGTCATTTGGATGATAACCTTGAAGGAGTTTGATGCGTCCAAACTCTATCCAAATCTTAAGGAAACAAAATAATTCATATATAGTCAAGACTTGAAAGCAATTCAGAAATTATGCTTCAAAGTACCACAGAATAATTTTGGCTTACCTCTAATAATTTATATAGTCGTTTAATTTTTGATTTCTCTGTCTCCTTTGGTGGGATTTCTTTATCTTTGAACTGTAAATACTGATTATAAAGTGCCTGTAATGAAAAAGAAAATAAATTACGGCCCACGTTCAAAGCTTGCTCTCACCCTGTCACCAGCAAAGGCTATTTCTTGTGCCATGAGCACTCAGTAGACTTCCTTTATGGATGCAACCATCCAGCTGCCAAGCAGCTAGCTGTGTGCTGGGTTGCATAGGACTAGATAAGGGTTGAACTGTTGATGTGAGCCATGATTCAACATGTGCCACACAGGAATCTGAACAATAAATGATGACCAATGCCCAGCACTCAAACACAAAAACACATCCTTGAGAGGCTGAGCTTCCCGAACACCACATGCTGGTTTTTAGTTTCCAGAAAACAGTTTGATGGAAGGAAAAGACTTGCTCCCTTCCATTCCATGGCTCTATTCTGGAACCCCATAGCAGCTAGGTAGGGCTAACATGTGCCCTCACCATACCACTGTCAAGTTCAACAGCTTTTTTTTTTTTTAACTAACAAAGGAAAGCAAAAGAAAGTGGATGTTATTAGTTGATATTACTATTACAGACACTCCAATCATGTAATTATTATCTCATTTGTGAACCTCTTTATTCATTTCACAAGACCTTTCTAAAAATTGCATAAATGAAACACTTTCACATTTAATAGCTATACTAATAAATTAAGCTTATTTATGCTACATTAAAATAGACAGCACATTTCTACAAGATTCTAAAAAGGTTTGTGAACTTGTAGAAGTATTTGCTAATTCCTAAGGATATGTTTTCTCTCCTACATTACCCACTAGCAAGTAACCTGTGTGAATACTCAGACTCCTACAACTTTTAAAGAGCTGCAGAAGTCAGGCATCAGCACAATTTGCCCAATGGTCAAACAAAACCAAAACAAAACTAAACAACCCCACCTCAGGAATTCATTTAGAAATAAGTGTATTTGTACATGAAATCCAAACACTGTATTGAACCAAAAGCAAAATCTTGTGGGTTGCTATTGGTCATTAGTCACCAAAAGTCACCACGTGCAAAACACTGTGACACCATGTTGCAGTAGAAGGGGGCAGACTTTGGTGCCCTAGAATAGTTCATATCCACATAGGAAGGCATCTTATAATAAGACCCTATAAAAAGCTCCTTTCTTAAAAAAAAAAAAAAAAATCAGCCAGGCGGCAGTGGCATATGGCCTTTAATCTTAGCACTCGGGAGGCAGAATTCATTCAGGTGTTTTGGTAGTCAGAACTGCATGTTAATGATCACTATTGACAATCCCATCTACAGTTTTGTAGTATTGATCAATTACTTATAGGTAGAGCATTCCTGTTAGTGTCCTGCATTCTTGGGGATTCCTGTCTTATACCAGCTCTCTGCAGCCTGCTTCTACCATATTATTGCTTACTGTTCATTGCAGTACTGCTCAGGGCCCACCTTTCTTCCCAGGAAGTCTCTGGTGCCCCTTGCACAAGGCACGTGTGTATCCTTCCCTCTGTGAGTTCGAGGCCAGCCTGGTCTACAGAGCGAGATCCAGGACAGGCACCAAAATTACACAGAGAAACCCTGTCTCGAAGAACAAAGACAAAAACAAAAACAAAAAAACAAACAAATCAACAAATACTAAGTAACTTTGTGCCAAGGACAAACACCCTGTGGTAATGAGAAAAAGAGCCATGCCACAGATGTTATGAACAGATGTGTGAGAACAACAAAGAACTTTCATGGGGCCTATGCTGTGTTACTACAGCTTTTGTGATTCCAGTCTGAGAGCTGAAACAAAGCTTATTAAGTCAAAGAAGTAAGGCTACTCTGTATTAATATTCATTTTACTGATAGTCATATTAGTGGTTTATTAAAAAGAAACTGCTTTTGCTATTTCAAATACAAATGTACAAAATGAGACACGTTATTCTTTGAAAAGCTGTGTATTCATAATGACCTTATTTTGCTGTGATATCTCCATCTCAATGACCTTACCTAAGATCAAAGTATTAACAAAGGTTTGCTAAACCTTGGCCATGAACACCAGGCTATGAGCATTGATTTCAATTCACTTGCACTACAGTTGGATCTGTATTTTGAAATTCATAACATACAGGATGTGCCTTGTACTCTACAAAAGAAGTCCTCGGGGCAGGTTCTCGCCTGACTCAAGCAGAGGCATGTTTCTGATCACTGCTCTGTGTGTGAGCGTCCCACTGATCTTCCTGTTCCAGCATCTGGTGGACTCCTAGCACTTCCCACTCATCATGTAAGACTTGGCAATGTTAGTGTCAGAAGCTCTTAATTTATACCTTTACTTCTCAACAAATTAAAGCTTGGGGAATGTAACTTCGTAAAGATGCTGTTGCTATAACTGTCTTAACTAATATTTACCTCTACTTTCTCTTTATATAAGGAAATAGATAATAAAAACTTTGTCTACTAAAATGCATGGCTTGCCAATGTCAATTTATCTTGAACGCTAAGATAACGGATTAACCTAGCATTAGTTTAAAGTTTCTGAATCAACCCTACTGAACTTCTATGATATACCAACCTTTAGTTCTACAGGATTGTTAGGAAATGTTCTCTCAGACATTGTGACCACGTGGTGTCTAATCCACTGGATGAGGTAGTTCACCATATTCTGGTATTCGATCCACTTGACTTCAACATCCTAGGTAATGAAACAGAGGGGAAAATTTGTGTCATTCATAGTAACACTCATCTGTAACACAATGTGTCAGGCACATTCCTGTGAGTCCAGATGACCTGAAGCTTGACAGAGAGAATCAGGTAAATGTTTTCTTAGTTTCCACTCAGCTACAATTCTTTCCATACACACAACATTTAAAACAGGCTATTAACATTTGGCCACTAACCCTGGCCCAGTGAGTGTCAATTCTGGTCCCAAAACAGTGGTTGTCTGGGGCACTACATCGAAAAAGCTTCTGAGGCTTCAAAAAATGCTGTGATCTGGGAGGTTTTCCAGGGCTCAACTTAAGGGGAGTAACAGCTTGCATATGGCAGGCTAGTCATCTCTGCCGACCACTGTACATCTAATTTCCCTAATATCTGACATTCAACAAAGTCACAGGGGATTTAGGGACCAGACAGGGAAAGATTGGATATGATGAGATTTTTCAAGTACTCGTTAAACAAACTGTCGTAAAATGAAGGAATCGGAAGGCTGACAAGTGCTGTGTAATTAATCTTCTGAAGTTTGCTTGTTAAGTGGCAGGGTTACACTCACTGTTATAATAAAAAGAAAGACTTTCAAAGCATAGTATCTGTAGTCAGGAGTCATCATCTTACTAGGGATCAGAGAGAATCATTGTACGAACAGTTAAGCGCCATGGTGGGCAGTGCCTAATTAAGTGTTCCAATGACTGAAATGGGCAGCATAGTCTAAAAAACAGAGGGAAGGATACACACGTGCCTTGTGCAATGGGCACCAGAGACTTCCTGGGAAGAAAGGTAGGTCCTGAGCAGTACTGCAATGAACAGTAAGCAATAATATGGTAGAAGCAGGCTGCAGGGAGCTGGTATAAGATAGGAATCCCCAAGAATGCAGGACACTAACAGGAATGCTCTACCTATAAGTAACTGATCAATACTACAAAACTGTAGATGGGATTGTCAATAGTGATCATTAACATGCAGTTCTGACTACCAAAACACCTGAATGAATTCAACCAGTCAACCTGCAAACCCTAAGACTAAAGACGCCACAGCCTACAGAAATTAATTTGGCACGTGCAGAGTTAACACAGAGATGGATAGGCATAAGCTATTATCAAGCCCAGTTCTACACGGAGAAAGAAGGGGTGAAACCAGGGTGACTGGCAAGAAGGAAGAAGGAAGGAGGAAGGAGCCAGAGGAACCATTCTGCAACAGCAGCCAGGGGAAGGGAAATGGGAGCGCACTGCCAGGACCTCCAAAAGGTTAAGATCTTCTTGTGAAAGGCGAGGGGAAGGAACAAAACTAGATCTAGAAATAATTCCACAGAGCGGTGGCATAAGCCATCGGAAAAGGGAGCACAAGGCTTCCAAGTACTGCAAATACATCTGTGTCTGTCTATCTGTGAGAAAGAAGGGAGTGGTCTGAGGTAAAGGGGCATCCCCCTCAAATGAACCGCTGCCTGTTCACTTCTAGACATAGCGTTTGTTCGGCACAGCGGGGTTCAATTCCACAAGCCTTTGAGAAACGGTGACTCTAGGGCAGTCACAATAGCCAGAGTGTGTGTCAGAAACCTAGCTCTGGCCACCTGGTCAAACACAGAGACCTTCATGTAGACAAGTCAGAAAACAACTATCTAGTTAACTGACTTCACGGGGTCACCTGAATCAACTTTAACTTGCGTTCTACAGAGAGATGGCCTAGCTACACAGAAGGACAGGAGAGCCAGTGGTTGTAAAAAGGCAGCAAGTTAAAAGGGAAAATATTTACATTCCGGTCACTCATTACTTTCATTCACAGATGTGCCGTGGCTCCCAAGTAGTTTCTTTTATTTGTGACACAGGACAACTTTTTTAGTGACACTTCAATTTCAATGGTGGAACGATGCTGTGAGGTGTACGTACGGTCAGAACAATGGCACATTAGCTCAGATATTTAAATGCATTTAAAATCCGTTTTTAAAGCCCTGCACTAATGAGCAAGCAGTTCAATTGCTGGTCATCAACGACCCAACAGCTTTAAGTGCGGGACAACCAATACTCACGTTTGCACCAATGCCTTCACCGCCTTCGGGGACTTTGGGAAATGCGTCGTACAGGGAGGACACATAGGTTATTACTGACTTCTCATCAGGCGAAGAGACATCCACATCTACAAGCAGCAAGAGACGAATTATTTCACGACGCTAACGTGACTTCTGGTGAGATGTGCATGGCAGCGCAGGTTAAGAGTCAAGAAAACGACTCACCTTCGGGGTCCAGAAGTCTTATAACACCGATTTTTTCAGCTACATAAAAAGCATGCTCTAAATTTGCAAGGTTGCTTTGAACAGCAACAGTATTCATGTCTATCAGGTCCGGCCTAGGAAAAAGTGCACTGTGTTAAGTTTCTTCCATGCCAATTCAACAGGACAGGCGCATGTATTAGCCACCTAAGTAACGCATCTGCAAATATTAGTACAATACCGATATTAAAACCGAGGCCTCCTTCAAACACTGGCATTGCTTGTCTCAGAGGCTTGTATGGGCCAAAAGAAACACAAGAAAAATATAAAAAGCGAGCATATGTAACTTCCCAGAGTCTATAAAGGCCCTATTGATGGCATCTTAGGACTCTACCTGTCCTACTCAACTGACTGAAGCTCCTCTCTTCCCGTGTCATCCTTCTAAACCAGCCAGCATCCTCTCAGATTCTCCCCAGATGCCAAAGTTCTGCGCATAGTTTAATGGCATGTCCACTGCCCCCTCTGCTCAAGATGTCCTATGTGTTGTTGTTGGTTACAATCCTTTCTCCTTCCAAGCGGAGCTGGCCCACCTCCTCTACAGGACACTCGCTAACCTTCCCAACCAGTCTGAGCTCCTTGTGCTCCTAGGCTGTACCCCGAGTAGCAACAAGGGTATTTCAGACTTCTTTACCCTAGCAATCTATGGTTGGTTTTTCTTTTCTTTTCTTTTCTTTTTTCTTTCTTTCTTTCTTTCTTTCTTTCTTTCTTTCTTTCTTTCTTTCTTTCTTTCTTTCTTTCTTTCTTTCTTTCCTTCCTTCCTTCCTTCCTTTCTTTTTTTTGTGTGTACACCTTGTTTTGCTCAATGGTTAACTCCAAGATAGCAAGGACCAAGTCCTAATAAACTTCTACAGTTTATCCTCCTACTGAAGCATACATCCACTAGTAAATATCTTCAGGCATGTGAATGAGCAGATTGGTTAGTTAGTAATTTGACTCGCAAAATCTCATTCATCTGTGCACTTATAACCTTCCTCATAATCAGTCTTTCTTCTACACACACACACACACACACACACACACACACACACACACACGCACACGCACACACATGCATGCACACACAGGCACAGACATACACGTACACGTGCATGCACACACAGACACAAAGACATACATGCACATGCACAGACACACACACACACACATGCTCACACAACTTTATCCCTTTTTAATTTGTAAGACATGCTGCCCTATACTAGAGGGATACTCTGAAGCTAGTTCTATCTACATGAGGAAAAGATTTCTTAAATATTCTTTGTACCAAGAATGGTGGAACATGATGGTCAGAACCTCACTGAGTCTGAGCCTTGAATTTTGAACTCAAGAAGAAAGCTTTAAAAGAATATGGATAAATGTGGAAACAACAAAGTCTTCTAAGGAGCAGAAGCACACTTTCCCTCTCCACTCCCTGCAGCACCCACCCCTTCCCATTCTCTGTAGCACCCACCCCTCCACTCCCTGCAGCACCCACCCCTCACTCTCTGCAGCACCCACCCCTCACTCTCAGATCTCTTCAGAACTTTCCTATTACTTTACAGAAAAAGCCTTTCTATAACCCCACAGGCTCTCAGGGACACACACAAACAGTGGGCCCTCTGTGTGCTGCAGGTAACGTGGGAGGAATGTGTGTAGTAAGTTACTTGGAACACTGTTTAGCGGCCATTTGCACAAGAACTCAAGTACATCATCAATGTTCAGAAGAAAGGCAAACACAAATGTGTACTTCAGTTTTGTTTGTACACTTTTTTAACCTAAAGACAAGGCAGGATTCCATAACTGCCGCTCGCCCGCCAAAAGAATCTATGTATACTTTTATTAGGGCTTGGAAGGGAGTGTTCATGAACTGGAAATGTAGCTCCACTTCCTATTTGTTCACATTCCACAACATCCTCACCAACTTCTCACTGACGTCCACATCTACCAGTGTGATCACCACAATTTACCACTGACAGCAGTCCAGGTATGGGGCATCCCTCTACAAATAATACTTTTAAAAAAAAATTCACAGACCCATGACATCTACTGATGTCAAGAATACTGAACAGGTATGTACAAAAGTCTAGACCAGGTATCTAAAGCTCTTCCAATAAAAACATTGTTTTGCTTCCACAAAATTCAAATTTCCTGGAGAAATAAAAACCAGACTCTGAGTCTGCCAATCTCTGAACAAGAAACAGCATGCTATTATGAGAACCCTGCCATTAGCAAAGAGCGTAAACACTGAGTAATCCCAAAGGGAATGAATAAAGTCATTGAAGAATGAAGTTTTTTGACCAAGAGAATAAAACACAAAACTTCCTTTAGAATGATGTCATTTCAGAACAGAAACAGCTGCACAGTACAGTGAGTCTGAACAAGCTCCCTCTTCTATCTTGAACTTAACACTTTACCAGAGCAGTAACTACAGTGGTTGGCCCCTACCAAAAGTGTGGAGTAGACAAAGTAAATTAGGTAAGCAAAAATAGAAAAAGGAGAACATCAAAAACCACTGGGAAAAACAAAGACCTTGGGAGTCTTCAAAATTATACTGCTACCCTGCTTCGTTGGCCCTTTCTAGTCTTTCAGTGGCCTTCTTCCTCTGCCCGGAGCACCCAGAGGCCTGTGCTGGGTCCTATCCACCTCCTCCTCTCTTGGTAATCTCATCGGGATAACACAGTCCTTAAAAATGTCACCTGTTTGGGGCTAGGGAGATGCCTCAGTGGGAAAAAGCACTTGTTTTGCAAGCCTGTGCTGTGTTCAAATCCCTAACACCCAAATAAGAGCTGGGCACAGCTTTGTGTGTCTGTAACCTCAGCATTGGGTTGCCGAGAGAGATGGATCCCAAGAGCTTGGCTGGTCAATGGTGAGCTTTAGCTCAGCTCAGCAGAGACCCTGTCTCAAGGCAATAAGGCAGACTCCAATAGAAGATACTCAAGATCCTGCTCTGGCTTCTATATATGGCTCAAGGGCACACACCTGTATACCACACACATCATGCATGCATACACACACACACACACACACACACACACACACACACACACCATACACACTAAGAAATTCAGATGCTTTCCACTTATTGGCGATACTTAGTCCCACTGTAAAGCTTTCTCTCACTTTTGTGGACTGTTAGCAGGAATTTCATTTTCAACCTGGTTTAAGTATGAAACTTAGCATCAGACCACACTGCAGGCACATGAAGGCTCTATGTCCCTACATTCCACTGTAAGGTGCTGAGCACTAACTATTATAATTTCCCTATTTTATAGATGATTTTCCTAATCATATAAAGCAATCCTGGCAAAAATATATGCTAGATTTTTTTTCTATAGGAAAGTGTTGTTTGATGGACAAGCTCTTGGTTGTTTTTATTACCTTACAATAATTTAATTTTTCCAAATGACTCAATCACCACAGACTATATTTTTTTAGCACCATACTCCACCTTTTCTTTTAGAAATGATTACAATCAAAGTGAAGATTTGAGAAAATTACATAAATTTTAAATTGAAAATATAAGATCAAAAGGACATGAAGTCAAGTTGAAAGTGTGACCAGAAAGTACAAACCTGCCAGATGTGGTGTTACACAACTTAATTTCTAGCACTCAGGAGGCAAAGATGGGCAGATCTCTTGTAATGAAGCCAGCCTGGTCTACGTACAAAGTTCTAGGCCAGCCAGGGCTACAGTGAGACCCTGTCTCAAAAACAAGGGCAAACTACTACACATGCTTAACAGCCCTAATGTACTGTGAAAATAGAAAGTAAAAATGTATGTAAGAGAGAGCGCTGGTGAGTGAGTTAGTTTGTTTTCTTGATACAAGCGAGAGTCATCAGGGGACAGGCAATGTTAACTGAGGAACTGCCTCTATCGGGCTGGCCCGTGAGTAAGACTGTAGGAACATTTTCTTGATCAATGATTAATATGGGAGGACCGAGCCTCCTATGGGTGGTGCCATCCCCGTCAGGTGGTCCTGGATGGTGTAAGAAGTTGAGCGGAGTGGGCCATGAGGGCAAGCCAGAAAGCAGCAAGCTTCCCTGGCCTCTGCATGAATTCTTCCCCGATGTCTCTCAATGCTGTCCTGGAAACTGTAAGATGAAATAAACCCTCTCCTTCCCAAGTGGCTTTTGGCCATAGTGTTTAATCCCAGTAACAGAAATAAAAGGAGAATTAGCTATTGCCGTAAATTTAAGTGTTTGAATAAAATTAATATTTAAGAATCTGTATAGTACCTATTTTTAAAAAGCACCCACTTTAGACAAAAATGTTTACAATCACACACACATATGTACACATATACACACCTGAGACTTATGTACATGTGGGAACATATATGGACATTACATAATTTCAAAATATCTCTAGTAATAGCTAAAGTTATCTGAACACTAAAATTCCACTAGAGATTTTACTTGGGGTAAGGGAACAACCTCAATATTACTTTCCAGACTCCAGACACTTTGTTAGTATATTAACTCACATGAGAATTAGGTAGGATGCCATGAAGAAATTTACAATGCAGGGCTTTCTACTTATATAGCAATTTCCTCTGAAGCTCAGGAAGCGAACAACACAGAAGTTTCAGGAAGTCCTGAAACCGACCAAATCTTCTGCTCCCCTCCCTCCCCGAGGTTTCACAAACAGAAAGAGTAACTAAAGGGACAGAGCAGCTGAGGAGCCTGGAAGGATGCAGACCAGCCCACCTGCTTAAAGGCACTCTGCAACCTGTTGACCTGTTTGCATGCCCTGCAGTGAGCTGCAGACTTCAGCTTTCACAAGCTGTCACCATGCTGGGCTGGGCCTTCTGTGATGCAGCTGTCTTTGTGTCATTCCTGACTCTGTGGGTGACCTCTCACCCATACTCCTGTTGGTAGTTCCGGTGTGCGTGTGCGTGTGCGCGTGTGTGTGCGCGCGTGTGCGTGTGTGTGCGAGCGCGCACGTGTGTGTGTATGTGTGTGCGCGCGCGCGTGTGTGTGTGTGTGTGTGTGTGTGTGTGTGTGTGTGTGTGTGAGATCTCTCCCTTGTGTCATTCCTGACTCTGTGGGTAACCTCTCACCCATACTCCTGTTGGTAGTTCCAGTGTGTGTGTGTGTGTGTGTGTGTGTGTGTGTGTGTGTGTGTGTGTGAGATCTCTCCCTTGTGTCATTCCTGACTCTGTGGGTAACCTCTCACCCATACTCCTGTTGGTAGTTCCGGTGTGTGTGTGTGTGTGTGTGTGTGTGTGTGTGTGTGTGTGTGTGAGAGAGAGAGAGAGAGAGAGAGAAAGAGAGAAAGAGAGAGAGAGAGAGATATCTCCCCCCAGGATAGAAAGTCTCTCACAGAACGCTACTCAATCTGGATTAGGGTTCTAACTATTCTGTCAGTGAGAAGCATTGCTATAACTTCCTTTACGCGATAAGGTTTTAGCCTAAGGTGGCCTTCCAGTCCATTCTCTGTGCAGTCAGACTATGATCGTCTTTTGCAGTTATCCTAAGAGGCAGGAACCATCACCCAGCTTTATGTGGTGCTGAGGATACTAACCAAGTAATTTGAAATTACAATCTTTCCTAAAACTTATGTCTTATTTTGTTCCTTTAAAATAAAATCACTTCATTCCCATTAACTCAGAAATAAAAACAGCAGATAGCTGTTTTAAGGAAGCCCCTCAAACATTTCTTTTAATTAGCACAGAACCCCACAGTAGAAATGCAAACATAGCTGGTCGGTGGTGGCGCATGCCTTTAATCCCAGCACTTGGGAGGCAGAGGCAGGCGGATCTCTGTGAGTTCGAGGCCAGCCTGGTCTACAGAGTGAGATCCAGGACAGGAACCAAAACTACACAGAGAAACCCTGTCTTGAAAAACAATAAATAAATAAATAAATAAATAAATAAATAAATAAATAAATAAATAAATAAGATAAAAATGCAAACATAAAGTACACACCAATAATAACATTTCCTTTTGCTTTCTCTCCTCAGTATAACACCAGAGACTGTTTTTTAATCTTTTCCAGTGTTTATTTTTATTGTTTAAGTCAGAAGTGAACATGCAGACTAATGGAGAGGGATGTGGGTTGGTCTAACTCTAAAGTACATAGTAAAATTAGAATAAAAAAAAAAAACCAGTTAAAACAGTTTGAAATGATATGATCACCTGAAAAGACAGTGGGGAACGATTTCCTCTATCAACTTAAAGTAGCTACCAGCTGCTGGGGGAAGATCCTTTACGGGGTCACATGCAGTTACAATGACGATTCCTTTTAATTGTCAACTTGACTCAAGCTAGAATGACCTGGGTAGAGTCCCAGTGCACACTGTCCAGATCAGGGTGGCCTGCGGGCATGGGGGGAGTGTGTTGTCTTGATGGCCTTAACTGATGGGGCAGGAGCCAGCTTAAGAATGTCCCGAAACTTGAGTGACGTTCAAACTAAAGCCAATGGAACTGCTTTACTGGCAGGTCAGGGAGCGTGCAGGGTGTGGGGGCATTTAGGCTGAACTTAGAAAGCAGCTGTGCGAGCTCAGAGGGTCTGGAAAAACCCTCTGTCCTGCGCATAGACAACAGGAAGGATATCCTGGGCAAAACCCTATTGGAGGCTCACTTGGTGAGATATGAGATCCCTTAAAGGAAGAAATCCTGAAGGGTTCCCTGCTCCTGGGAGGGCTCAGCACACAAGCTGATATGACTGTGGTCTAAAGGGGGCCAGGCTACATCTCAGGCTGACATCAGTATTCGGGATCTCAGAAGCACAGTCCACCTGGTACTGACTTTAAAGGTACAAAGGACACAAGACTGAGGATGGCGGTGGAGAGATGCTGAGGCCTGGGGCTGTTGGGAGTCCCTGAGGAGAGTCCCCAAGGGACTGTGACATGGAGCTGTGAAGCGAGGCTTCTGGTGGAATAGAGTCTAGGACATTGCAGATGCCAGCACTGTGGGGTTCTGCCAGGGGGAAGTACAGGTGTTTTGGAATGGGCCGCTGTACATGCTGCAGGTGGGCAGGGGCGGAGGGACACAATCACCCAAGCCCTCTGAACCCCGCTGACTACATGACGAGCCCCAGCAGCCTACAAAGCAGCTGCAGGCAAGACCTGGCATTTGCAAGTCTCGATTTTACTCTTGTGTTGATCTGGTTGTTCCTATGTCCCTGTCCTTCACTTCTGGAATAAGAGTGTTTACTCTGGGCCATGACATTTTGGAAGTATGTATCTTGTTTTTGATAACAGGAGCTCACAGTTATGAGACTCCGAACTTTCAAAGTGTTGAAATTTTAAAGACTTCAGGGACTTTGAAAGGTGGACTGTATCTTATAAAAAACCAACCAACCAACCTGAGATTTGGGGTATTGAGGGTGAAAGGTTATAGCTTAAAGTGATGTTTTATGTGCCAAGTTGACAAGGGGTGGAGTTATGATACTTTTATTTGTCACCTTGACATAACTGAATCACCCGGGAAGAAAGTCTCCATGCACGGTTGGCCTGTGGGCGTGTCTGTGGCAACCGTCTTGTTTGCCTTCACCGGTGTGGAAAGACCCAGCTGAAAGGAACATGGTACCATTCCCTGAGCTTGGGTCCTGGCTTGTACCGGAGTAAAGAGAGCAAGCTGAGCAGCCAGCACGTCTGCATGTATTCTCTCTGCTCTCGACCACAGATGTGATGTGACTGGCTACCTCAGGCCTGTCACTGTGGCTTCCCTGAAATGCTGGACTATAATCTAGACGTGTAGGCTAAAATCAACCCTTTCTCCACCGATGCTTCTGTCAGGGTGTTTTATCACTGTAGTAGAAACAAGCAGGTCGTACAAGAGGCAGTGATATATATATATATACACATGTGTGTGTGTGTGTATAACACACACACACACACACATATGGTGGTGATGGTCATACAACACTGTACTTAATGCCACTCTCACTTAAAAGTGGGTAAGATGGGGCATTTTATGAGTCTCTTATCACAGGTTAGTCTTTTACTCATTGAAAGACAGTTTTAATATAATCGAGAGAGAAGGCCATGTTAAGGTAAAACAATAACTACAACAAAACACACAGAGCTTCGATGCTGGCGTCCTCTGATCTCCCCCTGATTCGTTCTCTGCTTCCTCGGGACCCAAATGCTGCATGACTCCTACTAGTGCAACTGGAAATCAGGAGCTACACAAGCTTGGACAAAATCATCTAGAATTCCAGTTACACCTATGGAGCATTGGTAGATGTGGTGGCTGTGGCAGGTGGGGGATTCCCATCTGCCACTGGGCCAAGGCTCAAGAACAACCCATGTGTGTTTCCCAAGGTCTCAGGATGATTTGGGAGAAAGCAGTTGTAAAACCAAGCATGAAGGACAATGTACACAGGCTAAGATGTACCTACTGTCACAGAACAGGGCCATGGAAATGCAACCAGAGAAGAGGTAACTGGATGCTTTTGGTATGCGAATATACAACTCTTCCCAACAAACAAAGCGGCACGTCTACTCCTTCACACACACGGCACTCAACGTGATCTACTACCTTCCAGGCAACAAGATGCTGAGAACAGTCACGGGGTATGTGGAGAACTAGAGGACCATCAGGAGGTCCTCACCCAGCAGTGAGAACGCAGGAGAAACCCCATCTGTAACTCTGGTGGGAGGAAACATGGGTGCAGGCGGCCCAGGGAGGGCAGGAGCAGCAGCTGGGGAGCACGGTGAGCAGCTGCTGGGGAGCACAGGGAGCAGCAGCAAGGCTGGCACTAGCAAGGGGCCAAACTGAGGCCGACTCCCAGGAACTTCCTACTGGATTGCAAACTTTCTTCCCCAGGAACTACAGAAAGCCATTAAAGTGCATTCACTAGGATTCTAAGAGATTAAACGATCAGATCTGAGATCAGACAGGGAAATTAAAGTGGTTCAGATATCCTCACAGAATTTAGGCTGGAGACCATGGCGGTGTGCAGGGGGATAGCAGCAATGGAGAGAGTAAGGGGGACCAGCAGAAGACCATAGCCACAGTCCTGTGTTCTGTGATGCAGCTTGCAGAAACCAAAGCTGTAAATATGGCTGAGACACAAGGGAAAGAGAGAGGGCTGGACCCACAACAGTCACACACTTCAATACAGCAGCTAAGAGGGAAGAAAAGAACGCTCAAGAGGCCAACGCTGACAAGGGAGACCAGGCCTGCAACTGTACAGATTCAGCCACGTGGAAGTCACCAAAGCCCTGCACGTGTTTTGAGTGGATTATGAAATCAGAACCAGAGCAAGCACGGCGGAGAAGTATCAACTGAAAAAAAAAAACAAAAAACGAAGAAGACAGACAGCTCTTCCAAAAAGACTAGTCGTGAATGAAAAGAGTACACCTCCCTGCCCCACCGTGCTGGTGTGTGCACATGCTGACACACACAAACCATGGGGTTGGGAAGAATATTTCTGTAGATTCTTTAATTAGCAGAAACTACCATCGTGCTTAAAATCCACTGAGAAAGCTCTGCTGGAGGGAAAAGTGGAACACCCAGGAGAACGGAGGTGAGAGGAGGCACAGCACGGCAGCAGGGGCCTGGACAGGCGGAAGAGGGGTCTGTGCTGCACAGGAGCAGAAGAGATGAAGACGGATGCACGGAGGTGGGTGTGTATCCGGGAGAGAGAAGAAACTCTTTATTCCTGCTGGTGTCCATTTCCCTGAGCGCAGACACCAGCTCCTCCGTTAGGGGTAAGGAGGAGAGGGGACAAAGGAAGAAGTACACACTACGGGCAGGACACCAACAGCCAGCCATCCCAGCCTGCTCCCACTCAGGCTCCACCCTGATGTGTGACATTCCACGGTGTGCATCAGAGCTCAGGGACAAGCACAGACAAGGCTGAGCTCAGGCAGGAGCAGGCTTCGCTAGGAAAAAAAAAAAGACACAGACTCAGCAGTCTGCAAAGAACTATAAAGGGATTCATTCTACGAGGTTTAAATATAAAGACAAAGGAAACCCCACTCCAATTACCCAGAGTCCGGTCTTAACACAAACTCCGCTCGAGAACAGAGGCCCCACACAAAGACACGCGCAGCGGCGTACGTTACGTAACACCATCCTTTCAACAGATCACACAGTAAGAACACACATTCCCTATGCCTCCCTCACGCCTCCCGGGACGGCACAGCAGGTACCATAACAAATTCCTGAAGATGACTGTTTCGATCAAATCATGTTCAGACTTCACATTCTCTAACTGTTCTTATTGGTGAAACAAGCATCTCACCTCCCTCCCTCCCTCCCCACCCCCAAAGGCCTGAGAAGCTGTTCTTCCCCTCCCCTGTCCCCCAGCAAATAAATATGGGCTTGCAGAAGAACCCCACAGAGTTATGTAACAAGGGTGGAGGCATCCCTTTAGGCTCATATTTGGGCACACATATTATTGAGAGAATCAAAGCCAAGAACCCCTAGGTAGCAACAGGATTATGAAGATAATTTTCTCTTATTCTCAAAACTAGGTGGCTTGGAATTTATTTCAAATATTCTTCCTTTTCTCCCCTACAAAGTACCACTCCATTAACAAGGCGGGGAACAAAGATCAGAGGCACTGTAATTTAGTGCAAGCTTTCTTGGTGCTTCAAGATTAAAATCTAACAATTGTAATAATTAAAAGGCAATTAAAGAATTAGGACTTTCAACTTACAAACAATAACTCACTTCCACACTGTCTCCTAAACCTGAGTAAGTCCAGAGAAAATCGCTGGCTTTAACCCAGAGGGACCACCTTCTAGTACCTGCATTTTCATCCTGAGTGAACTGCTAAGATCTTAATCTGTGAGCAATAAAAAACAAAACCCAAACCTCCCCCACACAGGGAGGTGAGAATCAACTTCTTTTTCACTGTGCTAAAATGAACCACTTCAATTACTTTGTATCGCACAACAAGATGAGAATATGAACCTATAAACAAGACAATATCAAAGAAGTTCTGAAAGAAACAAATTGACCTAGGGAAGAATAGACATGCTGGGCCCTGGCTCCTCTGGTGTAAGAGGATGAGGACGGGAAAAAGGATGAAGAACAGAGTTCAGAGGCAGTGGGAGGTTTGCATCAGCATCCATCTGTGGCTCCAGTCAGTGCTCGATTGTTACAGGCTCCACAGCAGCTCACAAGGAGAAGGGGGACCAATGCTGCCACAGGCTGCCTAAGTCACAGTCGGCACACTTGTGTTGTATCGTGACAGTCTCCACTGCTGGTGTGCGTGCGTGCGTGCGTGCGTGCGTGTGTGTGTGTGTGTGTGTGTGTGTGTGTGTGTACGCACATGTGAAAGCGAAGAGGACAGTGGGAGCCTTCCTCTACCCCATTCTACCTTATTCTCTAAGACAGGGGCTGTCAGTAAGCTGGAAGCTCACCATTTCAGCTGGGTTGGATCCAGGATTCTCCCAGGATCGACCTGTCTCCATCGCCTAATGCCGGAGTTATTGGCACATGGAGCCATGCCTCACTTTTATGTGGGTGCTGGGGATTTGAACTCAGGTCATCTTGCTTTCACAGCAAGCACCTCTGCCCACCAAGCCACCTCCCCAGTCACAGTATTCTAACTTTTGAAGTGATCTCTCTACTCTGAAATCTGTCTACCTCACTTTCCTTCTCTCGACCCATAATATACCTGCGTTTTGATGAACACCTTGAACATCAAACACAGAAAAACGTGCCTATGATTTCAGCTTCGGGGTGTCTTTAAGAAGCCAATATAATAAAGAATTTGGTGAGTAAAGGGGTAAAGTGGAGAACGGGAGGAAAGGTAGTTAGACCTAGCAGAGTGCAACTGAAAAATTGGGAAATGTTTCTTTCTCAGAAGCCTCATGAAGGGAAATGATGCAGACCTAGGTCCTTATTCTACACAGATCCACACATTTGCCCAAAACACAAACTAAATGCAACACGTTGATGGCAAAACCCAAAAGGGTCCATTAACTATGCATTTTAAATACATTATGTTCCATTCACAGAACAGAACGCTGTGTGGCACCTTAAAGGAAATCACAGACAGAAGACAAGGGGATGAAGTCAGGTGTGTCTACTGCAGACTGCCAAGGCTTGTCAGGCTTCTATGCGGGCAGCTGCACAAGCCACCTCCTGCGACGGCAATGAAACACCTCAGTGTTCTGCCTCAAGAATGGAAGCTGGACAACTAAGGTGACAGCATACTTCATATCCCCGAGGATCTGTTTTCCTTCTAGCCCAAGGCTCATCACTGGGCATTTCTGTGAATTCATCTGGGCAAGAGGGCCAGGAACACAGAAACAAAATACAACAGGCTGGAATTTCCTCTGATACTTACTTGACAAACTGTACCCCCCAAATTATGTGTAAAAATAGATGCAATAAAAATGGCAACCAGATTTATGTCACTAAGCCATATTCCTTATTTGGACACAAATGAATTCCCTTCCAGGCAGTGCACACGGGCCCTTTAAGGGCTTTAAATGCGTTAACAGCAATGACCAATTTCTTCTCTGAGCACAGCCATTCCGAGTTCATTTGTATACAATTCGGGTGGCTTTACAAAATGAAATACTTTTGTTGTTGCTGTTGTTTTAGCATTAGTAACCACCCATGTCTATGGCCACAGGAACCAGAGCCTATAATGCCCAGGTGTGTGCACATGTGGATACACACCCTCCTGTATCAGGACTCTGCAGCCCGAGGACAACGGGAAGGAACTACCCAGTCAATACCAACCCACCTTCCTCTGAGAACATTCAAACCCCGAAGGGCCTCCTCCCAGTATTAAACCAATCCAATCCAGTTCAGCTTCTAAGTGGGAACAGAATCCAAGACTGAGAGTGACTCACCAGCCTGCAGGTCATATGATTAAACAAGGTGACTCTGACCACAGACTTCTGGGAGAACTTACCCAATTAAAACATTGTTAAACTTTTATTATGATGAAGCACAGTGGTCCCAATAAATTTTAATTGAAAATGCAAATTATGAGCAAAATAATTAATACTAAATTATGTCCCCCTTAATAAGAAAATAGTTTCAACTATTGCCTAAAGTTCCCAATCTTAATTGGCTAATATATTTAAAACATGCCCATGGAAAGAATGCAGAGACTTAACAGGAGACTGAAATAAATGAGTGGATGTATTAAAAACAAGAGCAGGACAGGCAGAAACTAGTAAGCGGAAATAAGCTCTCCCAGAAACGCACCCCCACACCTAGCTTTCTAGTCCTGAGTTTTTCCCTATGGCCCTGAAACGTCTCAGGGCCATGCGGCACTCCTCTATGCTAGCTCCGATCTACAGATTTACATTCATTCTCATGCCTAGGTGGCTACATTTTCACACCACGAGGCCAGTGTGGCCATGTGGAACCCGGCTTTCAGGAATTCTAGGGGAACTATCCACGTGGAAAGACTGACTGAAGGTAGCTCAGGAGCAGAACTTCAAGCACACAGTCAGAGCTTTATCTCCCTTGGACAGAGCCAGGCAAGCTCTTGCAGGAGCAAGGCTGAAGCTCTCCTGAAATATCCTCCTCTGAGGAACAGGCAGCAAGGTCAGCAGGGTACTCTGCGGCCTCCACCCTAACTCTCATCCTGTTAGAGAACACTCCCGGGATGCCCTGGCTAGAGGCTCCTCCCCAGTCTACCTCAGCCCCTCTTGCTAGTAAGCTGACTCATCAAACGTTTTGGTGACACTCTTTTGTCTAAACCCATCAAACCCAGTCAGTCTTCCCTGATATTCTTTTGAGTGACAAAGTTCTGAGCTTATTAACAGGGAGGCATGCTTCAAGTCGATCAAGATTTTACTGTCGATCAAGGAGCGTTCCAGTTATCTGAACGGAACAAACAAAACAAGCAGGCATGTGACACTTTCATTATTTCAACTCTTTCCCCTGAGACCAAATGTAACAAACAGAAGTTCCTAGAAGGAACTGGAAACAACAGCAAATTCTAACAAGATTTAATTGGGGAAATTAATTGACCCGTAATTCATTTAAACAAAACCCAAGAGCTGTTCTTTATAATCTCCCTACCTTTTCATTGTTATTACCTGGACTATAATCCAGGCTCTTTATCTCTTCCAGATAATGTGACTGACATATTAACACTATAGAATTTGTGATTTTGCTCTTACTTAAGCTAAGTATTTTAATATGCTTTAATTTTTAATCACTTTTAACATGTTACATGTTTTTCATTGTTACCCAATCCTAAATTAAGCAACTAACATTGTCCATCAGTAATTTATAAGAGGAAACAAAGCCCTGGGTTGGTAATTACATACGCACATTTTCAGCTCCCAAACTCACCAAGAGTTCCCACGGATCTTTGCTAACTGTCATTAGTCTTTAGGGATGCAGGACTGCATTGTGCAGGTCAACACTTCCATCTCTTAAAATCGTTAGCAGACAGAAATTATGTCAGTCATGGCAAAATCAAGAACAGTCACATTCATTATTTCTTCAAAGGCATATGATGTTGAGGATATTAATCAGCATCTGAAGATTTTTTATTATTGATAAAAATGAAGGCACAGTCTATTTCATGAGACTTTGTTTATTTGTTTGTTTTCTTTGTTTTGTGTAGCCCTGGCTATCCTGGAACTTGATCTGTAGACCAGGCTAGCCTTAAACTCAGAGATCCACCTGCCTCTGCTTCCTGAGTGCTGGGATTAAAGGTGTGCGCCAGCATGGTTCAGCTGATTTTTTTTAAACTAACATTTATTTTCATTATAATACAGATTTCTGCTGGAGAAGAAACATCTACCTACATGGTTAACATTCTGTGTGTGTTTGGTGAGTGCTTATCTTCTAACACTAAGTCTTTCTTACCTCCATGGATAATCTGAATTTATATAATCTATGTTAAAATTCCTCTTCATTTAATTTCACATAATAGTTCTTTGGAGATAAAAATTAGAAAACTAAACTATGTAAAAAATACTGAACTGTTAATAACATATTGTTTACTTAGGTTAGCAAACCTGTTTGTTTTCAAATATTCTAGGTACAAAACTAATCAAAATTATGGTAGGCTATCCAAAACAATTTACTCGATCAATGGCTTCTCATAAAGTAGCTCTTATTAATCCAAAATTTTGAATACGTGTGTGTGTGTGTGTGTGTGTGTGTGTGTGTGTACAACAGAACCCAGCCACCGCAGCCATCTACCCCAGCCACTCACCCATCTACCCCAGCCACTGCAGTCATCTACCCCAACCACCACAGCCATCTACCCCAGACTCATCTACCCCAGACTCATCTACCCCAGCCACCACAGCCATCACGTTCTCTAAAGGTACCCATTTGTTTAGAAAACAGGCCCATGTGCCAGCTCAGCTAAGTTTCATTACTGAAGCAAAATGAAATCCAATAAATAGTAAAGCTTCTTATCTAAATAAATACAAGAGACGAAACCATACTAAATAGAGGTTTCCACAGAAAACTTCACTACATTAAAATTGTATGTGAATAGATAAGTAAAACCAACTATAAAGGAAACAATGTTCCTAAATTATCATGACTGTTAATATCTAAAACCCCACTTATATTGATACTCTACTGGTTTATGGCTTTGTCTTTTTGGTCTTTGGAGTAAATTAAGGTTTTAAGAAGTAAGAAATGTGTGCAAGTCAAGCCTATCTGCTTAATTCTTACACACACTGGAAGAAAAGCACCCAACTGCTTTATTAAGAAAGGCCCGAAAGCTTTACAACACCTTACAGACTTAAGGCTTCTTTTGGCAAGAGAAATCAAGTACAGGACACAGAACACTGTAACAGAACTTCAGCAACAGAAACCCTGCAAGCACTCAGAGTTGGAATTCAATTTTACCAGAAATTCTAAAGAAGGAAAAAGCTACAATTCCAACTTTTGGGCTGGAGAGGGACGGCTCAGTAGCTCTGAGCAGGTGCTACTCTTCCAGAGGAACTATACCCATACAGCGGTTTGCAACCCTGTTCTGACCTCTGAGGGCACCATGCTAGTGGTACACACACACACACACACACACACACACACACACACACACACACACAGATAAAACACCTATACACCTAAGTTGTTTTTTTTTTTAAAGATCCTATTTCTCACCAAAAGCAATGACAGTGGATTTAATTTCTCTTGAAAACTGTAGGATCTCTGATGTACAGTGACTTATTTAAGTACTTGGGAAAAAATACACATATGTATGCCAATTTGCTCATATAATCCTTAATGAGTACTGAAGAGACAGTTTTCAGAGAGAAAAGAGGGAGACAGAGAGGGAAACAGAGAGAGAGAGGAAGAGAAAGGGAAGAGAGGAAGAGACAGAGAAAGAGGAAGAGAGAGAGAAAGGAAAGCAGAGACAGAAAGACAGAGGAAGAGAGAGGGGGAAGAGAGAAGAGACAGAGAGAGAAAGAGGAAGAGAAAGGGAAAGGGGAGAGGGAGAGAGAGAGAGGGAGAGAGAAAGAGAAAGTGAGAGCGAGCACGCACACTTATTTATCCATCATCTATCCATCTAGCTACCTATTTATTTATAGACAAGGTCTTGCTATGGAACCCAGGCTGGTTTCAAATTTGTGGGCCTCCTGTCTCAGCTTCCTGAGTGCTGACATTACAAGTATGGGCTACCATGGCCAATACAGATATCAACAATTTCAAAGCAGATGATTTTAGAAAAGCTAGCGTCTAAAAATGTTTTTATATACCTAAAAGCTTTCAGAGAAAGAGCTCCATAGTCTTCCAGCGTTCAGTCCCTGGGACACGCAGGCTAATAGTGGACATGTCTGGGTTACTGTGCTCAGTATCTGCACTGGGCACTGAACAAGGGCAGGTAAGTTGACCCAGGTTTTCTTCTTAATTCAGCAACCTCCACCGACCTCTATCTAAAAGTTGTCCCGTAAAGGAAGGAGGCTATCAGACTATTTAAAAATAGGGGCTGTTGAGTGTGGTTACATGAAGAGTCCATTACCAGTTTTGTATAGTTTTTATTATAGTCAATACCTTTTTCAGTTTAATAAGTTCATAGCTTACACTTAATCTATTTGTGGATATATTTGGTTCTTCAATATGACACAATCTTCATAAAATCAAGGCAAATAACCGAGGTTAAACCCATAGTTTTCAATAAACATTTTCTGTGGGTTTAATTTCTAGTGAGACAGCAAAAGTAAAAGCACAGACCTAAGAGCCAGCCTGCCAGGTTTGAATCCCAAGTCCACCGCCTGCTAATCTTGTGACTAGGCAAATATTTACCCAGTGTCTAGGCTTCATGTGCAAGTAGGGATGACAAGAGGGAACGGTGTGAGAATTAAACTAACCATTGCTTAGAACAAGGCTAGACAGTGTTAGCTCAAATGTTAACAGGAAGACTTGATTTTCCTAGGAAAACTGCTCACCAGGCCCAGATCAGCCTTATTTTATCAGTCACTCTTTATTTTGGACCTGGCAATCCCTGGGTTGTTAAGTCTGCGAACTGCAGACCTTCGCCTCTCTACTCATCATTTCCCTATAGATAAATTCTAGATCACTGACCTACAGATTGTAGGCATCAGAGCTTAATGCCTGTGAGGTTGAAGAAAATAAATCCAGACATAATACAGCTCTGTCGCCCTCTGTCTGCTGTCATCTTCCTGTGTGTGTGCCTGCCTGTGTGTGTGTGTGTGTGTGTGTGTGTCTGCTCGCGCGCGCGCGCGCACACACACACGCACATGTATTACAGTTTAAAGTACTAACTCAGGACTGGGCCTCAGCTGTCATTCATTTTATCTGGAATTTCTCTCTGCACTGCCCATAGACTGCATGTTGTGCTTCTTCCATAGTAACATGTTACTTAACATGTTAGAAATGAAAGGATGCCCGGATTTACACGAAGGAAAAGCACACGCACATACTCCATACCTGTATTTATGAATGATGGCGTTGAACAGTTTCCCATCTCTCCAGCAGGTAGTGAAATTTTCACACCGTACCCCGGCATAGCCTTCTGTTGCCTGCTGTGTCCACAGTAGCAACCTCTCTTTCGCAGACATGTCCTCGGACTCTCCAGTTACATGGATGTCAGATATCTAAATATAACAGAAGCATTAAACCATTAGGAAGGAAGCAAGCTGAGAGAGTACAAGTCTACTATGTGCCAAGTAGTTACATCTAATTTCCCTTAATCCTTGTAACTCTTATTTTTATACTAAATATATTTCTCCTGTTTTACAGAGGAAAATTGAATTTCAAACAGGCTTTCAGATTTGACTTATCTGTATCCAAATTAAAAGCATCTAATGTATTTTTTTAAATGTAAAACACACTAATTTTACAATCTTAAAAAGATAAACAACAATAAAACCCTGACAGGCAAAGGGATCCAGACCACTCCAAATTTAGGCAGCACAATGAATTGGTATTGTAAAAGGAACAAGTAAAACAAAATTCACAGAGGTCTTCATGGAACAGCACGCTAACACACAAAATACATAAAATATTGTTTGGGCTTTTATTCTTGTATTTGTAATGAATTATTGAACTTCTGTTTAATGTATTTACTGTAATAACCTTTCTCTGTTTAGCAGATGTCAGACAACTACATATGTGCTGTTACTTTACCCTGAGAGTTATAGTTCTCATCTCAAATCAACACCTTGCTTTTTACCCACTCTTCTATATAGTTGTTCCCAGAAACAGTATCTTTCGAGTAGTTCATTTTAGTTAACACAGAATATTTTACAAGCATGACTTATATATATAAGATGAAGCTTTTATATGTGTGTGTGTGTGTGTGTGTGTGTGTGTGTGTGTGTGTATACACACACACAATTTAGGGTAACTATACTGTACTGTTTAAATTTATTTAGTGGGGACACCACGAACTAGGTGGCCCAGGTGACACAGCACGCTGTGGTGACCCTCATGCTCACCCCACAGACGCTGCCTTGCAGATCTGTCTGCATGCCAGGAGTGGCAGTGCTAACCTGCTTGTGTATTATACCAAAACTTAGCAGCATTAAAAAGTCTACATTCTTTGCTAATGAGGCCTCTTAAAGCAACTTAAGTGAATTTTTTTCCAGATGAAAACAGATCAGAAGTAAAAGCTATAAATTACTCTATGCAGAATTTGATCCAACAAGTATTCCATGTCAAGAATAAGAGAACAGTGCCCTCTCTCATTTTTAACTATATTCTGTAACATTTTTGGCTAACAGCCTATAAATGTTTTGTGACTCCCTATTCAGTTTTAGTAGAATTTTCATGTGTACTTTATTTGTTTGTACAGTTCTGAGAACCCCTTCCATTGAGTGACAGAAAAGAACATGGATCTCCATGGTGTGCACTGTCCCAAGAGCAACTCTTCCATCTGGGTCCTTCTTGGCCTGATGCTAACTACACAGGGTGCAAAGTGACTTCACCAGGGTCTCCTCAGTAGTTCCACAGCTGGGATTAACATCAATATATAACTGTTTCCTCCGTCACAGCAATGTTTGAAACCAAGAAATGATGAAAGAGTAAGCAAGCCAGGACCTGAAAGAGATCTGCAAATAAGGAGGGGTGTGTGTATGTGTGTGTGTGTAAGTATAAGGAGAGAGGGGGAGGTCACAAATTGTTGTGGGATATTTGTACACCGTGTGAAAATGTTGCTGTTATTGGTATTATAAAAAGCTGAACAGCCAATAGCTAGGGAGGAGGTCTAGGTGGGATTTCTGGGGAGAGAAAGGAAGAGGAGGAGAAATCTAGGCATGCAGGAGAAGCCAGGAGACATGGAGAGGAAACAGGAGGTACAAGATGGAAGAGAGGTAATGCCATGTGATAGAACATAGATTAATATAAATGGGTTAATTTAAGTTATAAGAGCTAGTTAGGAACAAGCCTAAGCTATAGGCCGAGCGTTCATAATAAAAAGTCTCTGTGTCATTATTTGGGAAATGGCTGGTGGGACTGAAAAAGACTTGTCACAACAAACCCCCTGCAACAGAAACAAAGGCGCAGACCAGAGCAATGAGATCTGCTTCTGGTCTGAGAGCCATCTTCTTTATTTATAAAATGAGGAAGTAGGAGGCTGTTGACAAGGTTTAAGGCCTCTTTCTATCTAAAATCTTCCTAAGACACTATAAATACAACAAAGAACTCAGAGGTCAAATACAGAGTCAAACAACTGAAAGAGAAGAACGGGGCAGCGCCAGATTTGAACAGGAAGCCCCTTGTTCTTCCCAGTGACCACAAGAGCCAGGGGCATGGGGCCACGCCAAGGACCTAAGGCATTAAGGCTGAGCACAAACCCTCTTCCCAGGCTGGCAGATGCTACCATGTCTGCTGTTGTAGATGAAGGCGGGGCTCACTCCCTCTTCACCTAGGGTCCTACAGAGGCAGTCAGTGCCCGGTGGAGCTCCAAGCTGAGCAAAGTCAGAATCACTGGCCTTAAAATGTCTTGGATTTGAAGGAGAAGCACTGTCTCCATTTTAATCATCTTCCCTAGGAATTTGTGCTAATCTCCACAGCCTGGGAAAGAATTATGTGCACGGACATATCACATAACATACAGATGAATTTTGTTTTTATTTTTCCAAGTGGAAAACAACTACTGCTCTTTTCTACTTAACTACTTCCAAGCATGTTGAGACACAGTTCTGTTAGATGACTAAGTGACACTGCCCACACAAATTTGCTTCTTCATGATTATGAACTCAAATCATGTAGCTGCTTAAGTACGTTCCCTCCCTTGTAACATTATGAGAGTTATTACATTGCGTATGAGAATTCCAAATTAGCATGGTGTGATCATATCGTGTACACAGGAAATACATGGTCACTGTCGGCTGGATATTTTATTCAACATTAACATGGTTTATTAACATTTGGCACACAGAAAATACACACTGATTTTATTTTATTTTGTCATGTTATTCCTTTTTACAAAAGGAGAAGCAAAAACCTGCACTTCATATTTTTTTCCCAGTTCTCAACGTATAGAGGATTATTTCTGCTGTCTCTAGCTGATTCCGGAACATTCTGGGTCAGTCTAGTTACAATAATAGTTGTCCATTAACTAGGAAAGACAGCACACTTCAGTGATGAGGTGCCCGTGTAAAAGGTGGGAGTGCTAGTCTACCTGAGAGGTCTTGAGGCTGAGTTCACAGATCTGCGACAGTTACAGAGGAAGACAAGGTCTGGTCATTACATCACTTCCAACACATGAACTCCAGATTGCCACTCACACACATACTAGTTCAGACTATCACACACATACACACTATTTTTTAAAACTAATTAAAAACATGCACATTTAATTATGTCATGAGCCACAGTTATTTCCTGCTCCTCTGGCCATTGGCAGTGAACTGATCACCCAGTTGCTGAGCGTCTCCACCTGCGCTGTGTGTTCGCCTCACTTCTCCTGCTCTGCCTCCCACAGCTCCAGACTTGCCAGAAATCACATCCCATGCGAAACAACGTCCCGTTAAGGACCTTGCATCCCTCCTCACTTTTGAGTTTCGGGTCTCCCCCACTGAAATAACTCAGCTTCAGCAAAGTCCTCTAGGCCTGCAGGTATGTTCTTCTAACCAAAGCCTAGGGGTACAAAGACCTCAGCTTTTCACCTTATAGGACACTTCTCAAAAATGGCGTACCCGCAACTGTTGTACACTTGAGCATGTCCACAAGCCCAATCCTCAGCTCCACCTACTACAGAAAACTCAGTCCTTTCTTTTCACTCAAATTCAGCATCCTTGGTATCAGCTGAAAACAAGTCATGCCTCTCTATCTCAGAAAATAACTTCAGGCATACACTCTCCCACTGAGCTCCACCCCTACCCTTGGATGCTACCATCCTTAACCACTGCGATGCACATCACACCATTTAAAATTCAGTGTGCTTGAAACTGAATTTCTCTTGCCCCTTCATGCACTCTTGTCTGCATTCTTACTGCAGAGAAGGACCTCATCATCTGCCCAGTCGCCCCACATCAAAAACTCTGCCATCCATGATGCATCTCCAACCTCTATATATCTTCGTTCACGGATTCTCCCCCACTTCTAATCCTGACCCTACGAAACTCTCATACCATGAGCAATGAACAAGAACTGCAATGTCTCTTCAGCTTAGAGCCATGCACTCCCAGTTCTCACACAGGCAAATGTGGAGTGAAGGAGGTCCTTGTGCTCACAGATAAAGCACCAGGGGAACCAATGATGCTAAACACACAGGGCTGTCCCTTCAAAGGGAGGGAGTGTGTGACCTGTTCCCTGCCCATGGCCAAGGAGCTGGCTCTTGAACCTGAACACGTGCAGTGCCCAAAGTCTGCGTAAGCTCCAGTATCACTCCCGATGTGAAACACTGTTCAGGTGGCCTTCCAGTGATCCCGGCCAGAGCAAAACTTCCACCATCTTCCAGAATGGAATATCCTTGTTGATGGAAATCTGAGGGTACGAGGTGTCATGTCTTCGTATGCTGCTCAAAAACGTCTTATTCACCACCAACACCAGCCCTTCACACAAGGAAATGTTCCTTAACTTTTCAACTCAGCAAATTCTCTGAGCTGTTATTGCTTTTCTGCTTCAACTGTGAAAGTTCAGACGTTAATCACTGATTCTACTCAAATTCATTATCACTGTAAGATCTAATTAGTTCCACTCACACACCAAAGTTTAACCCATTAAGCATATTCCTATTGAAACATCCTGTGGTTAATTTGAATGTCTTTGGCCCCCATAAGCTCACAGGGAGTGGCACAACTGGGAGGTGTGGCTTTGTTGAAGGAAGTGTGTCACTGTGGGGCTAGGCTTTGAGGTCTCTTATGCTTAATCTTCACTCAGTGTCACAGTCCATTTCCTGTTGCCTTCTGATCAAGATGTAGCCAGCACCATGTCTGCCTGCTCCCTGCCATGCTCCTTGCCATGATGATAATGGATTAAACCTCTGAAACTGTAAGCCACCACCTCCATGAAATGTGTTCCTTTATAAGAGTTAGCATGCTCATGGCGTCTCTTCACAGCAACAGAAGCCCTGACTAAGATACATCCCAACCACTGTGTGCACTTTGCTGTTCACACATGGATGAACAGGGCAAATCCCAACATCACAGAATGAACGAGGAAATGCTATTTGCTCCTCACGGAGTAAACCTATCACAGGGCAGAGTCGTGGCACAACAGAGTGGGCAATAGCAACTGCCATCCCCACCACTCTACATGTACCCCTTCTCCAGGACACACGATCCTAAGTTGGAAAGAAGAGTCTTCAGGAGATCTCCATCAAATACAAACGCTTTCTGGAACCCCAGCAAACGCTGGGTTACGAAGATCACCACCCAGTTACTAAAATGCCCACAGATTAGTTAACAGCCGTCCAACTCTACTGAGGCTTTGCCCTCCCTGCGTGAGCGCTGCATTTTCTTCTTTTTGTTCGCTTGTTTTTTGTTTTGTGGGGCGGGTCTCACTGTGTAGACCAGACTTGTCTTGAACTCACAGAGATCTTCCCGTCTTTGTCTCTAAACTGCTGGGATTAGAGATGTGCGCCAGCATGCCTGGCTTAGTGTACTCTTTCTTCTACATCCACAGTTAGCCTCTGCTGAACTTTCTAGAATCAAGTGATGCCCCTGATTCTCTGCGGACGAAACTGCACGAACGCATCTGGCTATTGCATGACCTGCTCCTTCTCTCTAGGTTTGTAAGTGACGTCTACCTTTAGAACGTTCTCTCCCCAGTCTGCCTACCACAGGCCCATCAGGTACTCAGTAAATGACTACTGAGTGAAAAGGCATGGATGCAGGGGGTGGAGACCAGGTGTACATCGGAAACACTGCGTGTTGCCCTTTGAACCTCTGCAAACCTTGCCATTGTAGGAAACTGAGTGATTATATATAGTCAGCACTGCTTTCCAGGAGAAGCAGACAGACTGACCACTGCCCCGCAGGGAACCAGTACCAAGTAGAACTTCACCTTCATCACTGAACTTCTTTAAAAACAAACCAAAACAAAACAGTCCCAAACCTGACAGGACATAACTTGGAAATGAAAGAAACCCCACTAACACATTGGGTTCTCCGATTTCATGGACAGTTGATTGCTCAATGGCCCATTTGCTGGGAAATGAGTAACAACAGTATCAGTGTGCAGTCAACGGGATCTGGAAATGAGAAAGGCCTCTGAGCAAAGTCAACACCACCAGACAACTGGGAAAGAGGGACATCCTATTTTTACAGATGCTGTCACCATCATGGCATGCACATAGCACAATTGATTCCAAAACTCCAACACTCCCTGAAAATTTATTCACATTCATTTAACTTTGCTGTGGTATGGGAGACTGAGCTCCAGACCATACGCATGTTATACAAGCATTCTGACACAGAGTTCTATCCTAGCCTCAGGTATATACATTTAAAACACATGTGCATTTAATATTCCACACAAAAAAATCCCAGTTTTTATTTTTAATATTTAAAAATAATTATGTCATTTCAAAAGTTTTATCAAATTGATAATCACTAAAGTGTACAAAAAGTAGAAAAGTCAATCTAAGCTATTTCTTGTAGGTGAGGCTATAAATAGAAAGATCAAGGAATCACAGAATTCGAACTGACAGAGCAAAGACTCTTCGGGAAATGCCATCCCTTTAGTGGCCCCCAACAAACTCAAAGTAAAATAAGACACTGTGCCCAGGGTCTAACATCTTGCTTACATCTAGGTTCCCTAAACTCTAGCTCAGGGTTTCTGAGAGTGAAATTCCTCCCTCATGTTTAGAAAAATAGATTATCACTGTAACAGATGAATTTGTTTTCCTCAGCAGCCACAGCGCATGCCACTAACTCAAGCCTTTGTTTATTTACACCTTGGTAGGACTCCCTTCAAAGGCATGAAGTCCCTAGGCTATGAGAGAAAGCTTTATTTATTAAAGCTATGGCTTTAACTAGCTTCACCTTCCAGTATCCACAGATACCAGGCCCCTGCTGGGGAAATGACTGCTTCACAGCACCAGCCTATAGGGACATCCCTTTGCTCCACCTCAACATCCACTGCAGAACTCTCCTTCAGGGGAGAGTGTCAGCTTCAACAGGGATGGTGGAGCTAATACATAGGTATCAACACACATTGGCTCTCTCCCATAAATAGGAGACAGAGGGTTCATTTGAAAAAACATCTTCCAGTAAACTGGGTGTGGTGATATGTGACGACTCAGGAGGCTGAGGCAGGAAGATCACTTGAGTCCAGAAAGCCACGGCTAACTTGGAAAACATTCCAAGAGATTCCGTCTTAAATAAATTGTTCCAAAAGATAAACAAACACGTTGTTACCCTCCCTCACTGGCAGTCTTCCTCCCCACAGACCTGCCTCTGGGATTGTTTCTTTCTCTCATAGCCTAGGGACTTCATGCCTTTGAAGGGAGTCCTACCAAGGTAAATAAACAAAGGCAACCTGAAGAACCGGTTTCTCCCAGGAGAACTTCTGTTTGAGTAAGTTGCAGCTTAGGCTAACTCTGGGGTTTGAAGATGAAAACCCACTGATCTATGAAGAAAGAAGTGAGAAGATGGGAAATGAGGAGGAGGGGAGAACACAGCATCCTTACTCTGTTATGTAAAGCGCTTCATGACTACAGGACAGCAGGAAACATCTCGGTAAAACTTTTGAGAACTCAGAGCTCTTTGCTTCACAGGATGGTTAGAAGGGTTTCCCGTAGGAAAAGACAACAAACGGGTAAAGGTCATGACACACTTTGCATCCAGTCTACTTCTCCTACGTCACCTCATTTAATACAAGAAGGCACACCCATTTTAGAGATGTGGATAATAAAACCCTTAAGTTTTCTGACTGAAGGTCTCTTGTGTGTTCTTTATTCTACCACACCTGCAGGAATTCTACAATTTCCTAAGAGTTTTAGCCAATAATGAACCATCTCATTCTACTAATACGGGGCCTCACATCTGAGACAGATGGCAAGGTGGCAATGACAGCTAGTCGGAGCATCACCTACGCAGAACACAAAGTCCTTAACCCCTTAGACGGTTTTTGCTGACCTTTTGTCTTTTGTCATTTTGACATGAGCTAGAGCTATCTGGGAAAAGGACAGCCAATTGAGAAAATGCTCCTGACTGTCGCGTGGGCAAGGTTGTGGGGGCATTTTCTTGATTGAAAATTGATGTGGGAGAGCTGAGCTCACTGTGGGCGGTGCAATCCCTAGGCTGCTCGTCCTGTAAGAAAATAGAATAAGCAAGCCAGTAAGCAGTGTTCCTCCGGGGCTTCTGCTTCCGTCCCTGCTTCCATGTTCCTGCCCTGACTTCCCTAAATGATGAACTGTGAGGCAGATGTGCAAGTGAAATAGACCCTTTCCTCTCCAGGCTGCTCACCGTCATCATGTTTTATCACAGAAACAGAAGAAACCCTAAGACAGGGTTAGATGAGAAAATGCTATCAAACAAAAATTACATTTCTTAGCATGTTGTATTAGAATAAAGCATTCCATGTGAGAATTTAGGTAGTATGAAGAAGGGAAGCCACCGCTGGAGAAGAATGAGCACACGATGGTTCTTCTAATCCAGGAGTTTTTCACCCAGGTATGACCCGTTTCTCACCTAGGCCGCAGCTGCAGACTGTCTCGCCCTTCCTACCCTGTGGCTTCTCTGGGCATCAGTTTCCTTCTGTATAAATAAAAGAAACAGTAGCATCTCACAGAGGCCTCAGGACACGAGGTGCTCCAGGGTAAACTGAGGTCAGTGTACAAAAGGGAGTGCCACTTAAACTCTGATTTACACCACTTGCAGTCGGGCAAAATCCGATTCCACACTGAATCGTCAACACAAGCACACAGTTTCGAGTTAAGATGTTGCTTCTAAAGACAATTCTTTCAGAAAGATTTTGACTATTTTGGCAGAAATAAGTGTAATCAACACATTTTAGCGGCTGCTTCCAAGTTAAAAAAAATATGTGTTAGAATGCTCTACAAACTATTTTAAGTGAAAATGTTGCTCAAACATCATGAAACTGTAACAATTACAAACCGCCTACATGAAAGAAAGAGCTGAATGAAAGACACAAGTGATTTAAACATCGGTCAAAAAATCAGGCTGGGGTCGTAAGTCAAAAGAGAAAACCTGGGAAGAATAAAGTGGGAAAGCTAAACTGAAAACCACTTCAGGCAATTCTCTGATTTTTGTTCAAACATAACAAACTACGCGTTTCTCTGGTAGAAGAAAGAGAGGATTTCAGGCTTTTATAGGTCCTCCATCGAGTTTAAAGACCAGAACATTGCAAAGCTGATTGGGGTTCAAATTCTATTACATTTTCATTAATTAAATAACTATAGTCAGTCAAAAATTAATAAACACACTTGCATTAAAAAGAGATAAAATGGTTCGGAAAGAAACAAATTACTCAGCTATAGAACAGATGACCTATAGCTTCGGGATGCAGAGTTGCCCTATCACAGGCCAGAAGATAGACACTCTGAGTTTCTAACAGTCCTATGAATTCTGAGCATAAAGAAAAGTAACAAACGCCCTTCAGTGTGACTGATGCTACTGTGTTCCTCTCACACTTTGAGGTGGCTCCGAATTGTTTTTAAAGCACAAAACATAAAAGTTAATGTGCTAAAAAGACTCTCTCTTCATTTATCTGGAGACCACTAGTATCTCTACAACGGTCACTTGGCACTTTTCATCCTTCCTTCAATGATGACTCACTAAAGTCTGTCCCACTGACTGGCAATCCGTCAGTGACAGAAAGACACACGGAAGTATTACTTTCATTGGTTAGTACATCTGGCTTGTGGGAAGGAGGTTCAACCCCACTGCCATCCAGAAGCCTGCGTTTTGAGGACTTAGGCTAATACCCTGGTCCCCATTTGTGGCACACAATGGGCTGTAACACGCAGAAAGGGTATTCTACTCAACTTGGTGTCTTGTTTTAATCCAACATACAATACATAGTAAATGTTAGATAAAAGAAGGAAGTGGGGGGAAAAATCACTGAAAATCAATGAGTACATTTACACATGAGAATTCACAGACATGTAAAACTGGGAAAGGCGTGGGCAGGAAAAGGAGGCGTGTATCAGGCAAACAGCTCAGCTTGGACAACTTCAGGTCAAAGTGAAGTTCTCATATGTGCTAGTCAAGTGAGTTGAGCAACCCTCCTGAGCCTCACCATAAGCACTTCACAGGCGTCCTCTGAAAATGAGTGCTGTGGGGGAAGTGCCTAGTGTATGGTAGGACCCAAAGAATGACATTACGATTAATAGGATAACCATGATCTGCTCCAATAGCATCTGAAAGAATATGAAATTACAGAACTGAAAATGCCTAAGTCATACTATTTTCATTCTGATGACTGTAAGAACTCAGACCTTCACACACACACACACACACACACACACACACACACACACACACAACTTTATTTGCTGTTCTGACCACTGGAATCTACTGTAGAGTACAGCTATCCTCATTTATTATATGAGAATCACTGAAAATGACATACAGGCATCCATATTTTCAAAAATCTTCCCAGATTCCTCTAACATATGATTAGGTTAGAGAATCCAAGGTCTATAAATAGAAAAGTCAACTTTCTTATTGGCATCCACCTAACAAGACCGGGAGGAAGTGGGATTTGTGAAATTGAAGAAAGAAGAATGTTGTGGGAAGGGCTAAGGGGTGAAGGTGGAGGCCATGCCACAGGCTACAGACACATGAGTGTGCACAGCAGGTACCGGGCCACAGACTATACAGGACACATGAGTGTGCACAGCAGGTACCATGCCACAGACTATACAGGACACATGAGTGTGCACAGCAGGTACCATGCCACAGGCTACAGACACATGAGTGTGCACAGCAGGTACCATGCCACGGACTATACAGGACACATGAGTGTGCACAGCAGGTACCACACCACGAACTATACAGGACACATGAGTGTGCACAGCAGGTACCATGCCACAAACTATACAGGACACATGAGTGTGCACAGCAGGTACCATGCCAAGGACTATATACAGGACACATGAGCGTGCACAGCAGGTACCGTGCCACAGGCTACAGACACGAGTGTGCACAGCAGGTACCATGCCACGGGCTACAGACACGTGAGTATGCACAGCAGAATCCCTCAAAAAGCAGACACAGAGACAACCTGTCCACAAGGACTACCTACGCGTTCCTTCTTGTGTTCATCATCCCCACCCTTCATAGACAATCTTAGTTGCGTCAGCCCTTGCTCTCGTCTCTTGGAGCAGTTTTCTTCAGTCACTTTGCTTTAAATTAAAGAACTGTGGTCTCACTATGCTGCCCAGGATAAAGGGCGGTGGCTACTCATGAACACGACATGAGTTCTGATCAGCTCCATTTCTGTACCGGGCTGGCTTATTGCTCCTTGTGCCACGCAGTCCACATCCGCATTTGGGCATGGTGGACTGTTTCCTGGAATTCCTGAGCTTAAGTAGAGCTCCTGTCCCAGCCAAGTAAGCACTTAGGGCTATAGACTGGCAACCATGCCCAGGCAGAACTTCTCTGACAATGAGATGTAACAGATTGCCATGCTACTGTCTAAATCAGCTAGTCATAATAACTGTATTATCTTAGAACACATTGAGTTATAGAACTACTAATGAGCTTTCTTTTCTTCATTCTGTATGAGAACCACCTATTTTCACTATTTCATATCATTGCTGGGGGTGATCCAAAGCCACAGCATGTCCTAAAGCATTTTCCAATTTAGGAGCATCATACAAATCTGTTACCCACCCACCTCCTTTCAAACTCACCCACTTGTCCCAATACATGTGTGTACGCTTATGAGACATACTCATCAGGCATGTACGGAAGGGGAGCCCTTAGGCTAGACTGCCTCTCGGCATATTACTGCAAGGATTTAAAGGAGAGGTAGGCTGGTCATCTGCACGGAGAATGACCAATGTCACAAGACCAAGGGAGTTCAAATCAGGTTAAGAGGAGCTCCAAGAATTGTACCATAGTCTACTTCAAAGCTACCTCAAAAGCCCTCAAGGCCAACCCTGCATACAACAGGAGTAAGGAAAAAACACCAAGAATGACTGAGGCAGATAAACAACGGTTGTGTGACTAACAAGCTATTTCTAAGGGGAAAAAAATACTAGTAAAGGGGCTGGGGCCTGTCACCTACATCTAATTATCCATGAAAAGTGGAGTCAGTCCACTGTGACACAGAGTTCGATAGACTGTTCTAATCAAACACATTTAAGCAAACTGAGGCAGGAAAACACTGTAATGATAGAGGAAGAAGGACCTCAGACAACAGCCCAGCTGCTGGCTCTCTTTCTGTATCACAAACTAAGCTACTCAGATAAACACCTAGCTGCCTCCTTCTCCTCTGATCTATAAGACACTACACTTAGTTACACACCGCCATAGCATAATCATTTAACAAACCTAAGCGGCAGGTTGATGACTTACTTCCACATGTATTTTCCAACAAAACTTTAAAAAAACGCATTTGATATAACAGACCACAATATACTTGGCATGAAGATAACAAAAACGGCTTACGTACACTTAAAGAAACAGGTTTTAATGGTTTTCAATGACGAAAAACAGCAATAACAAAAACACATAGAGCTTACTTGAAGCCAAATTATGGGGGAAATAAATCTAAGACACTAAACCAAGCTACATTCCTAAGCACAGGGTGGCTGATTTGCTTTCTTCTGCACTGGCCTTTATGCCAGATCTACACAGATAATGCCACAACTGGATGCTTTCTTTATAAATGCAACTGCTGCAAAATATAAACAGAACTTCATGAAGCAGAACATTGCTTGGCAAGGTCTGTGGTGAACATAAACAGGAACTCAGCCACCAAGGTCAACAATGACTATGCACACCAATCCTAGTACAACTCCTTTCTGCCACTGTGCCTTGATCTAAACCAGTGACACAATGACCCGCCCGTGAAGTCAGGCATCACGAATACCACTTGCATTTGGATGTTTTGGGGTAAAAGATAAAGTTAAGAAAAATTTACAGAAAAAAAAAAAATCGACCCTGCATCAGTAGCACGGAGAAGACATTTAGGTAATGTACTTCCCAGGGAAATACGTCACACTGATCCAATTACATTTGAAAGACAAGTAATTTGTCCAAAGCTAAATATCAATGTTAGGGAAAAAGATCTCAGCTTCCTGATAGCCTGGGTCATATCCCAGTCCCAATGACATG
Source organism: Peromyscus eremicus (assembly GCF_949786415.1). Lineage (NCBI taxonomy): Eukaryota > Metazoa > Chordata > Mammalia > Rodentia > Cricetidae > Peromyscus > Peromyscus eremicus. The sequence continues at coordinate 39,386,627 of NC_081432.1, forward strand.
CTGCCCCAACAACTTCTGATGTCCAAACAGGGCCATGAAATTTGGGTAAGTTAATCTGTGCCTCCACCTTCAACACACAGAATAGCCGAAAGCAATTATGTCAATGTTTTGTGTATGAAAACTGATAGAGAACTGGAATTTGGCCTCTTGGACTATGGAACAGAAAGTCAGAATGCGCAGAGTACTGTACTGTGTCCCACATTGTCCTATCACTACTTATTCCTTATAAACAAGTCTTTATATTTTAATTGACACACAGTAATTGAATGTATTTGGGAACTATAGTATATACATGCATAACTATCAATGATTCAATAGGTATATTTGGACAATCTATTATCTCAAATATTTATCACTGTTTTTGTGTGTGTTAGGAACATCAAAACCCTCTATGCTATCTACATCGAGATACTCAGCTGTCCTAAACTGTTTTCTAATTTAACTTTTACCTACCACAGAGCTAAGTTTCTGCAGGCTATTCCAAAAGAAAAATCAAGAGCCATGAACTGGAGAAATTAAAGCGAAGTACTCTGTTAAACCAGGGCTTTCCCAAGTTATGCGACAACAAAACGTTTATGTTACTGAAGTTAAAGTGAGGATAAGAATAAGCGACGTGGCTCACACACCAGATGAAGCTTCAGTGTTGACCTAGGAAAACTCTTAACTTTCACATAAGCTAGTGTGAAGATGGCATTTTAGAAAGACACACCACAACACTGAGACCTGTGTAAAGGGGGAGCATTCGTCACTCTCGCCTCACTTACCTCACATCCATCATTCCTAGGTGCGTCCTTGGAAACGGAGGACACACTGCCCCTGGGGGAATGGTGCCTCCTTTTTGTACACTGAGGACGGTATGTTTCATGAGGGTGAACTCTCTCAGTCCTGTGGTGCTCTTGGATACTGCTATAACTCTTGGATAGGTTTTCCACAAGCCCATTGTTCCCGAGTGATTTCTCCGGGACACAGAGAACGGAACTCAAGCTGGCTGCCTTTTGGACAGCAGAAACATCGTCTTTTCTCTGGAATGCTCTCTGGTTTGTGTTGACATCGTCTAAATGTCTCTCCCTCTCTGTGCAATATGGAGGGCTATCTTCTTCTGAAATCGTCTTGTCCGGGGCACTAACTTGTCCTTCCGAGTCATTGTTCTGGGCAGAGGAAACTGTCACTCGGCAGGAGCCACTGTCCACAGCACTAGGAGGAGGTTTCTGTTCCCCGGGGTCTTCTGGCACCAGTTCTCTGGAGGACACAGCGGGCTGCTCCCTGGCAGGCTGACCGCCGCCACCCTTCTTGCCTTCTCTTCCACTGCTGTGCCCCACAGGACCAGTGTCACCTACAGCTTTCTGGGACCGTTTTCTTCTGAAATATTTTCTTCCGGGAGAGGATTTCTCAGGGCTCAAGGGAGTTTTGGCAGGATCAAAATACTGTTCTTCTTTCTCAGCCCGAACACAGCCGCAGACATTCCCCATTTGATCCACAGGCACTCACGGCTCCACAAACTCACTCATTTCAAAATCCGGGGCTTCCGGGGCCGGCTCCACCAAGTCCCGAGTGAGATTCCACTCTGACCCGTAATCCTTAGCAGACCGGGTGACCATCCTCTTCAGCCTGAAGCCATGTTGCTTGTGAGAAAACCACTTGCAAGAAATGCCGTGGCACCCTGCCAGCTGGTCTCTGTGTCTTATTAGGCACTGTGGCTTATTCCTGGCCACCAGTCCTCCCAGACAAACATGACTGCTCCCGGACAAATCAGACACCAGTGAGCTTCCCAGGCAAACCCCGAGACTCAATCCAGAGACCACGGCCCACAGATTAACACAGCGCCTTCTGAAATGCACACACACTATCACCACTTGCGTTAACCTCTGAGGCGCCTTCTGAAATGCACACACACTATCACCACTTGCGTTAACCTCTGAGGCTGAGCAAACGGAAAGTAAACACAGCCAGAGACTTATTGGTAAAGTGTCCTTCAAGCTCAGGCCAAAGTGCCTTTCAAACTCGAGTTCCGAAAAACCTCTCCTGTGTGACTCCCCCTACCCCTAAAACTCACCAACTAATTTCAGGGCTTCCACACAAAGCTTAAGAGTCTATGTTAAAACTAACTCAGAAGAAAAAATGGATAAAACTAGGATTCCACAATTGGTTGAAGGGAGGACAAAACACTGAATGCCAAAAAATACTTTAATCCTCTCTAAAGCCAGTCCTTTAACGGGGCTGGAAACAGTTTCAAATAATAACTCTCTAAGGTATCTGCTCATTGGGACTGTCACATGAGCAGATGAATACATGGAGTGATTTAAAGGTGGAACTCTTAGCCAAGGGAAGTGCCCGCACACTGGACACATACATTAGGGCAGTTAAACTTTATGCTCTGTAATTACACTTGGGTTACATATTAGACAGCTTTAGTAGGGTCATGGTGAAACTGAAGGAATCAGTGTGGAGACTGAGACTTTGAGCTGTGCATATTTCTGACACTGAGTCATCGACATGGTGCAGAGGAAATCAGTGACTGACACACAGGCCAAAGTCACTTGGAAAGTGGACGACTGCCTTTCAGAGGTAGTCTTCCACCAATCAAAGCCAGAACTCACTGTATTTCCCTGAGGAGGGCTATCCACTGAAATGGTCAAGTTCACACAGATGTTGCAGATGTCTGTCAGTAACACCGCTGTATTGTAAGGGTTCTCTTAATTATTTAAAAGGGAAATTAAACATTATCCAGTGACAGTCTTGGGTTGGTATGTCCTTTGGTTTCTAATGTCTTCAACGGCAATGGAACAGCATTTAAATGTAGGATGGCTGCTATTTGTACTGACAGGGTGGAGAAGCAACCCGTGATTGGCACTCCCTCCACCCTTCCTCTGGCCCTGCCAAACTAAGCAACTGTTCATGGTTAGGTCACATGTTCCAAAAATGGCTCTGCTTTTGCATCTGCCTGGTAACTGGTACCTCTCACTGTCTTCTTCTCTAATACCCTGCCAGGCCTGGAACTGCCTCTCAACTTCTCTTCCTACACTTCAGCTTGTATTTTTATTGCCAATGGATGCACCCCCCCTTGATTACATTTAACTTAAAATAATACTTTAACAGATAGCACAACACACCTCATCATGATCTAGCATACAGTGCTTTAGGACATGAGACTGTCGGGAATATAATTCCTACCTTCCAAACGCCAGACTGAAAAACGGGTTCAATTTGTAATGCTCAACAGCAGTATTTTTAAAAACAGACCACTGGTTCTTCTGAAAACTTTGCCTTATTTATGCAGCGAGTATAGGAAATAAGAGGCTGGGCCACCCTGGGCGAGGGTGCTCACCACTCTTCTCTCTGGGCACAGCCAGGGGTGTTCGAATCTTCGATTAGCACAGCACTAAGAAAAGGTTTATTTCATTTACATTTTACCCACACAACCATATTCAAACCCTTGATCCTCCTGCCTCTGAGACAAGCTGAGATACAAGCAGTACCACAATGGCTGGCTTAACACGTAATTCTTCTTAAATGACCCCTTGCTTTAAGTTCCCTCAAATACAGAGTCCATACATGCTGCTTCTAATTCCTGCTTGCCCACATTCCCATCTGTTATTTTCTTGTTTCTGCTGCAAGCAGCTGGGCAATGTTTTCCCCTCTAGTGGCATTTCAGACTGCCAACTACCCTTTTCTCCTCTTGTTCCCTTCCATGGTTTCACCAGTTCATTTCCTGTTGCTTCACACATCTCTTGAATAGTCATTCCTGTTCTGTTTCCTCAGCAAGACCTGCTCCTGCCCGTCATCAGGGGCTCTCCACAGAGGGGACCCTTTCTCTCCAACAGTCAACAATCACTTTCGTGTCCATAAATCCCTGTACCTTGACTTCCCAGGTCTGCTCTGCTCAGCAGACTGGCACACAGGCTAGCTCACTTACCCTTCAAACCCATGCAGAAGGTCAACCATTTTCCCCCTACTACCAACCCTAGATCCCACAATTTGTTTTCTGATGTCTTAAGGAGTTTAACCTGAGCCCTCGTCTCCATTTCCTATACCCTGTGGCCAAATGTCTTTCTTCCTTTTTCAAATTGTCACCTCTTGGATACACTTTTCACGGCCACCTGGCTGATATCCCTCCCTCTGAAGTCACTTCTGTTTCTTGGCTTTTCTCCCTCACTCTGACCACCTAGTGTATTCCCATCTGTTTTACATAGAATTAGAGATTTGAAACATCATTACATTTTCTTTCTTAGAGGGGGTACACATGCTAGCATACACCTGGAGGTCGGGGACCGCTGACTCGACTCAGTCCTCTCCTTCCACCACATGGGCTCCAGGAATCAAGGTCAAGCCTTCGGGTCTGTCAACAAGAACCTTCACTCACTGTACCATCTCGCTAACCTATCAGGTTTGATTTATTAAAACAATTTTTCCCAGAGCCAGGCGGATCTCTGTGAGTTCGAGGCCAGCCTGGGCTACCAAGTGAGTTCCAGGAGAGGCACAAAGCTACACAGAGAAACCCTGTCTCGAAAAAAACCAAAAAAAAAAAAAAAAAAAAAAAAAAAAAAACCCAAAAAAAAAACAATTTTTCCCTCAAGCCCAGTCAGAGTGGCCATGACAAGAAAGAGTAAAAGAAGCCAAGAATGAAATTCTTTTTCCCCCCTGTGAAGTCCTTTCGACTGCCCCACGGCGACCACTAGTGTGCTGTTCACCTTCAGACACAGCCTGCCTTATCAGCTCGTGATGAAGTAGCTGGCCCCCTCCATCAGGGCCGCAGACTTGTCCACCTGGGTCCTCGCAGTTTCAACCCTAATTTTAAAAGTCCTGGACCTAATGCACTGAGTTCTAGGAGATAACAGCCAAGGCACTCTCCATGAAAATAATTCTTGGGGCACTTCTACTTTATATAATTCCGGTAACATGGTCTGGCTTGTGTCCCACATGCAAAGCCTTGCCTTGGTTTAGTGCTGAGGATTCTTAGTTCTTTTCAGGGTGGGCTCTTCTGGTAATGACGACCCTTAGCGCTCTGGAGTCTTGGCTTGCACTGAGTTATTTCCTGGGTTGCCCTGACTTCACAACCCAGGTGACTGGACATCTTCATTAGCAGTCCTATAGGCAGGCTGGTTAACACTGTCCCCACTTGCCCGGCTGCCTCGATTCCCTACCGCTGGGACAGTTCAGCTGCCTATCAGGCCCTGGGGCTTCCCTCCTAAGAAGGATTCTTCCTCTCTAGAACTTTTCATATGGCTCAGATCCACTCCCAAATGAGCTCCTTTATTTTCCATTATTACTTTAATACATTTTACCCCCTCCCCCTTCAAGATTGAATTTAAAATCACACTTCCTTTCTGAAGCTAGTAAGCTGCTTATTTTCTTCCTTTAGGATGCTTTAAGCACAGTATTACCGAGGGTTGACAAAAATTTTGTGAGATGAGCAGCTAACGAACTAAAGCAAGTTACAAAGGTGAGTCACCGAGAATCCAGCTACAGGTTTCTTTCAAAATGTTTCACTGTCCTCAGATCTACGTAAGGCATGGCTGCTATGTGATACTTTTCTTCTAATCTGGCTTTCTGGAATACCTCTATTGCCACCTAGTGTCTACTAGAGGAAATTTGAATTTATTTACAATATGGTTAAAATTATTTTAAGTAAGGATTTGAGTCATAAAATCTTTACATAGCTAAAATAAGAAATACTGCCCAAAGAGCAAAAGAAACATGTGTTCATTTAGGGAAAAGAGATCTCTACCCCTCAAATCTTAGATTACAAGAGAGGGCCTTTACAGGCAAATAGGGAAGCTCCCAGAGACCAGGAGACAAGCTGCCAGGCTCACGGTGTTACTAGGAAGAATAACTGGAGTGCTGCTATGAAATTTGCTTTCCACTCAGAGGACATAAAACACCTTCCCGAGAACCACCTGAGAACGAGCCGCAAGGCGGAGAAACAGTGATGAAGACAAGCGGGACTTACCTGAAAGTGCAAAATTATTGTCCATATTAATCCCAAAGTCAGCTTAGGATTTCCATCTGTTATGTCATCATTTCTAATATTCACTAACTTCACCTGTTTTATAGATGGAGAGAGAAACAGTTTATTACACACTCGGCACGAGCTCTCTTTACCTACAAAGGAAATGCTAAATCACGCAAAGAGTGCAAAGATCACCGAATACTGTTCACCCTCCCCTTCAGTGGTCTAGAAAACAAACCAGTTTAAACTGGGTATTGCTGTGGTTTTCTAGAACAAGTGCCCACTTGTCAAAAATGCAATTCAAACAATGGGGCCTGAGTAAAACTCTGTGATCTTAAAATCAGGGAACACTTTCTTTTGAAATGAGCTTACTTCACCCTTACCATCAAGCAGAAAAAGACCCGAGCCATCAACAACTTCAACAGCTTGTATGTCTACGATAGAGGACTTTTAAAAACGACTTTCTAGCGTAAGTATTTAAATCGCTGAGCACACATCAAAGAGTAGTACTACACTCAGAACCGAAGCTTATCAACTGCTCAACCGGGACGCTCAGGTACATACGTGTAATGAGCTCAACACTGGCTTCTGACACCAAGAGCTAAATACCAAGACATGCCATCATGTTGAACATTGTTTCCTTATTTGATAGAGAATGATGAAGCAAGGGAGATACTTTTCCAGCCCTCTGTCCCTCTGTCATGTGAGAATACAGGCCGCCCTTGCCAACGCCAAGTGTTATTGTCTTGACCTTCAATATCCAGCCTCTAGAGAGTCTAGAACCACAAGGGATGAGTTCTGTTCTTTATGAATTATACAGCTACTCTATGATGGAAGCACAAAGAAGGCCAAACTGGTTCTCTGCTTACAATGAACAGAAGATTGCTGTACCACTAGTAAGTAGAAACACCACTAGCACTGTTTCTAGAAGTAGGGTATAAACGATGAAAATATTCTAATATATGCAGTGTAAAAAGTCAAGTGTTGCCTCACCCCTGCCTGGAACTGTCACATTCACAGGCATTCTTGACAATCCTGCTGCTACTCAAATGTCTCTAATTGCCTAGGCAGATGCATTCTAATGTCATCAGGGAGAATCGGTCCTCCTTATTCAAGGGGAAATAAAGCACGCCCCACTCTTCTGAGCTTACACTCAATACTAACTTCTTTTCCTTAGGAATAGATGTTTGAAAACACCATTAAACATTTGCCTCAGCAACGGGCAAGATGATTACCATAGTTCAGGCCCAATTAAACCTTTACATTCCCTGACATAGTCCTACGTAGATTTATTTGATCTCTTATGTTCATGAGGCTAGAGTCTAGAAAACATCATACCTGGCGTCTTTTCAAATAATCCAGTGCAATCTGTACATTCTGCAGTCTGTGAAAGCGCATCCGACCCTTCTCTCTGGGCTAAGGATAGAAAATTGAAGGCGTAAAAATACAACAGTTTACAACATCTCTGACCATGCTAATTTAAATATATTATCCATTCATCTTAATATTTCTAAACTATTTTTTGGTAGGCTCGTCCTTTTTTTTTTTTTTTTTAAAGAAGTTTTTGACTCTTCTCTATCTATCATCTTGGACTGAATTTCAAGTCTGAGGGACTTTTTCTAAATATATTTTAAGCATATGCTTTATTCCAGATGCTTCATTTAAATAAAAGGAAAACCACAGACCACGAAGACCTTCTGTGTTCACTAACAGGACAATCTTGGCTAACTGGGACCTAACTATAAAAATAATAAGTAATAACTCTCCATTTTACCTTCTTAATACACACTATCAACAAGACAGTTTTTCTAATTGTATTTATGGATTTATGAAAATGAGGTAAAACAGCATGCAAATTAGTATTAAAAAATGAAAAACAAAAACCACCAAGGAGAAAGACAAGAGGAGCTGTGACTGAGGAGAGGAAAAAGCAACTTACACTATGTGATAATTTTCCTCTGTATTTATTTCAGCTTTTACACAAAGGTGGACTTAATATTAGGCAGAAAAGACCTGTACTTTTGTGTTTCACTGGATGTGATGCGATTGTTTTCCCAGTTCCAGAAAAAGTGTCAAATCATAGTTATTTTTTTTAGTGCCATTTTCCTTAGGAAATGGTACACATTATCAGAGGGAAACGAAAAGGAACAGAGCTGGAAAACCCTTAAGAAACATACAAAGAACAGGGCTGAAATTTATCACATGAAATAGTCTAAGAGCAAAAAGGGAAAAGAAGCCAACGGATGTCTTCACTTCTGAAATATAGGCCATTGACATCCAAGGTGCCATGATAAAAGATAAACAGGAAAAGTCATTTTGACATCAGGGTAGAAATGATGCTGAAAATTCACAAATTTGACACTATAGAAGCATGATTTCCAAGGAAATCGGGGGTGGGATGCAGATGACCAGAGCAGTTCAACTGTCTCTGTGAAGGTAGCTGGTCCATGTCAGCTAAGTGTCGGTTAGACGGCCCCGTGATTATATGGGCTACAAGACTTAAAATCTTGCCCCTCTGCATCCCACAAATGGGTATGATTTAAGGAAACTGACAAAAAGTCTCCTTATGCCACCCCCCAAAGTTGTCAAGTTTGAAATATCAATTCCAGAAGGAAATGAATGTGCATAAAAATTAGTATACTAGTTATCAGGATTCTAAATTTATAAACAGTGCTAAAAAAAAAAACCCCAAAAAACTCTAACATCTAAATAAGTCAGTCATTTCAGCTCTGAAGATAACTTTAAAGAGAAAATATTCCCTTTGTCCAGTTTCTTCACAGGCGTCTGCCCTGCTCTAGGGTTGGGTCCCTGTGTTTCCTCTCCAGGAGCTGTGAGTCACTGGCCTATCCCGTTAGCGCTGCACGCACCGCCTGGCAGGTTAGTGAGTTACGGGGGACACCTACCCCCTTGTCCTCATCCTCCACATCCTCATGCTGCGCACACTCGCATGCTGCTGTTGCACTCACCAACCGTAAGGTCTTCAAAAAGTCTCGCTCCCTTGGCTAGTGAATATAACAGACAGAAGACAGGACAGCAAGGAGACAGACAGACCGGGAATGAAAAGAAGAGCATGAGCAGAACGGAATGAGGGAGAACGGATAACCGAGAAAGGGAGTAATGGTCACACAGGAGGAGGGAGACGACACCTGGGTTAGCCCCCTTCTCAGAAAGTGAAGTCGGGTTCCTTGCTAGGTACGAGTCTTTCCATGTGTGCTTATATTGTGCATCTGACTTCTTTTAAAGCAAAAATAAAACAAAAACAAAAACAAAAACAAGAAAAAACCCAAAGGTATTAAAAAAAAGAAGAAGAAGAAAAAGAAGAAGCACAAAGACCAATAGTATGTTAATTATTGAACCTATCACAAAAACAAAGACATCTCCAGGTCCACATTCACATCACGTGAAGATGGGATGCGGCAGCCACTGGCCAGAACGCTTTCCTTCTGGTTGAAGTTCATAATTTGAAGAAAAAAATGCTACAAAAAACCTAAAATCTATGCTGCAAACGCCCTGGTCACGTGTGTACAGAATTGCAGGCTCAGCAAAACAAATTAGGAAGCCTCTAACTCACCAAGGTGTCTCCAGAAAGGACCTCCAGAAGGGAGATCAAATTGTGCCCGTCCCTCAAGTCTTCGTAGAGATCATTCACATGTTTCCGAACCTACAGAGAAAAACAACGCTTTAGTCCTGGAGCTCAGAACCAACCTTCCCATTCCTAACCAAGCAGGGCCATTCACAGAAACAGCTTCACGTGGTGTTCACCTGTGCACCTATTTTTCATTTTTATTCCCTCATTACTTAATTTAAATGAAAATTTAATTTAAATTTAAAACCTTAAAAAAAAAAGAAACTAATAGAGTAACAATTCGTAAAGATGACCAGAACTACTAACTTTTTAACACCTCAGACTAAATATCATCATGAACTACTATATGGGCTGACCAGTTTTAAATGCAAATCGTATCTTAACTTTATTCATGATCCCTGACACACTGGTACTGACTTAACAGACTTGTGTTTTTACCTCCACTTGCTCTTCATACTAACACAGTGGTTCTCACCCTTCCTAATACACTTCCTCATGTTGTGATGACCCCTGACCATAAAACTATTTTCCTTCCTACTTCATAACTGTAATTTTGCTACTGTTATGAGCTGTAATGTAAATATCTGGCACGTAGGATATCTGATCTGTGACCCTGCAGGTTGAGAACCGTGGACCCAACACGCAACCAGCCAAGGGGCACTGTGTAAAAACCATACACTAGAGAATCGTTTACAGAACTCTGTGCACTGTGTCTACAGCTTTCTCTCAGCCTCTGCTTTAAATAACTAAAATAATAATAATAATAAAGCATAGGTTAGGAGGCCTCTATGCAAATCGTTTTCACAACATAAACTTTGTGGCGGAGAATCTAAATAACTCGAGCATGAACTTGGCATTCGGCCTGTAACGGCTTCCTCTATTCCCCAACCTGCCCAGAGCCTGTGACGTCAGAACTACAGGAGGGGTGGCAAAGGATCCAGGAACACACTGGCTGACTCTCCATCTTTACAAACTGGAGCTATAGTATGATCTCCTAACTCCCATGGAACAGCACCGGTATCACAGATCACACTACATAAAAGGAAGTATTGAAATATTTTCTCTTGTGCAGAAAAATGTGACTTGAAGATAACTTTAGGTAATATTCATTTATAAAACCTGTAATTACCCAAAGCAGTTATAAAAGTGTTACTGTTCTGTTAACATATTGACCTCAAGATATCTTTGACAATCCCCTCAGGGTCTTAACTATAATTCAGAAATGAACCCTTATTTAAGGGCCTTTTCAGGAACATACATGACACATACATGATGTACACACATTACCCTATATGCCACATACACACATCAAGGACTTTTGTGGGAACATTCATGACACACACAGGCACATCCCTTAATGAAATGAAAGCAGTGTATTATTTTCTATTTGCACATTAGAGCCCCATAAAGATCCTCAGTCTCCTTCCAACGTAGACTTGGACTTGTAAGGCCTACTTGGTGCTCGGCCTGCCCACTGTGCATCTAAACCTGGGCATTTTCACTGTATCTCTGGTGTAGCCAGGAAGTAGCCTGACTATAAAGAGCCTGACCAGGGCCATGCAGAGAGCAGAGTTACACAGTAACATCATATAACTACTGATGCTCAGCCAGTTGCTTCAACTCTCAAAATAAATGAACTTGTTGTGCAGATCTGACATCCTCCGCCCACAGGACAGTGGTAAACACGCATATCCTCGGGACAGAACTCCCAAGGGCAGTAACACAGTGTGCAGGGTCCTGCTGAATCCTGTCAGACTCGGGTCCTCCTACATTCCATTTCCTGTCCTTCTCCTCCAGGACAGTTTAAGCCGGGGTGTGATTTTGACACTTCTCTCATAGAAAGGCAATTTCACAACTTGCCTTGCTAATAGACTGCACCAAGCCCTCCTCACCAGAAAACTTCTCAGAATTAAAGGTCTCACTATTGCATTTATGCTGCAATAAAAAAATTGAACATACTTCAAAAAGAAAATATTGTATCACATAAAACCAAATTAGGAAAAGAAGAAACTAAGTCTGAAGGAAAAGAAAAATTTAGAACTTGCATTTTAATTTTGCTTCTCACTCTGACCCCATGACCTTGAACCCATTGCTAAAGCTATCTGGGCCACTTTAAGATAAGCAGGGAACTAAACAGTTAAGTCTAAACAGAAGGCTTGACTGTTTTATTTTGTCCAAAACCTGTGTCATGGACATTTGGCCTGGTAACTTCACAGACAGCTGCTGTAACTACAATACTCTTCTGCTTTCCATTTAAAATTAAATGGAGTTTCTCCTTTCTTTGGATAGTTTTCCCTATGAGGCAAAAATCTGTCTGAATAAGTAAGAGTCGAGGAAATGACGAGCAACATAAGAGCATTGAGAAGCCCTGAGGGCAAGTCATCCAACCCGAGTTATATAACTCAAGGGAAGAAGCACCTTCTCTGCACCCTGAGGGCAAGTCATCCAACCCGAGTTACATAACTAAAGGCAAGAAGTACCTTCTCTGCGTTCCACACCATCTTCCCAGAATTTCCCAGGGCTCGCTCTCTCTTTTCTTTCTTTCTTTTTTCTTTCTTTCTTTCTTTCTTTCTTTCTTTCTTTCTTTCTTTCTTTCTTTCTTTCTTTCTTTCTTTCTTTGTTATTGTTGTTGTTTTTTGAGACACGGTTTCATTGTGTACTCCTGGCTGTCCTAGAACTTGCTCTGTAGACTAGGCTGGCCTTGAACTCAGAGATCTTCCTGCCTCTGCCTCCCAAGCGCTGGGATTAAAGGCGTGGGTACTGTGCTTACCCAGCTTCCAGTCTTTCTAAAATGTGTGTACTGCTTGGAATCTATTACGTACCCACAGGGGTCAGTCACGCTGATCTCGTTCTAAAGAGACTAACCTAAGGAAGAAGATAGACAAGTAGACAAGAAAACAGTAAAAGGGAGAAAAACTCAAGGGGCTGGAGGTGATCTAGGAATGAACAGAGGTAAACATGCCAGGCCTGTGTTAGCCACACAGGGATTAGCCAATAAAAAGGCACAAATGGAAAAACAACAAGGCCGGTACTCAAGCGCTCCACGTTGTTAAACTTCTACATAAATTAAAACTCAAGTCCAACTCTGGAGAGAAGGCTCTTCACATACCTGCTTATTCTCTATTCAAAACAGGCTTTCTCAGAAGTTTGGCATCATATTAGTTCTTGTTAACGAAAAACTCCACAAGAATTTTGAATCTCATACTTGTCAACACTTTTGTGGCTAGGGGAAGCACGCAAGAGAAGCGGTGAAAGGAGCTAAGATTCGGGCTGGAGAGATGGCTCAGAGATTAAGAGCACTAGCTGCTCTTCCAGAGGTCCTGAGTTCAATTCCCAGCAATCACATGGTGGCTCACAACCATCTGTAATGATATCTGGTGGCCTCTTCTGGCGTGCAGGCAGAACACCGTATACATACTAAATAAATCTTTTTTAAAAAAAGGGGGAGGGGGAGCTAATAGTTACTGTTACTTATGGTCTCGAGGCTATAGTTCATCACAGCATGGAGGGTGTGGCAAAACTAACCACGTGACATCATGAAAGCCAGACAGCAGAGGGAGAACACCTATGAAGGTAGGGAGGCCATGGATGGGCTCCAGCCTTTTGGAATAGGTTGCCCACAATCAGAGCTGGTCTTCCCCCTTTTGTCTCTGGAATTGCCCTTACGGATACACACAGACTAATACGGCAGGTATATCTCGATCCAATCACCAGGTCGTCAAGATGAACCATCATAGCATATGTGCGGCTGCAGTTCGGCTCACTAGGCATGCACTGGACATTCACCACAGGCTAAGACACCCTGAAGATGGAGAGAAGCACCCAAGAGAGTATCGTCTCCTGGAGTCTACAGTCTGAGAGGACACAGTAAAGAAACTGCAGCTCAAATGGAGAGACTTGCATTACATGGAGTCCCGTCCTGTCCCGGCTCTAAGACCTCTTAGCAAAGAAGATGGAGTGTGTCAGGTCCAGAAGAGAGAGGGGAGGGACATGGAAAGACGTTCAAAACCGTGTAGTAGGTACCGAAGAAAGGAGGCAGCTGCCCACTCAGGGAAATGTGAGGTGGAAGTTAAGGCAGGAAGGGGACCAGGAGACCCGGCAGCTTCATACTTTACACATTAAGAAGCTCTGAAGGCCATTATGCAAATTAGGGAGCCAGAAAGCCTGGTCCATACATGTAAGGGACACTGAGCTGAGGACATTAGGGCACAGCAGAATCATGAGCAATCTCAGCCTCCCTTATTTGAAGCCTAAAAGCAGGTCACAGAGTTATAAGATAGAAAGCATCTCCTAATTCAACCAGAGAGAAGAGCACCGGCCACTGAAGACTCTTGCACCTTACTGAGGATGGTAAACACAAGTCACTACAAGAACACGCTTTAATAACCAGCCTCTGTCTGTCACTTATGTGCTGTTCCTGAGGTGCCACCCTTGACACCCGGGGATTTATGTCTGTCTTGTCACTTTAAAAATCGACCCTTCTCTGCTGAATACGCTCCACAAGCTGGAATCCAAGCTCCCTCACTCCCCACCCCATGCGTACATGAAATATGTCAATAATTTTATTTCTTCTTAATCTTTCGTTACAATGGTTGGTTCCAACTAAGACCCACTGAGAGTTATTCTTCCCTACACCATTTCTCATAAGTTTCCTGTAAACTGTCATCTTCAGTGAAGTCAGATCACAAAAGCCAAAGGCCAGATCGTTCAGCCCTGACAAGGGCTCTTGGGAAAAAGCAAACCAGAAAGGACATTGAGTCAGTGAGCCCTGGATACAGCGCACACAGCCCAGAAGCGACCATCACCAGATAAAGGGCCCAGTCTTCCCTTAAAGGACACAGCATCCTCAAACACAATCGGCCATCTTTCAAAGGGCATAAACGATCAAAGAAGGCTTGTCCCGAGAACTCTTGGCTGCCTTGTACCAACTAGTGAAAAGGAGGGGCCGGTTGGCGTTAGTGAAAACTATCAATTAAAACGCTTTGATTCCCTCTTTAGCTCGCACAAATACATGAAAAATGGCCAACCAGTCCTCCCAGGCCAGCTCCTTTAAAACCCTTTTCCAAAAGAATTTTAAATATTAATATTGCTCTATGAATTATGGATCCTTTTAAAAATACACAGGAGGGCTTAAAAATATTCTCAGGAAGTTGTCTGAGTTGTTTTGTGAATTATAAATTTTAGTGTTATTTCTTCAAGAATTGTGAAAGAATAAAATCAACCCTCCGACCGATTTTCCCTGTTATTATGAACTCTACGTTGGTATATTTGGGTATTTTGAGGAAATATCCCATTTGATGTCATGCAGATTCCTGCTGGCAGTGAGACTATGGAAACAGACAGCATAGTTACATCATAGAGAACTCAGGTGGAACTGTGGCAGTTAAAAGCATTAACAGCATTGACAGATGCTAAGATTCAGGGAATTTTAGTCAGTGTTTACAGCGATCACGTACATGTGAAGAATATCTCTCAATAGTTTTACTGTAGTCTTAGAAAACTTAAAAAGAGATGCTTTTTTTTAATTTTAATCAAGTAACTCTTCTGAACCAGGATGGGATTTTTTTTCTGTAATTTTGACTCTGGTTTTTGTTTGGATTGGGGGTAGTTCTTCCTTTTCCTCTAGCTTTTTCTTTTCATATATAGGAAAGCTGACAAAAATCTACTTTGCATGAGTTTTCCCCTAGGTCTATATATCTTTTACATAGCTATGTGGAACTTGGTGATGAGAAATTTTAACTGAAAGAGAAAAATCAATTCAGAAACCAACATGCTCTGCAGACTAGCATCTTTCCTGGTCCCTGTACGCCTTCTCTGGAATTGACATATATTACGGGTATGTTCTGAATGTGCTGCACACTTCAGTGTGAAACACACGAGCACTGCTTCACAGAGACGGGGTGGGGGGTGGGGGGGGTGGGGGTGGGGAAGAGGGGTGGGGGGTAATGGTCAATCAACATGATTATGTTGTAATAATACAGAAAAGAAGTAGAGGGCATTTTAGGAAAGACGGTCCAGCATTCTGTGCTGAAGACTGATGCCCCGCCATATTGGGCAGGAGGCTAGGTTCTCAGCTTGTAACTGTTTCTTCAGGCATCTTCCTAACCCAGTCCCCCTACAGATGTTTCTGTCAAGTGCTTCTGTCCAGTCACCATGGTGAGCGCTACTGTGTCAAGCTCAGTTTTAGATGACCACTTAAGGGATCGATGAGAACTCAATTATGTTTTGTAACGTCTTTCACATTCCTCCCAAGTTCTTACAATGCAGACCCTAAAAAGAAAAGGCTGAAGAAAGGGGAGCCACGATCACTTCACAGTCTTAATAAAGAAACAATAAGCTACTCAGCGAAACGGGATTTTGCTATAGAGGAAATCCTATGGGCACAGTAACATGACAAGACAAATGAGGACAACCAAGGAGAACGCTGTAAGAAGAGCTAACGTGCTCCACCTGTGTCCTAGAAAACGACACTAGAAGGTACGTGGGGTGGCACATGCCTACAGAGCAAGAGCAGCCCAAGCCCCACTGTGAGAAATTTCCCAGATGAGGAAGAGGAGGGGGAGGGGGAGGGGAGAATCACCGCAGTGTCACAGCCCTGTCATTGAACACCAACTTTTCAAACAGATCCCCTTGCAGTTTCAGATATTCGCTCTTACTGAATTTTTTTTTTCTGAAACAGAATCATCAAGTTTTACAGTAAAAAAAATCACATAAAAGCGAAAGAATTTAAATTGCTTTTACTTAAAATATACTCACGACCAAAATTCGAAACTGGTTAATAAAACATGAATCTCTTCAATAAATTCCCATATTACTCGGTAGTAATAATACATCAACTTTATGAATCGGGTCCAAATTAATTACTAGAAAGTAGAGGTGAGCTTAGGCAAGTCCACTCGGTTCTTCTCTGGTGAAATGGGCAGCTTTGCCTCTCCATACAAGGTCACTTTACCAGCCTGTCTTTGCCCTTCACAACTACTTATCAGAGAGTCAAGGAAATCCGGCTGGCACCAAGGTAGGATAATGCAGCGGAGAAAACACAGCAGCGCAGGGCACGATGGGATTCCAGAATAAAGGAACCCAGTCCGAAGAGTCCCGGCAGCTGCCGAGGGGGCCCTAAAGAGAAAGAGCTTGAAAAAATGGGTCATTATCACTTTACGTTCCTCATACACTACTCCACAAACAAAGCTGATATAAACCAATTTTGTGATCGCGGCACAGGAGAGGAACATGGAGAAACAAACAGTAAGGATTCTAACTAAGCAGCAGTGCCCGTCACAGAGCTGAGGTTGGTAACGGTCTGAATACTGCTTAGCCGAGTCACCTCTAGGGGTTTTGTCAAAGGAGCTACAGGATGTGGATGTCTACCTGCCACACAGGAATTCAACAGTGAAATGGATCCTTATCCCATGTAACAATCTTTCTGGTGTTACACGACATCCAAGGGAGAAATCTTATCACATATCGCACACTTGGAGATTAATAAAGGTTAATAATCGCTTTACTATAGCTCATGCCCAGCTCTGGCTAATGCCCAAAGAGGAGTTGGGCATGAATAGAAGATTTCAATAACTTACATACACTTTAGGCTTAGGCATTCCACATGTGCTGCCATTCTTATGTCCCTCCCAGGGTTCGGGCCCAGTTCATACTTGGAACAATTTAAACATAGACCGGAGTCTGCAAGTCTGGCCACTTGGGCAAACAGGAGATTTACACAGCAAAGATACTGCCAGAATGATTTCTTACGTGTTGCTCTTTTTGAATAGTTGCTACCTTGGTTCATCTTGCCCGTGGCAGAATTAATGATTTTTCTTGTAAGAGCACAGGGGACTAAATGACAGACCAGGCAGGGCTCAATGTCCGTATGACCTTGAGCTGCCCTTAGAGGCTGGTCCTTTGGGAATAGTCCTAATGGCTGGTTGTAGGTGAGGATTGTCTCCTTTTGTTAGGGGAACTGAGCCTAACTGGAGGTCAATCTTCATGAATAAACAGAAACTTTCTCAGCCACTCTAAACTTAGTGTACAGAAGTTTCTTTCCTACAGTTTCTAACAAGCCTGGTCATTAGCCCAATTATCTTCCAGTCGTATGTAGGCAGTGCTCCTTTAGCTAAATTCTACTGTGGATAACAATATTTCTAGGCAAGTTTATTAGCCAATCCTTTACAGTACCTGTTTTACTACTTCCGGTTTCTCCTGCATCACTTACACTACTTAAATCCTGACTTGGAGAATGGCAGATCTAAGTGAAGAGGAAGCCTTACACACTGCTAGTGGGAGTACAAACCAGGGCAGCCATGATGGAAATCAGCACAGAGACTCCTCAAAAGATGAACAATAGAGCATCCATATGACCCAGCTACACCACTCCGGGGCATTTGCCCAGGGGACTCCACATCCTACCACAGAGATACTTGCACATCAATATTCATTGCTCTTCTAATAATAGTAACGGGAATGAAATTCACCTAGATGTCCATCATCAGATGAGTGAATAACGAAAATGCGGTACATGTAGATTTTATTTACCAGAAATAGTAATAGAATTTGCAGGAAAATGGGTAGATAGGAAAAATATTAAGTGATGTAACCGAAACTCAGAAAGACAAAAACCCATGTTCTTTCTCATATGTAGATCATAGCCTGTAGAAGGTGTGTGTGTATAAATGTGGGTAAGGTCTAAAACACTGAAAAAGACCAAAAGAAGGTAAAAATAGGTGCTGAGGAAGAACAGGCAAAGGGATACATGACATGAAAGAGGAAAAGAGACTGGGAGTTATACAAGGGAGAAGGCGAAAATCCATAAAAACACGATTTCATTAAAAATGCCACAATGATATCAAATATCTTGTGTGCTAATTTTAAAAATGAAAAAAGTTCATCTACTATAGCACAGTTGTTGATGGTGTAGGGTAAGCTATACTTTCAAGGCACCCCACAACAAACCCAACTTTTCCTGAGCCCTTAGAAGTGAGCTTCATGTACAGCCTAGATGATGTGGAATGAGGATGCTCTGTTGGTCTTCCTGCACACGGAGCCACTAGCTGGGATGGCTACACAATGACTCCAGACTCAGGAGGAAGCTTGCCCTCACAGAAAAGGCAGACGCTGGGTAGACAGGGCCGAAGAATGGCATCTCTAGCCACTGCAGGGGACACTTCCCCAAGAGGTGACTTCATCTCTCTCTTTCTTTCCATTTTCAAGTCTAAAGCATAGAAAGACTAGAGCCCCCTGAGCACCATCACTGATGACTTCCAGGCCTTCTTAGCATTGACGCTTCCTGGTATTTATATTTGAACTGAACTTATGCCCATTCCTCCGGTCCTTACAAATAAGCAGCTAAGAACAATTGGCTACATCTTCTTAGTAAACCTATTAAGTACCCAGGACTACGATCAGGACAACTGGTGCAGGGAGATGGACATGAGAACTATTTTTAAAGAATGTCCAGATAACAAGATCCCATGGCTTCTGCCACACACAGCTCCAGTGTTTCAGTGACCTCTTCTGGCTGTCAATTATCTTTCCACAATGAAGCCAGCAACCCAGAAACTCAGTTCCATGATTTACATTTTCTAAAGCCGTATCTGAGGAACTGATGTTTGGAATTATATGTAAATGTATGGTTTTTTTTTTTTAAATTCCTTTTTCAAAATGGTAGATGTGTACGTGCGTGCTTGTGTGAAAGAGCGATCTTATTAAATGAATTAGTCTCCGTGGCAGACATATCCTTTTTGTAGCAGAATCAAAACTTTCAAAGATGCCGTGAACGTCTTTGACCTGATCTCTTCACAGGTGACATCCCAGCTGTAACAGCTTTCCAGACTCCAGTCAGCTTAACAGAACCCATAGGTCACAAGTGCTTGCCAACTAAGTCTTTCAGTTGTGCAGAGCTGAGTCAGAAAGGATATGCCTTTGGTCCTATAATGAGGCTTAAATCTTAATTCCTCCCCTGCCCTTGTTCTGAGTGCGCCCCCCCCCCATTTTCACAGGAGCAAGTATCCCCAAGGGTAGGCTTGAACTAAGTAACACTTAGCAAATCAGAGACCACACTTCCACAAGTGAACCACGCAACATGACCATGGCACACTCTAAGACCCTTAGCCCCATCTGGACAGTAGAACATCATTTCCAATCCTGAAGGCTAGGACCATTAGAGAAGAGAAACTGCCTTGCTAAATAGCTAAGCTGCCGCTCTCCCATGAGTAGACTCATGCATTCCTTTCTTCACCATGGATTCTGTTCCCACTTCCCCTCTGGCTCTCCAAATTGTGTCTTCATTCAAGTTCTGTACTATCATACTCCTTGGTTCAGGAGGTTTATCATCATTTTCCTTTTAGAACAAATTTTTTTTTTTTTGAGACAGGGTTTCTCTGTGTAGCTTTGCGCCTTTTCCTGGATCTTGCTCTGTAGACCAGGCTGGCCTTGAACTCACAAAGATCCACCTGCCTCTGCCTCCCGAGTGCTGGGATTAAAGGCGTGCGCCACCACCGCCTGGCTTAGAACAATTTTTATGTTCACACTATACATTAATGCGAACACCTTAAAAGAACAAGATCCTAATTCTTGACATAGGACCTTTCAGAAACACAAAGAATACCAGTTGAATAAATAAAACATCAGTCATTGGCACTTTGCAATTAACCTTGGCTATGCTCTCAGCTGTGAACCTTGGATGCCTGTCAGCCGATGCAAAAAAAGAGAAACCCAAGAAACAGATGCACAACCTACCAAGCCTCTTCCATGATGCAGAGGCCTGGTGTTTGCTCCCAGAACCCATCACGGCACCTCCCATAGTGGATCTGTATAAACGCTGCTGAATCACTAACTTCGCAGAGAAAAGTGTCCATGTTTTCCTCTGCATTTTCTATTACCTATCTACACTATTTTAACAAATGATGAGCAAAGAGGTGTTTAGAAAGGGTCTGGAGACAGACCTCAGCAGTAAAGTTAACAGAATAGAGCTTGACAGTAATTTTTAAAAATATATTATATATGCAATATGACATATTTTTAATAATACGGTTTTCTGATAAAATAGAAGCAATTTAGCAGAGGGCATTCTTTTCAGCAATGGTGCTTAGACAAGACTCAGTGAGTAACCACATGCAAAAGGATTCATTTGAAGCTTTTCCTCAGAACGAACCATACACTCAGCTGCAGTAGCTAAAATTACATAATTACTAGATTAAATTACAGCAGTGCATTTGGTTCAGGGAAGACTATTTATTTATTTATGATAAGGTCTTGCTATCATGTAGCCCTGAATGGCTTCATACTCTTGATCCTCTTGTCTCAGCATCCCAACTGCTGGGATTACAGGCAGCTAGAAAACTGCTTATATATGCCAAGAAAAGCACAGATGGCAAAGAAAACCCCATCGTAAGTGTGCCTACCTCCAGTCACAGGCAAATACGTGCACAAGCATTTTATCAAAGAACAGAGACAAATGGATAAGAAACACATGAAAAGGTGTTTAACATCATTAGTCCTTAGAGAAATATAAATCAAGATCGCATGGAGACAGCAACACACACACACACACACACACACACACACACACACACACACACACACACATCATGAGGACAGTGAAAATGAGAATGCAGAGTAATTAAACCCTCACACACTGCTCACGGAAATTCGAAATGCTACAGCCAGCCACTCTGGGAAAACAGTTCAGCAGCTCCTTAGTTGCTAAATTAGATTTACAATATGACCCAGCAATCACACTCCGAGGATTGAAAACATATCACTCACAGGATGAGATACACACTATGTTCACAGTGGCATATTAGTGCCAGAAAGAGGAACCCCAAATGTCTGTCTGCTATTAATGGGTAAACTATGCCACATATACAGGTTGTATTACTATTCACAAACAAAAGGGAACAGAGAATTATAACATGGCTGACCCTCAAAAACTGTTACTTGGGAAAAATCAAATACAAAAGATATTTTATGTATTGGCCAGTTTTATGTCAATTTGACACAAGCTAGAGTCTTCGGAGAGAAAGGAGCCTCAAATGAAAAAAAAAATGCCTCCATAAGATCTGGCTTTATAAGCAAGACTGTAGGTCATTTTCTTAATTAGTGATTGCTGAAGGAGGAGGACCCAGCCCACTGTAGGTAGTTCCATCTCTGGGCTGGTGGTCCTGGGTTCTATAAGAAAAGTGAGTTCCAGGACAGACTCCAAAGCTACAGAGAAAACCTGTCTTGGGAAGAAAAAAAAAAAAGGCAGGCTGAGCGAGTCATGAGGAGCAAGACAGTAAGCAGCATCCCTCTGCATCAGTCCCTGCCTCCAGGTTCCTGCCCTGCATGAGTTCCTGTCCTGACTTCCTTTGACAATGAACAGTGATGTGGAAGTGTAAGACAGATAAATGCTTTCCTCCCCAAGTTGCTTTGGTCATGATGTTTCATCACAACAATAGTAACCCTAACTAAGACATTCTATTTAGTCTTAATGTAGAAAGGCAAATCTAAAAAGAAAGAGTTCAGTGATTGCCTGGAGCTCAAGCCAGGCAACCCAGGTGGGTCAGGGCAAATGGACATAGGGTTTATTTTCCAGGTGACAGAAATATTTTTAAATTGGACCATGGTGTTGGCTACACAATTGTGAACCTATAAAGACTGCTTGCTGTGAAAAGCAGCTTTTTTTGATGAAGGGGGGAGCTACACTTATCTGAATATCAGAATGCAATTGAGAATTATAATGTCGTTTAGTAACTGTTTCTCCCTGGGTTGAAACATTCCATCCTTCAGGGAAACTTTGTAACCAGAAAGATAAATAATTCAAGATAGGGTCAGGAAGTCCCTGAAACTGACCGGATTCACTAGGCCCCTCCCTCCCGGCCAGAGTAAGCAGTAACCACTGAGCGTCCCCCAGACGAGAAGAAGCTGAGCTGCAAAGAAGACTCTCAGAGGAGAAAAACACGCAAAGACGACTATGAGACCAGCTTCCTAGAAGCAGCAGAAACCAGCTGAGCTGCCCGCAAGAGGTTTAGACCAACTGAGTCTCTTGTAAAGGACACTCTCCAACCTGTTGAACTGACTGCAAGCTGTGCAGCACTGTGCTGCCTGCAGGCTGTGTGTGCAGTGTGCTCCAGGTTCCCAGCTTTGTGAGCTGTCACTCATGCTGGGGTGGGCTTTGGTGATGCAGCTGTCTATGAGTCATTTCTGCTCCTGTAAGTGACCCCTCACCCATATTCCTATAAGGAACCCCAATAAAATTCATTGGCTCACTATTGGACTTTGGTGGTTTCTATACTTTGGTCTGTCGTGGGCTCCCTATCTGGGGTGAGAAGACTTGTGTTTACCACTAACTTATTCTGTCACACAACAAATGATTTAGTGGTAACTAGTAGGTTCTCCTCTGGGGTCCATGACCTTGCCCATGGGTAGCTAGCTTGCTTCAGAGTACCAGGCATGAAGTCCTCATATTGAGCAGGCCTTAAATGTAATTAGATGGCTGTTGGTTACCCCTGAGATATAAGTGTCACCATCATACCTTTGAGGATATCTTGTCATGCAGGTCATTGTAGTGGTTCACGGGCATCACAGCTGGGTAGGACTAGTGAATGCTTTACTCTGTAGACAAACTGCATAGCACCGTCTGATATATAACAGCAACAGTCTATACTGTCTTGAGAGTCTCCTCACTAACAACTCAAAGGAAGAGAAGTTTTCTATTGGGTCATTACATGGTCTATGGTTCTTGGTGAGAGCACTATCACCCAACATGGCTTAATGTCATTGAAGCTATATGTATATAGTTTATAAAACTATGTGTACATATAAAACAGCTATATACATACACACTTATATATTACTTTAAATAAACATAAAATAGTGTGTTTTCTGAAAATCTTTAGTGTTATTTACCCTCCTTTCTCCCCTCCCTAGTTAAAGTCCCCCCACCCTGTGTTTCCCATTTCCCCTTCACAGCACCCATGTTCTATCACCCACCTCTCTAGACCCTACATATACGACACCCACACACACATATCACCACCACTCTAGCTTGGTTTCCTTTACAACCCCGAACCACCTGCCCAGTAGTGGAACCACCCACAGTGAGCTGGGCCCTGCAACAGCAATCTTAATCAAGAAAACGCTCAACAGACTGGGCCACAAGCCAATCTTAAGGAAGCAGTTCCTCAGATGAAGCTTCCCCCTTCCCAGGTGACTCGAGTTTCTGTCGAGGTGACAAAAACTAACCAGCAGACCATACCTTGTCTCAAAGGTGATGACCACAGATATACAATTTTACCTAAGCAGCAAACCAATGTATTGAACAGCATGTGTAAGGAGAACTCTGAAGTAAACCAAAGAAGAAGGAATGTCCAGAAAAGCAGCTGTAGTAGAACTCCACACTCTCATAGGAAGGAAAAGTCTCCTTTACGAAGAAATTCTGGAAACACAGAACGTGATCCCTTCCTCACTACCGAGGCAAATGTACACAAAACCGTGTTCCAAATCTAATACAAAACCCTATCCTGAGACAGAAATAGAGGCCAGGCATGTAATTAGTCCAGTACAGAGCTTGCCTGGCACGCACAAGGTCCTAGGTTCAATACCCAGGACTATAAAAAAGAGAAAAAGAACAAGACAAAAGTCAGGAAACTCATTTTATGAAAAGTCAGGTTGGAAGTGTTTGAGGGGTTGAGGATAATATAGTATGACAATACATAATGAGTACTGTGCTGGGGTTTCATTTTATTCATGAACACTATTCTTCAGATTTTATAAATTTTTCTCATGCATCATAAAATACTCTTCAATTTGTTTTCAATTGTTTGAAAATCTAAAAACTATTCATTATTCAAGACCCATATCAAAAAAGAGGCTATTGAGGGTTTTGGTCCACAGCCCATAACATGCTGACGCCTCTCCAAACAGCCTTGGGTTGAAACAACAGATAGCATGTGAATCATTATCAGCTCTTACCTCCATCAAAGCAGATGAGCTTTCCATTGTTTCCTATCGCCATGGGAAAGGCAGAGTGAAAAAGACCGAGTTTCCACAAAATAACAAAAAGAACAAAATTTTGTTCTTTCCGTGTGTGCACATAGACACATACGTATGTATGTATGTATGTATGTATGTATGTATGTATATAAACATATATATTCTTTGAAGAATGAATGAAGAATAGTTAAATCTTAAGCACTGTCTAAAGCATGGCAAAACACTACCTAGTGTGAAAAGTCAACAGCTCCACATGGGTGGAGGTAGGAGGATGAAGGTCAGAGATAACAGGATTAGCTGGGATCACTATTCTGATAACTTCCCTGGTGCTCTGACCACATGGCTGACTTTCCTTCAACCTTAACTTCAAGTGAACATGAAAACCAATGGAGAAAATCTCATAAAAATGATATAAAATGTTTTATCACATGTAGAGATTCTGTCTCAAAAGTAAGCAGATTGGAAAAAAACAACAAAATAAACAAACGTAGGCGTGTCGGGAAACATCAAAAAATAGATGTCCAGGTTAAACTGTGGGGCAGAGAGGAGTGCACTTCCAATGCGGAGAAATGACAAATGTCATGAAGAGTCACTTTGATCACAGCATGTGTGGACATGTCCTGAAATGTCACACTGTACCCCTACGAACATATACTTACTATGTGTCGACTAAAGATGAGAATTATTTTTAGATAAAAAAGATCACATGTAAGTGAACCAAAGGAGACAGAACTGCTTGATTGACAAGGGGCAGGGGATGGCGCCTTCAAATACTGAAGAGCTTGCACAGAGGTCTGCTACCATTAACGGGGGTCTGGGATCTGCCCGAGAAGGAGGAGAAGGCAGAAAAGGCAAACTGTAAACAGTGACAGAAGTAGCTCAGTGACAGTTCAAGTGCGAACTACAGTAATGAACCATAAAAAGGGCTGCGGCACAGCATGGCCGCAGTGACTGTCAGAATAACCAACCGCAATTCCAGACTCTATTCCTTTACAACCCATCACTTTAAAGCTCTCCCAGAGCCTTTCCCAGAAGGATGCTCACAGCTCCCATCAGACAAAAGCAAAGCAGGCTTGAGAAACACTGGGTTCTACAGTTTGTCTTCCCGAAGAATTCGTCAGTCTTTCACATGCTAAGATAGAGCATAAATCTTTCAACTGGAAAATGTTTCTCTCCAAATTCCTCTTCTGCAGATGACACCTTTTTATCTCCTCCCCCTGCCTCCCCCACCTGGCTCGCCCAGTGCTGGTTTCACTGGGAAGGTGATTTGGGAAGGGCTGCTCATGGGTTTGCTCACTTGCACTTGAGTGCTTGGTTGATTTGCCAACTCTGGGGGGCGGGGTGTGTGAGGGAATCAACAAAGTAGTCATCAGAGACTTAAAAAAAAATGAAGACAAAGAAGATTGAAATTCAATGCAATTACCTAGAAGAAATAGTAAATCGTTACATACAATGCTCATTAAAACCAAAACGTGAGCAGAGCTTAAGTTTATATAAAATACAGATGTTTTGGAAACAAATGCAAACTGTGATAAACTAATACAAATTATTAACTCCTGTTAACTCAGACAACAGAGCAATGACAGTTGTTTCTACCTTAGAGCACACAGTAACACCTATTGGTATTTAATCTAACATTATTTAAGAATTCAGAAGGCTGTGTGTGATGTTTTCAGAGATCTAACACACCAAATTGGCAGTGGGGAGTGGGGAGACTCAATTTTTTATTTTAACTGGCCGGTGGAAACCCTAACTCATGTAGGAAATCCTGACTACACCACACCGCCACAGTCTCTGCTCAGGCAGGAGGCCAACACAGCCTGCATGCTGTGGCTCTCCTGGGTTGTTACTCTGAGAGGTCTGAGGCTAAGCTCAGCCGTGACACCATGGCTCACAGCATCTCACTGCAAACTGTCATAGTCACGTGACGGGAAAGCAGTGTTACCACAGGCCTTGTCCAGACTATGGAAGACTCTTTTCTAATTTAGAACCCACCATTTAACTGGTATGATTTATTGTAGTATCATTATAAAACCACCATAGCTGGACATTATGAGCTATGAGCTCCTAGTTCAATATCTAAGCAATGGTACTCAAACCCATAAAAAAAAATGTAAAGACCATAGCTGCCATTGCTATGGAAAAGAGGAAAGTCTAAAGCTTTTGGGAAGATGAGTTTAAAGATCTACAGTTAAAGAGAATAATCAGCTTATTTTACGTGAGTATACATAAAACCTTACTATGTACCAGGCACTGGGTTCACAACTTTATTTGCATTATTTTATTTGATATCTTTTATAACTATAGTAAGAAGAGACGGTTTTTAATCTTTGCTTTACAGATAAGAAGATGGATATCTACAAAAGGCCCAAGATCATTCCACAAGAGAGCAGTCCAGAGCAGTAGTTCTCAATCTTTCTGATGCTTCGACCCTTTAATTACAGTCCCTCGTGTTGTAGTGACCCCCAACCATAAGATTATTTCATTGCTACTTCATAACTGTAATTTTGCTAGTTTGCTACTAAATTGTAATGTAAATATCTGTTTTCCGATGGTCTCAGGTGACGCCTGTGAAAGGGGTCAACACCCACAGGTTGAGAACCACTGGTCTAGAAACTGTGCTCATAACTAGTACACTGTACCACCTTTGCTGGGTTCTGGGGCATAGTGAGAAGAGATGCTACACAGAAGTAGACACCAGCTCATAAAACAGACTACTGGGGCCTATCCAGCTGGCTGGCTATGCCAGGTGCCTTCCAACCCACAGGCGCCTTTTCTTCTTGCAATGTCTGAAGTTCCACCAGAGAGATGCTTTCTAAGAGGATAGCTAGAGTGCTCCACAGAGACTATGACAGATGGATTAGGTTCCCCTCACTGTTTACTATCAAGTCTAAGACCATACTTGAATTCAATATGAACTCTCTGAAAGAAAGGCTCAGGAGGAGAGATAGATCCATGCAGGCAAAACACCTGCCCTGGACCCCTTCCAAGACAGCAGTGCTAAGAAATGGACCAAGAAGTGTAGTGAAGCATTTGAAACCTGAACCTATTTAGAGATGAAGGGATGGGACCTGTATTAATTAGAATTTTCTAGTGTAACAAAATAGATGTAATGGAAATATTTATTACAAAGGGAATTTATCAAGTTGGCTCATATAATTTGTCATGTCCAACATGGCTGTGTGTACTCTGGCTGTCTGCACACTACAGTAAGAACCTAGTAGCCCCTCAGTCCAAAGCTGGATACCTAATCATTGCTGTTGTGGGATATTTGTACACTTGTAAAGGTGTATTGCAGTGACTGGTGTAATAAGAAGCTGAATGGCCAATAGTTAGGCAGAACATATAGTTGAGATTTCAAGGAAGAGAAAGGAAGAGGAGGAGGAATCTAGGCGTGTGGAAGGTGCCAATGAGACATGGCAGGAGCCGGACATACAGAATGAAAGAAAGGTAAAAAAGTCACATGGTAAATGGAGATTAATAAAAGCAGGTTTTTTTAAGTTATAATTTAAGTTATAAGAGCTAATGGGACAAGCCTAAGCTAAGGCTGAGCTTTTATAATTAATAAGAAGTTTCCATGTCATTATTTGAGCTGATGGCCCAGGGAAAAATTCTATTACACATTCCCAGTCTGGCAACTGAGGCTAGAGCAGCAGGGTCACCTAAGACCATCAGAAAATACAGATGTTATGTTACAATTCATAGCAGTAGCAAAATTACAGTCATGAAGAAACAACAAAAATAATTTTATGGTTGGAGGTCTCCACACCATGAGGAACTGTATTAAAGGGTCTCCGTGTACATACATGCAGGCAAAATACTCACCTGCACAAAATACAGTAGATAAATCTGGGAGAAAACAAAGGGAATCTGAGCCCTGAGGTGAAGGAGGGTGCAGTCTCTCCCTTCCGTTACTCCTTCTAAGAAAAACCCTCACAGGGGCTGGAGAGACGGCTCCACAGTTAAGAGCACATACTGTTCTTATAGTGGACCTGAGTTTGGTTCCCAGCAACCATGTTGGATGGCTCTCAGTCATCTGTAAATGCAGCTCTAGAGAAGGGGCCACCTTCTTCTGCCTTCATGCACACAATACACACACACACACACACACACACACACACACACACACACACACACACACATAATTAAAAGAAATATTTTTTAAAAAGTAACATCCTCAAACAGCCATCTAGAGGTGTGTCTCTTAAATTGATCCCAGTCCCATCAAGTTGATAGCCCAGATTAACTCTTACTGGACTCCTTTTTCTTCTCTAGTACATGGCTTCTTGCTCCTAGGGATTAAGCTCTTAACATTTGTAAAACATAATATGCATCAAGTAAGGTCAAGTGGGCTAGCCTGTAAACAAACCAGTATTAATTTTACCCATTGAAAGAAATGAACACTGGGGCCTCTAAAAATGACTTATAAAAGTTTCCATTCATATATTTAAGACTTTATATTCAGGAGCAAAACCTCTACTGAATTTTATCATCATATTAAAAGTTTCTCCTTTTAAGCTACAAACAAGAATGTCCAAATAAGTGTGCTTTAAAAGCACTCTTCAGCCAACTATCCGTCAGCAGCCTCAAGCCTCCCTGACCTCTAGCCACGCTCTACTTTGCCATGTCTTTCTCCATCAACTCTTCCTGTGCTACTCTCTGAGGTCTCCTGAAGTCTGCAGCACAGCAAACCCTGACTAGAAAGAGCCTGGAAACATGTGCGCATTTGACTGTATGGAAAGGAATATCCCAGTCTTTGAAAGAAACCCGGCTCCATCTGCAGTAGGACGGCAGAGAGAGAACCTGCCAGATTTATCTATTCAGCAGCAGAGAATTTCCAAATAAGAAGAATTTAGTCTTGCAAACATTTTTCTAAATTCAGAACTAATGACAAAAAAGCAATGCTCATTAGTAACTGTAAATAAAGCAAGTCACCACATGTGTGAAGGAGTGAAGCTGGAGACCCTGGAAAGTTCATGGAAGGGGGTCAGACCTCCAGGCTGGTCCTGCTGCCTTGACCTCCTTCACTCCAATACTTGGTTTCTTTTCAAATTTTCCCCTAGATTTATTCATTTTTATGCATTTGTGTGTTTTGCCTGCATGTATGTATGTGCACCATGTGTGTGCAGTGCCCACAGAATTCAGAAGCTGGCACTGGGTGTCCTGGAATTGGAGATAAGGATGGTTGCTAGCTAAGTCACCATGTGGGTGCTGGGAACTGAACCCAGGTCCTGTGCAAGAGCAACTACTGCTCTTAACTACTGAGCCAACTCTTCAGCCCCAAGGGTGCTCAGTTTCTAAGCTATTATGATTTGGACATAAAATATCCCCAAAAGTTCATGTGCTGAAGTCAATAGGACTACTGAGAGTTGAATGGCTCTGTAAGAAACAGGCCACTGCCTCTGAAGGGTTTATCTTGTCCCAGCTCCATTTTCTCCTGTGTTCTGCCCTCCTCTCTCCTCCTCCATGATTATTAGGAAGGAAGGAAGCAGCTTTTCTCCCCCATGTCCTCCCATCATAATGCTTCTGCTTTGCCACAAGCCTAAACGCAACGGAGGGAGCCAATCATGGGCTGAAATCTCTAAAACCATGAGTCCTTTCATGTTGATTTTCTTGGGAATTTTGTTCTAGCAACAAAAATGTGACTAGAGTGAAATGAGCTTTTTCAGCTTTAAAAGAAGGAACTCATCATGAGTTGGTCTCCCAGTAGACTCTGGGCTCACTCCCAGCAAACCAACCCTCATAATTCTGTGTTGTAACAGTTCTACTTCATAAACTGGATAAAGGAAGATTAATTTGGTTTCGCCTTCATTCATTAAGCAAGACATTCTTTAGTGTGGGGGAAGGGTCACAGCAGTGTATCTGGCAGTACACTAAGTGTTGGGAATGTATGCACTGTGAAATGAGACAGCAGTACCCCATCCTCATGCAGTTTATAGAGTCCAGCATTAATAACACACCAAGTCCTCTTCAGTTCACCAACTACAGAGTACTCAGACTTCTGGTGGAGAGGGCTGAAGAACAAGCTTTGGGAATGGTAACACCATTGATCACAGTGTATTTTTTCTCGTCTTTGAAAATGTCTTGGTCATTACTTGTCTCTAGCTAGAAGACTGACCTTCAGGAATGCTGCCTGGCTTCTGTGCATACTTCTATCTATAGCTCTAGATTCTTGTAAAGTATACTGACTAAAGGAGAGTGCAAACAGAGGTCACGGCCTTGCAAAGTAGCTCTTTGGAGTCGGAAGAACCAGCTACATCCCAGCTGGGACACATCCCAGCTATGGCATGTCAGATAACTAACTGTCTTCTCCCATGAGCCTCAGCTTCCTCGTGGTACAATGAAGACTGAGTGACATGTCTACTGCATCCTAACCGATGCAGCACCTGGCACTCAGCAAGGAGAAAGAGCAGTGGCAATAATGACAATAATGAAAGTGAAGAAAAGGAAAATTAAAATCGACAAAAATGAACTAAAATGATCTGACTGCACCATGGAATAAAATGTTGATGCTCTTAGTTTAAAACAGTAGTCTACAAATAGTATACTCATTTAAGTTCTTAAATCACCCTAATAGACAGAAAGGAAAAGGCAATCTTCATGTCACAAGATGATTTTAAATTCAGAATGTATTTTATAATTCACACATTTTCCATACTATAAACCTCTAACAGGATTCAGAGCAGAAGCAGGTCCCGGGGGCTTCCTGCCAGCAGGCAGCTTTTCTCTGCACAGGGCCCTGGTTCAGTGGGCTCCCATCCACAGGCCGAGCCTCAGCACCGCAGGGCGTCCATACCCTGATACATACTTCTAGCCTACTCTGTTCCCCTCACAGAGCTTAGGTCTATGACACTGGAGCCACAGGAACACGTAAGACTGGCATACAGACACAGATACTGATCAAGTCTTCTCTTTGTCCTAAGAGGCCCTTACTGAAACCTATACTCTATAATACACTTAGACCTGTTTGATGTCTACACAAAGGCTATTAAACTGTTTCTGGTCAAACCATGTTAAAGGGAAGTGACTAAGCACAGTCTCAGTGATGGACTGGATCCTGCCCTAAGAGAAAAATCTACAAAGGATCAACCAGCAGAAGACAGCACTCAATATGATACCAATGTAGATTCACATAGTTGATTACCATGTGGCTACAAAGACCAATTCCCATATACTTTCAAGTGTTTAGAGGTAAACAGCCAGGATGTATATAACTTTTCTTCCAATGATTCACATTATTGTTTTAAAGAATACACACTGGGGCTAAAGAGGTGGCTGAGTGGCTAAGAATACCCAAGTTCAGCTCCCAGAATCCACACAGAGGCTCACAACCATTTGTACCTACAGTTCAAGGAGATGTGATGCCCTCTTCAGGTGTTTTATGACATTGGGTGCACGTGTTACATATGCATACGTGCAGACTGACTATTCATACACATAAATAAATAAAATGTTTAAAAATATGCTCAAAACACAAGAGTCAATAACAGACAAAATAATGTGACATTAACAAAAGTTTAGGTTGCATAGAGTGTACCAGTGTTACTTACATGTATGTAAGTATATGTACATCTAAAGGGCAAACATGTTGCCCAGACTCCATTCATCTTTCCATTTCTAGCTTTGGTCACTCAACTCCAAATTTATCCTGAAGTATTTAGCATTGTAGAAGGAACAAAAGACTCAAGTTATAATTTTCACTTTCTCTCTAGTCCTTTGGACACCTCTTAGCCTTATTTTTTCACCATCCTGTGGATTACTTGGGAAATTATAGGGTCTCTCTGTGTATCAGTTTACCATCTGCAATACAAGGGTAAGGGCAATCACGGTGTCCACAATTACTGTCATGAGAATGAAATACAGTAAGACATGAAAATAACTGGTCCTAGCATGTGGCCTCAACCAACGTTAGATAAACTATGACTAATATTGATAATAATGTGGTAAAGCATCACATGGACAGCTGTATACCTCTACTCCTGGGATTCGATAAAATACAGTTACTATTTCTAATATATATTAGCTATTATTTCTAATCGCTATATTTTCTAAATCAAAGTACTTATGAATATGCCAAATGTGTTCATGTATGCAGCTTCTCAATACGTTTCATAATGAAGGCTCTTGACCGGATAGTATGACAGAAAGTAAAAGAGGAAAACAACACTACTGCTCTCTGGCCCTTGCAAACATCTGAATAAGCATGCACACCCACACGCTCACACAGTCATTTGCATATTGATCCATTTATCCACGGCAGGTTCTAAAAGCACAGCCCCAGCCCGGCAGCTGCAGCATTTGGTCAGCAATGGACATTCAGCAACTTGCTAGAAATACTATTTTTCAGGCCTCATCCCAGGACTAGTGATTCATCTATTTTAACTGCCTCGTCAGTGAGTCTGGGGCAGTTGACATTTAGGAACAAAGGGTGTTGAAGAAAATCTCATTAGTAGATTTTAAGAATCGAAATAGTGTAGTTGTTGTATTTTCACTGGCCCTTTATAAAGTCAGTGATTAAAAAAAAAAAATCTCTGTCCTAACTGAAATGTTCAAGAACATGATCAAACAGTTTCTGTCTATCCGTTGCCTGTCTGTCTGTCTCTGTCTCTGTCTCTGTCTCTGTCTCTGTCTCTGTCTCTCTCTCTCTCTCTCTCTCTCTCTCTCTCTCTCTCTCTCTCTCAGGTTGGGGATTTAAATGGCCTTCCTTCCACCAGACAATACACAAAGAGTAGACAGATTGCTTCCATGGAGCCACAAAAATCACTGACTTTTCTGTGGCAGAGGACATTCTTGTGTGAGTGGATTCAGCTCTGCAGAGACATGACAGAAGGGAGGTGAAAATGCGCCTGTGTCCTACATAGGGGCCCAGCACATACAAACACACACAGTGTGGTCCAACCCTGGAATCCAGGGGCTCTTCTCCAAATAAACCAGTCAGTTAGGTATCAATCAATTAAATTGGAAAAAAGGCATTCCAACAAGCATCTTTTGCACAGTACTGCAGCAGAATAAACACGGTTTAACTGTGGATCCTGAGGAACACCTTTCCCGTGTAACTGGCAGGGTTGTGGACCCTAGAGAAGGCACATCGCATGGAGCACGGGAGACAAGTCTTCTGAGAACTGTTGCCCCTTTAAGGAATCCTCCAAGACACATCTGCTCTCTCCTGGCTCAGGTTCTACTTCTGGGGCCAGGTCCACATGTAAAGGGAGCGATGTGACCTCTGAGACACCTACATTGGGAACGAATGGCTTCCTTCTTTCCATAGGCAGAACTAAACCGTACGGAGCTTGAATCTCTGGTGCTGTTTCTCAGATTACTGTCCTATGAGCTGCTAGACAGCAACACAGCAAGCAGACTTGCATGTGACCAGTAATTACATGTAGTTATATGCGACTTCAGGTTATAAAAACACAGAGTACCCTAGACAGGGTGGTCACAGACAAAAGGCTGTAAACGAATTTCTAAAAGAATGCCAGCAATTTTGCATTTTAAAACAATCCTCCAGGTAATGTAGCTAAATAAAGCCACAGTACTTTCAGGAACGACCATTTTACTCATGTTACAACGCTGAAGTTTAAATTATGCTAAAACACAGATAACTGCTCCCTAAACAATTACAGTAGACAGGAATGTGCTGACCAGATTTTGTTCCTTTAAGTGTTCGAAAGGATGGTGAATCAGAAGGATACACTCTTGCCAGAATAGTCAGTGAGCATCAGACATGGTCATTCACAGTGAGGCATGAGAACTCTAAAATTCAAGTGTATTTGAGAGAAACTCCAGAGACAAAGACAATGCGCCCCAGCAAGTAAGCTTCACCTCATCTGTCCATTTACTTTAAACAAGAATCATTTTAGTTTGGGTAAATACAAAAAATAAGCCTAAGAAAAATTACTGGGGTAGTCTGAATAAGAATGGACCCCATAGGCTCATATGTTTGAATGCTGAGTCAGCAGGGAGTTGAACTCTTGGAAAGGATGAGAAGGATTAGGAGGTGTGGCCCTATTGGAGGAAGTGTGTCACTGGGGGTGGGCTTTGAGGATTCAAAATCCCATGCCAGACCCAGTCAGTCT
The DNA here is from genome assembly GCF_949786415.1 of Peromyscus eremicus. NCBI lineage: Eukaryota > Metazoa > Chordata > Mammalia > Rodentia > Cricetidae > Peromyscus > Peromyscus eremicus. The sequence goes on from NC_081432.1 coordinate 39,421,203, forward strand.
CTCCCCACCTCTCTGTCTGTCTGTCTCTCTCTTTTTCTCTCTCTTTGTGGATGAGGATGTAGCTCTCAGCCACTTCTCCAGCACCATGCCTGCCTACCGACCACATTCTCTATCATGGTAACAGACTCTGCCTCTGAAACTGTAAGCATGCCCTATAAGAAAATGCTTTCTTTTATGAGTTGCCTTGGTCATGGTGTCTGTTCACAGCAGTAGACTAAGACAATTACTTTCTTTAGAAAACATTTTAAATCCTCATCAAATGTCATAAGGAAAAGACATCTCACATATGGATGCAATAGTAACAGGCATCATCAAGTAAAGCTCCATGACACTTACTTTCTCAGTATCACAAGCTTCTGAAGACTGACCATGCCAGATAATTTCTATCGTCTCATTTTTAGTATTTGCCCTTTTCCTGAACACTTAAATAACCTGATTTGATTTTTATAAAATCTTCTCAAATAGTATACTTTTCATTAATTTAAGGGAAGTGAAGAAAGCAAGAACAGTACAGGGCCTCCCAGCCCCCACTCCAGTCCTACCCTGAGCATCCAACATGTCCAGTGAAGAAAGAAGAAAATCAGCAGAGGACTAGTTCCCCAATACCAACATGTCTTTCTAAACAAAACCATACACTCATTTTATAGCTCCTCCTAACTAAATTATGATCACACAGCCACCTCAAATAGCACTCATTCCAGTGACAGAAACAGGTTCACCACCCTTGTATAATATTAGCGGGACCAGCCTTAATATTATACATCCCAGGGGCTCAGGAGAGAGAACTACTAACGGCAAGGACTATTTTCAGGAAACAGAATCTCAGCACACCGAGCTCTATCGTCCACTTGCTTTAATTCCTCTGGCATAACATCCTTTATACCCAGCTTCAGTTCTGTTCTCATGTCTAGCTCCTTTCTTGCCTAATTTCTCTCTATACTTATCTATTGCTCCCTCTAAGTTCTATCTTAATTCTCTCATCTTAATTCTGCCTCATCTAGGTCCTTTTCAGCTTGTTCTTACCCAGCTAGTACTTCCCCATCTGGCACTTCCTCATCTTCCATCTCATTCCTCTAGTACTCTCTTCTAGCCCTTCAATCTAGTTCTTCCCCATCTCAGTTTGTTCCTCGCAAGTTCTTACCTGTCTAGTTCTCCCATACTCTTTTCTCTTCTCTGACCCTCCGTGCCCTGGAAGTCCTAGTATATAAAGCCAGGCTTCCAGGGTCAAACGGAGGGGTTATAAGAATCACATTGAGAGGCAATAACCATTAATTATCATTTGCAACCCCAAAGGGAAGTGACCAATGGGGAAATGAATTAACTAAAGGCTAAATTCGGGTGATATCTAAGAAGAGGGATCTTATGTGCTCAACTATTAAACTCTTAAACGTGATTAGTAGAAAATGTTAAGAATCTATAAGTTGCTAGGTCAATGGGAGAAAATAAAACTGCCTTCTTTTTTTCTGTGGCTCCTATCTGTCCAAGCTATCTGCCGTTTTTCTGCAGGGTGGGGGAAAGTGTGCTCAGTCGCTAGGCAACCTGTGTACAGCTAGATGCCTCTGGTGATAGTTAAAGGGAGATCTGGAACCGGAGGTAAGGTTTGAGAAAAGAGGAAGTAAGGCTTAATTGGCACATCTGCCAGGCCTTCTCAAACAGGTAGCCTGGATGCTTAAGTCTGTTCTTAGAAAGTATGGAGGTATCTCTGGTAAGGTACTTTCCTCCATCTGGGGATGGACCTGGCCGGATGCTGCTAATGATGATAATTACAGGGAGGTTTGAACTGGGGTTCTGGCTGAGCATAGCTGTCAGCGCAGAAGGTTATCTAAATATTCCTAGAAGTGGTTAGGTAAGGAGTTAGAGGTCTATAAAGTTAGGAAAGGAGGGTCCAAGCTGAATTGTGTAAAGCTATTACTTAACATCCACCTGACCTAGGCAGTGTCTTTTTGTGGAATTTACCTTAAATCAGGAGACTTTCATGTGGACTGTTATTACTGCTAGTCCTTGAAAGTAGCTAAAGGAGACATCTGATTCCAGAGAAAGCCTTTCCTAAGGCTGTTCTCCAAATACCTGGAATGTGTATGTCCAGAGAGTGATCAGTCCACACTGTTAGCCCTTCTTAGGGAAAAGTCAATTGGGAAAACTATGAAGGCACACATGATTTTCATAACAGAATACAGCTGATATATAACAAGCCAAGTAACACCAAAAACTCCTTGGAATTTGGCTTCCTCTGGAGGAATTCCCTGATTCCTCCAGGTAGTGACTTTGCCATAACCAGCTGAGTTCTTATGATAGATTCCTGCGGCCTGCAGCACACCACCCAGCACAGCATTCCCCTCATCCGTCCAACCTTAGGTGAAACCCAGACAAGGTGGTGGAGACAGACTGCCTCTACTTAACGGGCCATAATGTTTGTGGTTATTTCTTTTTCTTCACTTCAGGATAATGATGTGACTTTTAGATGAAATAAAAGTGTATGTGTGCATGTGTGGGTGTGTGGGGGTGGGGGGTTGTCTTGAGGTTGGAGTTTGACATCTGCAGCCTCAGTTCATAGTTCTCAGGATTCTAAGAACAGGCCAGAGTGGGCTGCTTGAAAACCAGTTGGTGGTGAGAGTCAGCCAAGGCCACATTCCAGCTTCCCACCTCCCCAGTGTGACTCTACATTAAATAGGAGACCATTTCAATTTAATTTTGTTTTCTTTGTGAGCTTGAGCTTGAGCCCAAGGTCTTGTGTGTGCTCAACAAGCACTCAACCATTGAACTATACCCCAACCACGAGTTAATTTCAAATCCTGACCTCTAACGGACTCCACCAAATGAACTAGCCTGCTCTTACAGCATGAAGCGGCTGGACAGGCATCTGTCTACCGGCTGTGTAAATTACTTACTTTACCATGTAAAATACTTATTTTGTCAAGTGTTACCATATTTAGCACAATTCAGTTTTAAATCTTTGAGATTTTCATTTTATATACAAGAAAGTCAAATACTCTAGCCAAAGTTAAATATTCTAGGAGATAGCGCCCAGGTAAAAAAAGGATTCTGAACCCTGGTGATGTATCAAATTCTAAAGGTTATGTATGTGAAATCAGGAGACTAAGCCACGTCACAGGGCTCTCTGCAGAAGTGAATGATTTAATACATACAATGATTACACAGCGGATACATGTTCTAGCCACACACAATGATGGGGCTTAAGAATGAGTCCACAAAGTACTTCACTAATATTTGGATACTTTTAGCAAAATGTTCTTATACGTAATCATCTAACTCACGATAAGTGCTCATCTGTACGATGAGTAGCCCCAGTGCAGCAGGGCTGGCACACATGAGCTCCCCAGAATGACCTGTCTAGTGCCAGGCTTTGGTCCCCTGGATAGCCATCTTTGTTTGTACTTCTCTCTGACACTGGTGGGACTTGATTATCAACATGGAACACCTCCCATAGCTCTCTGCGTTCCGGAAGATCTGGGGAAACCTTCTATGCCCTACTCACTTATCCATCCCCAGATCACCACACCTATGGAGAGCCGCTTCCATGGCAACCGCTCTGAGATGGGGAAACTGGTAGCTTGGATGAGAATGGCACCCATAGACTCATATGTTTGAATACTTGGTTCCCAGTTAGTGGAACTCTTTGGGAAGGATTAGGAGGGTATGGCCTTGTTGGAGGAGGTGTGTCACTGGGAACAGGCTTTGAGGTTTCAAAAGACTCCCAGAATCAATCAATCAATCAATCAATCTCTCTCTCTCTCTCTCTCTCTCTCTCTCTCTCTCTCTCTCTCTCTCTCCCTCATGGCTGTCTCAGTAGCTTTCAGCTACTACTCCAGCACCACACCTGCCTGCCTGCTCCCAGGCTCCCTGCTATGATGGTCATGGACCTAACCCTCTGAAACCCTAAGCTCCAACGTAAAGGCTTCCTTTTACAAGTTGCCTTGGTCATGGGGTCTTGTCACAGCCAACAAAAAAGTAACTAAGATAGAAATCCTCTTGGAGCTTAAGCTCGAAAGTTCCATACCCCACACCTGACTGACTGCAGCCCATCTCTGCCCTGTCCTACGGAAAAGATTCCACATAAGCTTAGTGCCTGGTACACACAGGATGAGCCGAAACCTTGGCAGATGGCAGATAAAGCTCCTGGTCCCTTTCACCAGCCCGTGATGCATTTCCTCACAAAAGTATCATAAAGCAGGTCTCCACTTCTACTCCTTGTCAACACAGCAGGTTCCCTACCAAGATGACTCTCAACTAGACAGAGACGTGCTCACTTTGAAAACGATCATCAGACACAGGGTGCTGCTGGGTAACGGGAGAGGAGGTAGTGACTGGTAAATCTCTCAGATAATTCAGATATGTCACTGAAATTAAAATTATTTAAAAAAAAACCCTAGCTGGCCTGGAACTCACAATGTACAGGAAGGTGCCTTGCAATTTATAGAGATCTGCCTGCCTCTGCCAGGACACACAAATTCACAAGTGCTGGGCTCAAAGGTGAGCACCACCGCGTCTAGCTAAAATGACTTTTTATACTGTTGTTGCCTCTGTTACACTGCATGATAGTTTAAATGGTAAAACTCTTCCCACCCAGAAGAGTTTCCTATTGAAATTCCAGAGGTCCTTAGAAAAATAGGGGAGAAAGTGACCAACAGTTAATTCTGAAAGCACATAAGCTTCAGCGGAACTCAACAACTCTGTAAATAATAAGGAAAATTCTGTGTGCTTTTCTGGAGTGTCTATCAAAGTCTCAAGGTGACACATAGCTCACAGATAATATTAATCTAAGAACCACAGCTATTTCTCAGAGCAATAAAGATACAATGCCAAGTCACAAAGAAAACGATTCCCAACTTCTCTTCACAATCCAATTTCCTTCTCACCTGACCCCCTACTATCCAAAAAAGTCTGATTCCAGAGCTGAGTCTTGAAAGAGAGACAATTTATTCCAGAATGCAGCTTTCCCAATCCAAATAAATGATATGAAAGACTCCTTGAACTGCTAATTTTTTTTTTTTTTTTGCATCTAATAATAAGAGGTTTTACTAATGTCACGAAATGCTCTGTCATCGGGGATACGTACCTTCCCACCTCCACCATCATCACCTACAAGTCACACCCCAGACAGCACAAGTGCCTCAGATGCCAGGTGCCGTGGGCACACATTAACAGTGTGTGACATCCACAGCTATGCCCAGTACAAAACAGCTCCAGGCTGTGAGCGAACAACTCACCTTCATGAGGTGCTGATTTATCCATTTCGTGAAGGTTTTCTTTTGAACTTTGTCCCGCTCATCTGGAAGATAAAAAAGAAAACATAAAGTAAGGTTGGTATGACCCATGCACAGGAAACTTCAAGTCTTAGAGATAAACAAAAAATGGGATATTCGAAGGATATCCTCCTGTGCTCACACTACCTCAAGGTGCTGGTACCTTTCAAATGGAAGCCAAGGCCTCGCCCCAGCACAGACAATGCACTTGGGAAAGGGGGTCCTGCAGGGCAAAGTGAATGATGGACAAATTACAAACTGTAGAGGCCCTGCATGGAAGAGCAGCTCTCACATCACAGGATCTGCTGTGCTCTCTCAGCCCCCAGCAGCAAGAGAACAGCGGACATGACATTCAGATCCAACTGGCAGCCTGGGACCCTAATAGTAAGCCCTCTAGAAAACTGTTTCTAAATGCCTTTTAAAAAAATCTGGGGCTGGGAGTGTGGCTCAGTGGAGCAAGACCCTGGCTTTAAACTTGAGCACTGCAAAAACAAAGCTCAAGGTTCAAGAAAAGGAAGCTTCCATATTACATTACAAAATGAAAACTTAAGGAATTCCTGTAGCTCTCCTCTAAACTGTATTGATTTATCTAATCTTCACATAACAATAGGAACTCCTACAATATCATTAAAGTCAATGTGCTATGTGTTTCATCTTAAACTCTTGTTCTCTTGGGTATGAATGGTGACCAAAAAATTAAGCAAATACGAAGCATACAGGTTAAGAAGCATGAACAGGAAGAACCTAGGTCCTAAAACTGGACTGGCTGACTTCTTACACAAATGGTCTACTCGGAAAGATAGTTTTACCAAGTACTTTACTTAGAGACTATAACCATCACCAGGGGCTGGCCCTAAGTGCTGCACGGTTGATGGGCAGGCTCAGAAGCACCACTGGAGACCGAGATGATGCTAAAACCTCCAGGAATGATCCACAGTGAAACACACGGGAGAGAGTGAAGGACCAAAGCTCACCTGGTGACGTGTACCACCTGGATTCTGTGGCCATCCTCTAATGGCAGCAGCCCAAATCTTGTCTTAAGTCATGGTAAGCCTAGATGCGCCTTGCAGTACCCAGGAGACCCTCACCTAGAAAGGCCCTGCAGCAGCTTTCTTCAAGACAGTAACTACCCTGCAGTCAGTGAAGAACTTAAGCCTGGGAAGAACGGGCAATTTTACCACCGTATGCATTATTTCAAAAAAGAATCATTTTAAAAGGGAGTATGCCGGATTACACCATCTAATTTTCCAATTACAAGTCTCATGGTGATTTTCCTCGTTTTAGTCAGGGATGCTTAACACTGAGATTTATATTTAGGGCACTGTTGCCATGACAACAAAGAGGAGGGCCATCATTCCTATGTATTAGCCAGATCTGTCGGTTTTATGCACTACCCAGTTAGTACTCTAAATCAAGTTTTATAGCATTCCTCTAGTTAAAATTATCTTATTTACAATCAGCCTTAAATGAAAACATACATTTATGCTCAACTTATGAAGCAGAAAGTAGCTGAAAATACACAAAAACACCTGAATACAAACAATAATAATAGAATTTAAGAAAAAAATCACATAAAGAGCAGTTATTACAGCTCACCCTGTTCACATTTCCCAGGAATGAGCAATCAAAGTTAAAAGTACTTAGTGCCACACACAGCAAATGTCAGTGCTACATAAAGACTTATCCTATGCGAAACCATACGAAGCAAAGTCCTCCTAGGCAAGCCAAAAAGTGATCCAGAAACTACCCAGATCCCTCAAGGCACTCCACCGTCACCGGCTCTGCCCTGCAAGCCAAAGCTGGTAGCACAACTTTCCTTCCCAGGTTCCAGAATATGCGAGAGGCGTGGTGGGGCGACTGTACTAACCCATACAGCACATCAGTCCCACCAGCTGGGCGCTCCAGTTCTGACCACTTTTCACAAGCTGTCCCATCATTCTGTGGGAATCGGTGCAGACGGATCCTGGACACTCTTGTCCCAAGTGTGATGTGTCGGGGTGCTGCTAACTTTCTCTGCAGAAAGGAAAGCTCTGACTAGACACTCCTCCTTGCAGCGGAAACTAGTCAACACCCCCTTTTAAACAAACATTAGCAAGCCGGAGGACTGTGCAACTGTGACTGCAAACAGGCTAAATTGTCTGTTTCTCTCCCGAAGGGAGCAATCAGAAGTCTCTTTAAAGACGGAGTCCTCGGTCTCCTCCCCCCACCACCCCCTCTTTACTCTTTCAGAGGGGACAGTGAGGCAGCTAAGAGGTTGTTCGACTTTGCAGCAGAAGCAACTGAATACTGCTTTCTAACCTGGCAAGCAGGATTCCTTAGAGTCAAAAGCAACACGCAGCTGGCACACCTCACCTTTGTTACTACACACATGAGATTTGGAAAGCTCGCCTTTACAGGCCAGACATACTCTTCAGGGAGAAATGTCACCATCAAGAATTTCTGTATGTATTCACTTGAATTTCAAAGCAAGTCTCTGAGTGCGTGTGTGTGTGTGTGGGGGGGGTACTGTAAACTTTAAAGCTGCAGAAGCAAAGACTGTGTACGCCCAGTGCACACCTATGATTACCAGTCTGAAGCCAACCAGTGGGATAGAACAGAGAAGGAAGGAAGGCAGCAGAAAGGAGGGAGAAAGGGAGAGAGGGAAGGTGGGAGGGGGAGGAAGAAAAGAAGAAAAGAAGGGAGAGAAAAGGAGAGGCCTGAGGGAGATCTTAAGATTGATCCTAAAGCTTACTTTTTTCTTGGTCAAACAACAGAAGCCCAAACCTTACAATTCAAGAAAACATGGAATTCCCAATTTCTCAGAACCTCACTTCTAAGCATGAATAAACAATGTCAAGAAGTGAGAGCCCTTGTTCTGAACACATGAGAGATCATCAGCACCTCCATGCTTATGTGAAACATCAAAACAATTTTCCCAAACAGAAGCTATACAAGCAGTAATTCCAAAATAAGTAAAAATGATCACTCATACTTATTTTCAACAATAGGGAACAGCGAATCTGGTCATGAAAAGACACCCCAATATTGCTAGACTACTCCTGCTGAGATGTTCTGAACATCCTCAGACGCTGTCTAACTCCACCCCCATCAGACTGCACAGGATAAGTGGTGATGGTTGCCGCTGATAGTCCAAAGCACCTGCCTGGAACACAGCACTCTACTTTTTCCTTCCTTTTCCAATAGGAAAAGAGACCATCTTCCTGGAGAAATGGCGTGTGGAGATAGAGGTCATTTCCCTAGACAAATGGCATGTGGATACAGGTCAGAGGATCCTTCCAATAAAGATATGGGGGCGTAGTCAAGTACTCTGCTACTCAAAAATGAATATAATGATCATTTTCTTTTCTCTTTTTAAATTTTGTTTTCTTTGAAATGGAGGGTCTCAAGTAGCCCAGGCTGGCCTTGCACTACTCATCCTCTTGCCTCCTTTTCTGAACTGCTTGGGTTACAGGTGTGTGCTGCCACACCAGGCCAAAATAAATAGAGAGACATACAGATAAATAAGCAAACTTTATGCTGGCCTTTATGCTGAGAATGATGAACAGCAAATGCAGAGAAATGGGTAGTGCTTACCCTACTATCATACAGATAGGTAGATTACAGCATTTAGCAGGATAATTTGGTAGTTTGTATCATATATTTAAACGAATATACTTTCTGAATCAATAACTCTACTTGCAGGAACTGGTAATGAAATACTTGTGTAGAGTGTGTGATTGGTTCACAAGGATGTTTACTGTGGCCTAACATTTGAAACAGTTTTAATTAATAGGAGACTAGATAAATGAGTCATAATTCACTCATGCTTTGAAACTTCAATTTTAAAAACTGGCACATACTAACATGAAAAAAGATTTCCAAGACAGAGACAAAATGAAAACTAATCAATGTTGAGATGCATGTATCTATAGAAGGCAAAACGTCATCCGAAGATGTGGAAGATGCAAGAGGGTGCTAGTATGCTGTCACTCATGTCTCATTCCAAGTATCTCTGCATTCAGTGATGCTTTAATAAGAAAGACATTTCTGCATCGTCACTGATACTAACTGCGAGGAATGGGTGGGAAGCTCCTTTACTCACTCATGTATTTAGCAGACTGCATAGAAGACACAGGAAAAGGACCAAGACCAGGCCCCAGTGCCCTGTTCAGGTTTAAAGGCGGAGCGGCACAACAGGTGTGCCGGGCTTGTACTGAGGAGAGGGTGGGAGGGGGAGGAGATGAAGGCTTGCACAGAGCAGCAGACAGCAGGAGTGGGTGACAAGGTCCTCAGAGAAAAGCTGACCATCAGGGATGCAAAGCTGCAGAAGGCCTCTGCAAAGAGAATCTGGAACTGAGAACATATGCAGACATTACCCTGCTTGGAGGGTTTCCTTGTTTGAAGTTTGGTTACCACATACTAAAATACAGTATGGTTGCACAGGCCTTTGTGAGGAATCCAGAAACAGGACATAGAATGTGCTGTGTAAGCTGAGATGCTGAACAGAAGCCTAAAGCTCTCTCTACAAATGCTTTTGTGTTTGCCCTCTCCCGGACTGATGATCAGAACACATGCTTTCATGTCGGCGCAGTTCTGGCCCCACAGTACTAGAAGCCGAAACAGAGGTATTAGGCTCTGTTCTGAAGAGGGATTTACTGGTTCATATCTGTTCTTATGATTGACCAAAAAATTAATACAAAACTCCAGGAATCTGCTCTTTAATCTTTCTTCTCCTACCAGGGCAGACTATAAACATACGAGCACAAAGGGACTTCTAATTACTGTTACATTGCTCCATTTAACTGTCACACAAGATCTCTTTGCCATGCCAGCCCATGTTAAGGACAGAGCATGTTTACGACTCTTTATCTGTGTTATACTAACATTAGCTAACACAGTTTGCTCTAAAATTCAAACAACGTAAGAGACTACAGGGTAAAACCCAGGAACTCATACACAACATGAACACCAGGACTCCAGTACATCTCGATAGGACAGCACTTGCCAATCAGGCTCCAGGCACCAAAGTGCCATGCTCTGCAGAATTTCACATTGCCACCAGTAATCCTGCTACTATACTTACCAATCTTCATTGTACCAATTAAAAAACCAAAACCTAAATTTCCAAGAACTTAGTCTGGCCAGAGGTTTCTGTCAGTGAGAAAGTAGAGCAGCTGGGGGCTTCCAAGAGTCTCCACTGCCGTTCCCACTGTTCAGGAACAATGCAACACTCATGCGTGTAACGTGGAGAAACCAGGACAGACAGGGAAGTGCTTAATTCTTCACTACACCAATTCCAGAGATGAAGAAAAACAAAGCCTTCTGCCTGGGAAGGAATCCATCTTTCACCAAGCTGAATACGGAAAGCGGGAAATGATACCGAGTGATTCTTTACTCAGCTCCAGACGGGAGTGCGAGTCTGACAGAAACTGAGAGCTCTTGGTTCTAGTGCAGCAGAAGCCTGCACAGCGGTGCGCTCCCCTGATTTCCCTGAGGATACTTTGTCTTTCCTGGTACTGACGGGTGTCATGAATTTGTCAAAAGAGCCAAAAGAATAAGTCCTAATAGGCTTCAGTTCGTGGTCTACCACTCACTCATCTAATAGATTTTCATTTTTCACAAGGCATACTGACATGGAATTCCTAACAAATCCTTTCAAACTGTTGTGGCCTCTTGTCACCAGGTTGTGACAAAGTTCTCAAGGCAGCGGAGGTTACAGCCATGAGTCATAGGTATAGCACTTTTCACTCCAATAAACACAAAGGCAGCCACAGGGTGAGTCAGCAGCAAGGATACAAGGGTGGGAACACCAAAGACATCTATCTGAACCACTGGAAAAAGTGATGGGCCTGGGCTTGCTTCCTAAGGATAGCCTCCCACCCAACATTTCTTATGTAAATGCAGTTTGTAGCTGGCATCGACAACTGCCTACTTGCAGAATCACCAGGCATGCCCCTGTGCCACAGAAGCCACACCCCAGCTCACCCAACCCTATCCCAGAGCCCTGTCCCAGCATTACCTCCATTACTGCACTCACCCATGAGCACTGATGGGAAAATGCAAAGGTGCACAGACTAGTTAGAGAGATGCCAGGTACTGGGGGACATCTTTCTAGGGTGCACTTCCTCTTGGGAAAAGAGATCTCATATGTCCATCCAGAGACTCATTCTCCCAACCAAAGTACGAGATGTAAAACAGATCAAAACAGAGCTCTGATCAGTGACAAAACTTCCCTGTACATTCACCCTCTAGAGAGTTTAAGCTAAAGTCAACTGTCTACACAGCTAATGTTTTAGAGCAGTAGTTCTCAACCTGTGGGTCGCATCCCCTTTGGGGACTGAACGACCCTTTCACAGGGGTCACATATCAGATATTTACATTACAATCCATAACAGTAGCAAAATTACAGTTATAAAGCATTAAAAGGTTGCAGCATTAGGAAGGCTGAAAACTACTGTTCTAGAGAATGCTGCCCTTGTCTACTTGCATTTCATGAAAACTAGAGGCAAATTTTAAAGAAGTGGATACCCTGCTTAGATATCTTTCCAGGCATTTCAAAACACCTTAAGTACCTCTACTAGATGAGTGGTCTTAAACTAAAATTCTATGACCACCCTGGTTATCTTTATGAGTACACACGTATCACCATCTAGTCCCTAAAGATTACTGATGACTAAATAAGTTATTCAATAAAAATAAGAGCTAGGAAAGCAAAGAAGACAGACTGGTGATGTGTATAAGGGAAGCTGCATCTGAGGAAGTTTTATTAATGTCTTGATGTGTGCAAAAACAGGCACCTTGAGATAGTACTGAAGCAGGATGGGGCCATCACTGGTACAACTTCTGGGAATTTGCCATTTAAAATGCTCATGTGTTGGCTATTGACAATACTTACCATTCACTCAGCACTTAGACACACAAGGCTTTGACCTAACCACCGCACGTTTTTAATATAGGTCTTACAGATAGAGAAACTGACGAACTGAGAACTATTTGTTCAAAGTTAGAAAACTGATAAGTCTGTCGGGCGGTGGTGGAGCACGCCTTTAACCCCAGCACTCGGGAGGCAGAGGCAGGTGGATCTCTGTGAGTTCGAGGCCAGCCTGGTCTACAGAGCAAGATCCAGGACAGGCATCAAAACTACACAGAGAAACCCTGCCTTGGGAAAAAAAAAAAAAAAAAGAAAAGAAACGCACTCATATATACCATACAAAGAAAACTGATAAGTCAAGTTCCAGGATTCAAATCCAGGGAAGTAGCCCAAGAACCTGATCTCTTTATCCTAAAACTAGCAACTCTGGGGCAGAGGCTAAAGACAGCCAAAGTTCAGGGTAAGTAAGATTCACAAAAGAAAACGTTCATATGGACATTAAACGCAATTCTTAATGATCACACTCAATATTTATTTGTTATTAGGTACTAGTACAAAATGTGAAATAATCAAGATAAATAGAAAAGCATTAAAGCCATTCACAGTGTAGTCACAACAACGAAATGGTTCACACTGGAAAGGAGTGAATTTACACAAGTCCTGGTTTGGTTTTATTGTTTCCTGAACTTCTCAACCATACAGACTTTATTTTAAGATGTCTTTTACTTCCTGGCTTCTACTGGTGCCACCTTGAAAATCTGGGGTTCCAGGCAGTCATTCCAGGTGCTGAGGAGTCAGGAATGGTTGCTCATGTGCTTGGTAGGCAGAGGCCATGAATTCTATTCCAAGCCAATCAGAGCTACAACTCTCAAAAAAAGCAGTGTTAGTATATTTCCTGAGAGGCATGCTGTTGGGCTCTTTCAGAGACAGGACACCACCAAGTAGCCCATTAGCCCTAGATGAAATGGGTATTCAACAATCTTTACTGAAACGAAACTTGTAAAATATTTTTTTTTTAATAATGCACTGAGGTCCCCTCAGGTAGGACTAGAGGATCTGATCTAGTGTAAATCTCTTCCAAAGAAAAGATGAGGAAGGAGGATGGAGTATGAAATTATACAATTTTAAAATTCATTTAATTTTATGTCTGACATCTATTGTTTGAAAACCTCAATGAAAATCTCCAAAACCATATAAGCTCAGTCTGTGTTTTCATATAAAAACCTCTGTAAGTTAATAATGGCTCTGACCGCAAATCCTATGGAAGCTTAGATTTGTATATACATGAAAGGATTAAGCAGTTTTATGGATGTATGGGCTTAGATGTTTGTGTGGGTGTGTGTACAATCATGTGGCGGTCAGAGGTCAATGTTAGTTTATTTCTTTGGTTGCTTTCCACCTTATTTTTCTGATACAGGGTCTCTCACTGAACCAGGAACTCATCAATTCTGCATAGACTGGCTAACCAACAAGCCTCAGGGATCTTCCTGTCTCTGCCTCCCCAGCGCTGGAGTTTTAGACACATGTGCTAACTTGGCCAGATTTTTAACTTGCATATTGGGGAGGTACTTTACCGATGGTGCCTTCTCTCCAAGCCCTCATCATTGTTCTTTGAAACAAGCCCATCTTTTTAAGAAGGCAGCATTCCACTGATTCATCAAGGCATATGCTGAGAACTAACTAAGGCAAGAGCTAAGCACTGGCCATGCAGAGAATAAATCACACATCTTGCTCAGTCCAATAGGAGAGAGATCTAGAAGCCAGTTTGCATGACTGTATGACATGTGTACAGGGGACTTGAAAAATGGACGCTACAAGCCTAAGAGATTGCTTGGCATATAGTGAAATTCCCTTCACATGAGATCTGATGGGCTGGAACGCACGCATCTAACCCAGGCCATGACAACATCAGAAGCATCTATGAGGGCTTCAGCTAACTCAAAGTACTCTACTGATCACATGAAAATAGATCAACGGGACTTCCAGCAACTCGTTTTCCAGTAAGTTTACCAAATTCCTCTAACAGAAACTTTTTAGGACACACACACACACACACACACACACACACACACACACACACACACAAAGAGGACAACTATGAAAATGAGAAAGCAAGAACAGCACAGGTGCCAGGTATGCACACTCACAAGCCAGACACTTGTCACAATCCCCTGCCACTAACGGGGAAGACGGAAGTCTGGTTGCCCAGCTACAGTAACAGAAGGAGCAGCTGCAAGAAGCATGGCAACCAGCTGCACCAGGGCACTCTGTTCACATGACCTAACTCACCCAACCCCACTGCTGAGGACACGGTCAGTCCAACAGGACTGTCTGCTCACCTCAGCACGAGGAACGAGAAAGGAACGATGAAGGGATTCAGTATGAGAACCGTGCAACCTGTCTGTAAATGTTGACCTTTGAAAAAGGGTAGACGAAACTCCCTGACCTCACAGTGATGGAGGGTTTCTATCCGACCCGGGACAGCTTCCTACACAATCTTAATTTCTGTAGATGCGGTGGGTAAAACCGACCCTTCTAAAAGTCTCCTTCATTTGCCTTTTGTACCTACTACTAGGGTCACCTGATCTGAACATGGACCATGCTTCTTCCCACATGATGACCTGTGAACAGCCACTGGCTCTCTCTCTATATATATATCTATATATCTATATATATAGATATATAGATATATCTATAGATAGATAGATAGATAGATAGATAGATATAGATAGATATATGTAGATAGATATATAGATAGATATAGATAGATACATAGATATCCAAAATGGCTTAAGTACAATACCAAAGATACAGCCCCCAAAGGTCCAAAAGCTATGACCACCCAAATAAAAAGGACCATTTGCTAGATTTTTAATTCAAACAAATTCAAATTTTAATTTAAAAGATGCACTGAGCCATGAATATTTGAGTGTGATCAAAGAAATGATTTCATACTTCTAAGATAAATTTCCTAAATATAAAGATTACGCCTAGAACTAGCTATGGAAGAACTATTTAAATTAAAACTTATGTTCTTTATTTCATAAACTTTGAATAATTTCAGCTACTTGCAAGTTACTTAGAGGAGAAATGCTTTTCAGAACCAGAAAAAGATAAGATAGAAAATAAGACTAAAGTCGAAACAGTTGGGAAATAAATCCTTTCTATTTTATTAGGGTATAGTAATACCATGCAATGCTATTCTTAAATACGTTCCAGAGCTACAGAAAAGCACTAAGCATATAAAAGCGCTATAGACCCACCGCATGGCCTTTCACACCTGAGAGAGATGCCAGGTGGGGCTCTCCTGAAGGCTGTGTAAGGGGACCCGGAGAAGACTGACAAGACAATCCTGAGAACCAGGACAGCCTGAGGGGCACACAGGAGGAGCTGTACACCCGAGGGGGTGGGGAACAGTAGGATCACACACAAATGGAATGAGCATGACAGGAAATGGGAAGCCAGTGTCAGCAAATCACAGGACATCCCATAATCACCCAGCTTTCTGATCATGTGTACTTTTGATCTTTATAGATGAGGAAGGTGAGGGACTTGTAATTGAGAACAATTTATTCAGCACCTAGCGGGTGAACACAGGTCTATGGATCATCCATCTTTTTCTTGCTAAATAATATCAGCAGGAAACTGACTGCAGAGATACAAAGCTCAAAAAGATAAACACTTTGGCTCACCTTAAAGTACACATAATGATATTCTGAACTGTGTTCACATATTGCCTTTGGCTTTCAGTATAACTACATAAAAAGGAAATTATAGAAATGTCGCAGAAGAGCCGGGCAGTGGTGGTACATGCCTTTAATCCCAGCACTCGGGAGACAGAGCCAGGCAGATCTCTGTGAGTTCCATCCTGATCTACAGAGCGAGTTCCAGGACAGACTCCAAAGCTACACAGAGAAAGCCCATCTCGAAAAAAAACAAAAAAAAGAAGAAAAAAAAGTCACAGAAGATGGCATAATTATTTATCATTTCAAAACAGAATTATTCAGCAAGACTGCGCAGCTGTGCTGTGGGAGAATTTCCCCAAGTGCTTCACTCCTGCCTCCCCTCACTGCCTCTACTGATGAGGGCCCTGATGAACCTCTCCTCTAGGTCTAAAAGGATATCCTTTCCTGCGCTGAAAGAAGAGCCATGGTGCTTGCAGAAAGCAGCAAATGATCTGGAGAAAGAAGATAAAGGCGTTGGCCCCCAGCATACTGCGTGAATGACAGAAGAGGGCCCTTGACTCTGCTTCCTGTTTGGTACCCCAGGCAAGGGGTCAGGTACCTGGTTCTGCCTGGTACAGACTAAACACAGAATTCCCTATGAGTCTGTCTGAGGCATCTGCCAGATAGGTCTTCATAGCAGGAAATGGGTTCTGGAGCAAGCACAGGCCACCGAGCAGGTTACCTGGTTCAAGTGCAAAGGAGCCTCCAAGTCAGACCTAAGGGAAAGTGACTCAGAATGGGCCTGTAGAGGTTAATTTTCTTATTGCTGTGACTACACACTGGACAAGAGACAACTCAAAAGAAGGGTTCACTTCAACTCATCTACTTCAGGAGTAGTCCATCATGATGGGTTGGCAGGAGTGGTTCTCCCCTGTGGAGTCAGGAACGTGAGGGAACACCCTACTCTCACAAAGATGGACCAGGAAA
The DNA here is from genome assembly GCF_949786415.1 of Peromyscus eremicus. Lineage (NCBI taxonomy): Eukaryota > Metazoa > Chordata > Mammalia > Rodentia > Cricetidae > Peromyscus > Peromyscus eremicus. The sequence continues at coordinate 39,437,969 of NC_081432.1, forward strand.
CAGGCCAAGCCCAGCAACCCACTTTCTCCAACTAGGCCTGAATTCCAAAGGTTCCATTATCTTGCAAAACAGTGCCACCAGCTGGGGACCGAGTATGTGAACGCTCACACAAGGAAAATCAAATATCCAAACTATACCGCTCCAAGTTTACTGGGTGCTGTCTTGAGAACCAGTGAACCAGGAAGAAATGAGGCAGAAGTCACCCAAGGGTACTGAAAGGCAGAATGGGATGCAGACCACGGAAGGCAGAAGTACCTTTAATCAGAAAGGCACAACCACAGAAGCCACATTCCTCCCCAGATGCCTGGAGAAAGAAGGAGAGCAGGCCACTAGGAGGAACCAAGCATTTCCAGCCCAGAGACATAGAACAACCAGGAAGACCTCGATTCACATCATAGGCTGCCGTACCATTTCAGTATATTTTCTCTATGCCAACCAGAGGCTGCGACTCCTCTAGAAAAACCAAAGGAAACATTCCTGCACATTTCTAAGTTCATCAGTGAGACTTTTCAGTGCAGGACAGAAAAGCTGGTGGTACACAAAGAAGAGTCATACCTTTTATCAAGAGACTCAAGTTCTACAACAATTGGCATGACAGGGTACAAACCATGCATTACAGCAAACCCCAGCTCTTCTAGGAAGGCAACATTCACCATGGGCTAGCTCAGCTGTAAAGTGAGGAATAAAAATACTTCTGGGATCCAACCTATGTATACTTTTAGAAAAGCAGATCCTCCACCAGGCAACAGTAGCAAATGGCCCTACTATGCATGTACCAGAAATGGAACTGCTATTGCCCAGGAGAGAGTTTGAGCACTGAAGCTGAGACACTGGGTACCTGTACATAGCAGTGGGTCTCTGCCAGCAAACAGCAAGTGTTCCTTACAAACCCAGGAGCTTATAATAATTAAGAAAGTGGAGCTTATGCTAACATACGTAGAAATTACTTTCTTAAACCTATAATTTCTGGGTGGTGGTGTTGTTGTCGCAAACAAACAAAAGACAAAACTGAACTCTCTTCAAAGCAACAGTGTGGCACAGCTGGCTGAGCACTCTGCCAGTCCCCAGGACAGAAATGCTCACTCTCACGGGACACGGGCGAAAATAAAAAGCACACTTCGGCCATGCTGTCAGTGAGGGATGGCCAAATGCCAACACTCGAGCAAAGGAAATGCAAGGAGAAGCACTGTGTGGCACTTCTTAGAACCTTTCCTTCTCCTGCTTTCCATCTTCCTCTTTTCTACTGGCCAGGAGGCAGGCCGGAGAGATGGAGCCATCCTCGGCCGCAGGTGGCAGCTGAGCAAGCTGTAAGGAGCCTAGGTTACTCCTGATGGCGCGTCTGTCCAGGCTGGCTTTGCAGTGCCTTCTGCTGGGATTTACTGTCTTTTAAGATGCATCGTGTGTGTGTGTGTGTGTGTGTGTGTGTGTGTGTGTGTGTGTGTGTGTGTACACACACGTGCACGCACACAGAGGGTATTAGATCCCCTGGAACTGGGAGTTATGGGCGGTCGTGAGCCACCTGATGTAGGCACTAGGAACTAAACTCTGGTCCCTCACAAGAGCAGCAAGCGTTCTTAACCTCTGAACCATCTCTTCAATCCCTGAACTTTATGTGAAGGAAAACATAGGTGAACGTTCCCTTTCAGCCATTACGATTTGGTTTTACATTTCACACTAGTATTCTCATTAGACAACTGTAATCCTACCCCGAATATGATGTTTTCCAGCAAGCCTGCCTCTGAAAGCTTGGGAGAAACGCAGACACCATTTACAAATCAAAGAGAAGTAACTTGCTATTCTCAAGCCAGCACAGGAACAGAAAGCACACGCTTTACCCATGCATATCAATTTCCCTCTCTCAAGGAAACAAATTCTCTAAATCAACTAAAGGAATGTCAGCAGGACCATACACATGTTTCTCAGCCTTCCTTGAGCAGACATGCTCTGCCTGAGTTCTGACTCCCATGGTGTGAACAAAAGTGACAGTAGGATTTCAGAGAACCGTTTTCACAGGGAAGGACAGTCCTTGACTGTACTCTCACCCAGGAGGGCTGGCACGCAGTACATCCAAGAACCATGTGGAGGCAAAGCAGCAGGAGGGGGGCTTGGCTTCCTCCAGTTATTACTGCTGTGTAACAAAATACCCCAGAACTTAACTGTATAAAGCAACCATATGGTTATGAATATAAATTCTGTATATCAGAAATTCAAACAAGGCATAGTGAGGACAGCTTGTCCCATGCTGTCAGAGCCTCAACTGGTAAGGCTCAGCAGCTGAGAGCTAAAATCCTCTGCAGGCATTTTGACTCACATGTCAAGCAGTTGACACTCACTATCAACAGGGATAATGAGGGCAACAGAGCACTCACAATTTCTGTGTGGCCTGACTTCCCTAGACAATGAATGGCAGCCTCAGGGACCTCAGCCACAGGTACCAACTACAGGAGCTTTCCTGACCTTTCCTGACCTAAGCCTGGAAAACATAGAATGCCACTGATCCTCTACTCCACTAGATAGAATGACGGAAATACTTTATCAAATTCAAGGGGAAGGGACAGCAAAGACACTCCACACATTTAAAAAGCACAGGCCTCTCAGTGTGAGCGTCATGCCCCCGTGATGACAGCATGGGATGCATGCGACCCTAAACTCCCTTCTCCGGACTGCTCCATGAATGGAACCTGAAGTGATCTTTTTAAACCACCCTTACTGTGGGTCTCTGTAGAAAATCTAAGTATCTATACAACTCCAGTATTTAACAACAAATCATCAAACAAAACTAGTGAACATATTTATCCCAAGAAATTAATTTTATAATAAAAGTGACTCTGTGGTCACAGTTTATTTTAATATGTCAGCTGCTGGCATATTTCCTCCATTCAAAAATTATTAACGAGTATCAGAAATGCCTAATGTAATAATATAATCACTTGACTAGTCATTTGCATGCCAGAGATTTCCCCTCCCTGGCTTAGTACACCGAAGAGATCTCTGAGTGGAAACAATAAATATGCTGACATGGCCAAAAAATCGTAGTACAAAAATTAACACTCCACATGTGCTGTGTGCATCTAAGTGAATATGCCTAGAGTCACTCATGTCACAGCAATGTCCCCCACAGACAAAGTGCCTGAAGCTGTAAAGTGAAGAAGCTAACACGCTCACGGCACAGTTCCTGTCTCATCACTCACAGTGCACTGGACACATCATCCTTTCTGGTTTTTAAACTAACACACAGTGCGGTTTCTACCGCCTCACACCCTGTCACAGTTAAAACACGGAGGACACTTAGTTCCTTCAGGCAGTAGAAATCGGTTTGAGAGCACACGAAACTAACAGAAGATTGTAAAAGATTGTGTTAAGCATCTCCAAATACATTCAAAACCTGAAATCTACTGAGTAACACGCACAATTCAGGAAAATAAGGGCTTTGGAAACAGAGAAAGTCAAAATTCAAGTTCTAGAAATAACCAGCTTCATAAGCCAAGGAAAATTACCCTTCCTCAATAAGAGTCCACAGTGGAACCAAGAGCCAATAACCACCACACGGATTAAGTAAAACACCTGGCCCCAAGCAGATGTGGCACACACTTGTTCCCTATGAGTTGAAAACCACTCAGTCACTCAGTGGGCCCATGTGCCACCCAATCTCTCCACACATCACAAAACCCCCACTCAAACTTCCCAAAGGCTGTACAAGACTGTGGTGGAATTTTAGCAAAGAGACGACAGGGCGTGTTATTTAATTATTTAATGAGAAGAAGCGCGGGTTTCCTGTTAATAGACCATCCCATAAGCACCTAATGGCAGGGAAAGCATCCTCAAGAGAAAGAGCTTTCTCTTTTCTGCCTTCCAAACCACAATCAGGGCCTGGCACTGTGCAACACAGTTTGATCTGCAGGCTGGCATGGAGCACAGTGTGGTGACTGGGATCAAAAAGGTCCTCCGTACAGGCTTGTATTTGGACACTCAGCACCCAGTCGGTAGCGCTGTTTGGCAAAGTTATAGAACTTTAAGAAGTAGAGCCCTGCTGGAGGAAGTAAGTCACTGGGAACAGACTGAGAGTATACTACAGCCTTGTTCCACTTCCTGTTCCCCCTCTCTGCTTCCTCCTGTGTACATGGGGGAAAAAGTGATGAGCCAGCTTCTTGCTCCTGCTGACATGCTGTGTCTCCCCCACCATCAGGGACTCTACCCTCTGCTGACATGCCGTGTCTCCCCGCCATCAGGGACTCTACCCTCTGCTGACATGCTATGTCTCCCCGCCACCAGGGACTCTACCCTCTGCTGACATGCTATGTCTCCCCGCCACCAGGGACTCTACCCTCTGCTGACATGCTGTGTCTCCCCACCATCAGGGACTCTATCCCTCTGGAACTGCAGGCCAAAGTGAACCCCTTCTTCCTTGGGTTGCCTTAGGTCATGGAATTTAACCACAGCACCAGGGGAACTAGGCCAGGTGGCCAGGTACTGACAGCACTGCTCTTCTAACGGCGGCGCTGTGGTTTCCTGGACGACTACACCTGCACAGAGCAGGGAGAGGAGTGCAGCTTGTGACTGTGGTCACCACAACCCCACCCGTGAAGGAAGGGCTCACCTGCAGGGGAGATCGCTGCATAGTCAGCAGCTTAGGAAAGGTCTTAACATTACTCTTTTAGGGAATTTCTTATTCTGGAAGAGCTCAGCAATTATCAATCCATAATCTTCTATTTCTAGCTCTCTTCATTTTTCCCTGCTGTAAATTGTTTGGAAGTCAATCACAGACAGCTTAATGTGTCACAGCAAAAACTGTTTAATATCATGGGGAAAGTGTCTAATCCCCACCCAGTAACCTATTCTACTTGTGGTTTTTGTTTGTCTCTGCATTCCAATGAGGTCAAATGCCTCTAAGTTAACTGATGCATCTCTCTAGTCTCTTTCAAACTACAGGCTCCCTTCCCGTCCCTCCTCTTCACCAACTCTCATTGCCATCTATTTGCTGAAGTCATTGGATCAGTTGACCAGTGGTTTCCCAGTCTGAATTCTGTGACGACAGACCACGAACTGCATGTGCTATACAACGGAACTTAGATGAACAATATGACTCAGGCACACAAAATAAGGTTTTCCTTTTTTCTTCTCTAAGTTTTAGATCTTTAACATTCACACACTATTTCTATATATAGTATCAATACAGTTTTTGAGATACAGTTATGCTATAGATCTCAGGCTAGTCTTGGAGTCTGATCTTCCTGCCTCGGGCTCCCGAGTGCTGAGACTGCAGGGGTGTGCCAGCATGCCCAGCTAAATCACCTTGATCCTCACGCTCTCTCTCCCTCCGTCTCCACTAGCAATCATGGCCTAGATAGCGTTAAATGTTATAAAATAGTAGGTCCTTTGTTTATCACTCTTTCTTTGCTTAACACTAGATTATTCTGTAAGGAGAACATCACATCTTTTCCCTCCACAGAGCAGGTTCAGCTCACACAGGTAAATGTCTGATCCTTCCCTTTTCTTCCCAGTTTAGGAAATGATGAGTTGTTTCCTGAAATCCTCCAGACTAGAGAACAAAAGACAGTGGGGAGAAAAAGTAACAACAGTGGGGGACGCCTGAGACTCCCAAATTTCTAGACTGACAGCCATGTTTTGAGTTGAAGAAAACACAGGAGAGGAAATAAACAGTATGCTTAATTATTAATATACCAAGCTTAAATAAAATGATATAGTACTCTAATTTTCTCTTTTATATTTCTGCTTCTTGGTTCTGGTATAATTCCTTTGGCTTGTAACTTAAATCTTTGATAAAAACGGACGCTGTTAAAAAAAAAAAAAAACAAACTTGAGGAGACTTGGAGAAAAACAATTTTTTTCCCTTTTAAGAAAGAACATGTACTGTCCACGTTAGAGAGAACTACTCCACAGCATCAATAAGAGAATGACCTAATATAGTAAGCAAAAAGAACTCTTTACAGAACCAAAATAATCTTATTTTTCAAAAAAAAGAAAACACAGAAGCACAAATACATAGCTGCATATGTATGAAGAGCACAGAGAAAGGCCGGGCTGCTGAGTAACAAACTGCTAAAGCTGATAGGAAAGGAAGAGGTGAGATGCAGAGGAAAAGAACCAGCATCAGTTCGCCGTCCCAGGGTATCTGTGCTGCACCCTAAGGTGACTGATGGCCGGAAACTCACAGCTCCTTTACCTAAGTCAAACATTCCCAAGGTCCAATGGAGATTCGGATTCCTCTGTTCCTACCCAGAGACATGAAGACACGGCAGAGCAGCAATGATGAGGCAGAGGAAGGTCACATGACAGAGCAAAAATGAACACAAAGAAGAAAGGGCGCCAAGTCCTTGTCGGGCACTTCTGAGGGAATGATTACCAGGAAGTGAGAAGACTACAAAATCATGCCCTTAGCCATGAGCGGAGCAGGCTGGGACTATTGATTAGTTAATGCCTTTTACGCTCTCCCTACAAGCCATGAAAGGAATAACAAGCTTGGACTTTTCATTCTGCACACAGTAGTCACGAAAGGAATAACTGATTTATTTTAGGAAGGCATCAGGATGTTTCATTACCAAAAAGTATGCACCACAGTTCTGGAATTCTTCTGCTCATTTATATTGTTATACCCTTAAATTACTAAGTGATTTTGGTAACTTATTTCAATTTTTAAGGATAGAGCATTTCATGACTTTCTAACTGACTCAGCCAGAAAGCTATAATCACTGGTTTTGAGCCACTAAAGAAGAGAGTTACAGAGGCAAGGCAATGCCAAACCATGGTAATACAGGCTGATGAGGCCACACAGGGCCCGCCACCCTCCTGGCTCAGCATCTGTGAGAGGAAGAAAAATGAAGAAAGACTATAGCAATGCATCAGACCTTCAGTTATGGCAGTGTGGATATAAAGAAAACTTTACTATCAGAAAAAAAAGGTGGATATTAATTCTGAGCCTTCCAACATGAATATTTTCAATGAAAGTGCACTAATAAACAATTCAAGTGTAAACACAGCCTATAAAAACAAATTTCAGATTTAATTGTATAATGCTTATTAAAAAATCTATTGAGTGAGAGTGCAAACAATACAAGGTGTCAGCCCCTTCCTAAAGAAAACAGTCATGACTAATGAAATAAGGATGATGTCCCAGGAGTGATGTGTCAGAAGCTGTCCACTAAGTCCCGCTCTCTCTGTGTCCCTGGTCTTTCCATCATAGCAAGAGTCTTTAAGTGAAGGACCAGCCTTCCTAGAAGCCACAATGATTCCTGTTGGGTCCCAGGAGCCAAGCTACCTGTGGATTTCCACAGAAAATAAAGGCTAAGAGACTAGATATAAAGAAGCCAGGCACACAAGGTCACATTTGACATGATTCCATTTATATCCATGTCTAGAACAAGCAAATCTCTCAGAACAGAATAGAGCTCAGTGTTGGGGAGAACTAACAAAGGGTGTAGGGTCTCTAAAATGAACTGCAGGAGTGGTGTATAGTTCTGTGTCATCTGAACAGCTCTGTAAAGTTATAAGGGCATCACTTATTGCGTTATAAAGGTATATTACTTATTTATTAAGCCATTGTTACAGACTAGAAACTGTGCTGCATACTTTTCATGCACCAAGTCATTGAATCCTCCAGTAACAACATGGAAGGGTATTATAACTGAATCTCTCTTTTGTGGATGAGGGAACTAAAGCACAAACATTTAATAAAATTAGTCAGGCATAGTGGCTCATGCCTGTAACCCTAGCAATCATAAAGCTAAAAGAAGAGGAGCCCTGTGAGTTTGGAGCCTGAACCTTGGGACTACAAAGTGAAATCCTGTCTGAAAAACCAACCCACCAACCAAATAAACAGAAAAATCCGTAAAATTTAATACAATACACATAAGTGATGTGTTCCTAAAATATGTCCATAAATTGGTACATCTACCTTCAAAGAGGATTCATTCTAATCCCCAGGAGTGTGGGGGCTGTGACCGTGAAACAGGGCTGATGTGACACCCTGAAATAACATCACAAAAAGCAGTGTGGTTTCCTCTTGCTCTCAGGGCCATTCATTCTGAAAGAAGCCAATCACAGAGTCTTGAAAACACTTAAAACAGCTCTCAGGAAGGCTCAAAGAAAAGGGTCCCTGCCTGTGGTCCGTTCATGAGTCATAGTGGAAGCAGATCCCCTAACCACAGTCAGTCTTCAGATGACTGCAGACCTGGGTGACATCTTGGTGTTAGTCTCACTCAACGTGCTCCCAAACTAGTATGTATGTATGTGTGTATTATGTGTGTGTGTGTATATATGTGTGTGTGTGTATGTGTGTATATATAAACATAGATAATAGATGATAGATGATTGATAGAAGATAGGTATATCAATAGTTACTCTAGTGCTATAACTTTATGAAAATATTTCAATCTCCAAGAGACTGGAATTTTGGCAGACCTCACAGCAAAGTTAATAATATGCTGAGAGATCGCTTAAGGTTTACCTCCTATCCTAACATGTACTTTTAAGTTTAACCTGCCTTTAAGAGAACAATGCAACCAGCCTTCCTTGCCTTGGATTTCCTATGCAATCAGCATTTACAATCTAAGCTAATGCAAAATCTTATGTGCTCCTGATCCGGAGTAATGCATGCATGTGTTGTGAATATCCACTGAAAGCCTCCAAAAGGTAGAAAACAACCTTACACGACAAAAATATCCCCCATAAATGTTGAAAACAACACATGGATATAGCTTGGTAAGGAATGTCCGCTGTGCTGTTTGCTTTTTCTGAGTGCTGCAGAATCAGTCGCAGTCAGCACAATGCCTTTCCTTGTAAAACTCTGCTAAAGATTTCTGTAAAGCATTCCTCATTCCCTTCCCATGCCATACTTTCTGTGCTGTTCAATAAAAACAGAGCACAGCCTTTTGTTAGAGACAGAATACACAGACATGAGACAGGAGACAGGCACAGGCACACACAACACACAGACTGCAGACCGTCCAGTAAACACAAGCTACAGATGGACGAAGACACAGGGAGAGAAGTGCAGAATTTGTTTTCACTCCTTAATGCATTAATCAATGCAAGATGATTAAAGTTTATCATCGACAAAAAAGAAGGCAGGCAGTGTGGCTCATGCCTGTCACTCCACCTGTGTGAGAAGCTATGGTAGGTCCTCGGTCCTGGTGAATATTAAAATCAGTTGTAATCGGTTGTATAACTTCTGGAAGACCAGAAGCCTGGAGTTCCTTCTGACAACTGAGGATTAACCAATCTTCACGGGTTGACCACTCAAGTCAAAACCGTACGTCACAATCGCTTTTTAACAATCACACAGAAACTGATTGGTCAGTTTGGACTTTGCTTTTGGTCAAATCCTCTTGTGTTCCCTGCTTGCCTTCCCTGGGCCCAGAGAAGAACGCAGCAGAGGTGAGTCTCAGGGGTAGCTCACCCAGATCCCAAGATCCCTGTTGTGGAATATTTCTTTACACAGTGTGAAGATGTGTCACTGTGAATGGTTTAATGAAGAGCTGAATGGCCAATAGCTAGGCAGGAGAGAATAGGTGGGATTTCCAGGGGGAGAGAGAACTCTGGGAAGAAGAGAGGCAGGGAGACCCCAGGGGAGGTGGAACAAGTTAGACATAAGAAATGGAGAAGAGGTAAAAAGGCTCTGTGGTAGAACGTAGATTAATAGAAGCAGATGAAGTTAAAAAGGCTAGTTGGGGACAAGCCTAATCTACGGCCAAGCTTTCATAATTAATAAATCTCCATGTCAGTACTTGTGAGCTGGCAGTCTAAAGGAAAGTCTGACTACAGATCCCCGCAGGTGTTGCCCCCTGGCCCCTGGACACAGCTGCTCCAGCTGTGGGTGCTGCAGCCCTGGACACTGTATGCACTTCTGCCTCCTCTTCTTATGAACTTCTTTAAGACTGAAACTCCGTTGTTCTCCCATTCTTCTACCCCCTCCCTAATTTTGTTTCTTTCCCAGCAGCTTTTTGCTACACAAGTCCTCTCCCCTCACCTCTGTCTCATTATATACTTTCTCTCTGAGGTTTCGGCTTTTTTAATGTGAGACTTTTTGTTGTCCGATGAGTTCTGCTGAATTCATCCAATAAAATAACAAGGATGTATTTAACAGCTACTGTGAACAGGAACCATGAACAACGCAGGTTACTCTAAGATGGAGGTTTCTAGAGTTTACCTTCGGAATTTGCTGTTCATAGTCACATCTTCCCGTTACATATTCTAAAATATTCACATAAAGGAATGCAGGCTCTATCTTTCCACACACTAATTAACATGTCTGCTCTGTCTGCCTCAATCCATCCCATCATATCCTACTTTTTCTCTACCATCAATTAATGGAGGAGGGGTGAGAGATGGAGCGGAAATGGGGGAATGGGGCAGAGAATGAGTATCTGAATGAACTAGGAGAAGGAAAACAGAGTTTCTCTGAACAAAGTACCATTTACCTCAAGGAATGGCAGTCCAGCCTCACAAGGCATTCAGGTGACTTAGCACCTACATTTTCTACTACTGAACAATGTGCTTAAGATGTAGTGCCTGGATACCTAAAGCTCAGAAAACACTTTTGTGACCTGGCTAGCAAGAGTTCCTGCTAATAAAATGGTACCCTATAAACAGATTAATATATAACTCAGCATAGCAGTAATTATAGCCTAGTCATTACTACAGCATAAGAAGTGTCCAGGAAAAAAGAAAAGAGGCCGGGCGGTGGTGGCGCACGCCTTTAATCCCAGCACTCGGGAGGCAGAGCCAGGCGGATCTCTGTGAGTTCGAGGCCAGCCTGGGCTACCAAGTGAGTCCCAGGAAAGACGCAAAGCTACACAGAGAAACCCTGTCTCGAAAAACCAAAATACAAACAAAAAAAAAAAAACCCCGAAAAGAAAAGAGAAGTATGTGTTCCTGAGCACCCTTCTTTTATAGGCAAAACCTTCTGTAGACAGACAGACAGACAGACACAGACACACACACACACACACCCTGAGGAAGAGGTTGTCTCTCCACCCGGAGATGCTTAGATGCTTTCCACCTCCAGAGGCCTCTGAGAACTTCACTACCCGGCGTTCCTATGCTCCCAAGTGGCTGAAGGGAAAACTGCAAGTCACCACCCAGTCCTGTAGGATCACCTCCTCCCAGAGGTCCTCTGGACAAACCACTTTAACGCAGGTATCATTCATTAGGTTTTCTGGCAGGTAGCCTTTGGTTCCTCCACCCCCTTTAGTGACTTTGAATATTCTGGTCCTTGTGGTCCCCCTAAGACAGTCTGACTTCTCTAACACACGTGATATTGGTACTCTGTCATGTGCTGTTTAAGCTTATTAAATGTGAGCCCGGGGGTAAGAAAGCCCTCCTCCTGTCTCCTCCAAAATTCCTGTCATAGGCTGGCCCCCTAACTCTGTAACCAGAAAGAAAAACTGCTAAGGATATTTTAAAACCAGATCCTTAAAAACAGCTCAAATGTAAACTGTTCCCAACTGAGGTCCCTATTGTTCATCCCATGGTGTGACAATGTCTGCAGTAGGATGGACCGGGAAGAGGAAGTCCAGCCAGGAGCTCATCAGTCCGGAACTCCAGCTGACTGCAGCTTCCTGGGTCAGACTACGGACGGATGACTGCAAGCGCCTGGTATGAGGTTACCTTGCTGCTGCTGTCTGTTCTGTTACTGGGAAGTCTCACTGGAGAGGATGCCCTGAGTTCATTCCAGAGCTCCAGATAACAGCCGCAGTGAGGCTTCCCGAGATATTTCTTGCTGGATGTTTGGAGTCTCTGACTTGGCAGTGTTTTGCTGTCTGTTACTCTCCGATTATTCTTTTACTTACTTAATAAACTCTCTCATTCAAAACCAAAACCATAGCTATTGTAGACCATTCTCTAGATTAAGCAAAACTTATGTTCCCATGGCAACAGCAGCCTAAGATCCCAGGCTGCAGGTCAATTTCTCTGCAAGAGTCCAACAAGCAGACGACCCTCAGAACAATTCAACAGCAATTACCCTTTTTTGTTTTTTAGCCTTGCATTCCTAGCAATGAGCATGCTACCTACCAAAGGGAAGATATGCAGAAGTTTAGGAGGGAAAAGGAGAGGAGTAGAAAAGGAAAAACACTGGGGAGAAGGGTATTAAAAGGAGGCCTGGAAAGAAGCAAAAGACACTAAATTCATAATCAGAACACTGGCATGTAACTACCGGCCACTTGCTAGCTACATTAGCAGAGGACTCCAGCAGCCCGACTTTCCCATCTGTAACACAAAAGCTTCAGACTTGTAAACATTTCACTGTCCATATGAACATCTGTCATGCTTGTAAAAGGCTCTGTGCTGGCTAGACTTCTGTCAACTTGACACAAAACAGAGTCATCTGAGAGCAATTAAGAAAATACATCCCTAAGATCTGGCTGCATGCAAGCCAGGAGGGCATTTTCTTAGTGATTAACGGAGAGGGCCCAGTCTATTGTGGGTGGTGCCATCCCTGCGCTGGAGGTCCTGGGTTCTATAAGAAAGCAAGCTGAGCAAGCCATGGGGAGCAAGCCAGTCAGCAGCACTCCTCCATGACCTCTGCATCAAACCCTGCCTCCAGGTTCCTGCCTGCTTGAGTTCCTGTTCTGACTGTGGTAAATGTTTTCTTCTCCAATTTGCTTTTGGGTCATGGTGTTTCATCACAGCAACAAAAACGCTAAGTAAGACAGTACCTTTCCCCTACTGTGGTGGTCTGAATGAGAATGGCTCCCACAGGCTCACAGATTTGAATGGTGGTTGCTCCGGTCTTCTGCCTCCAGGTTCCAGCCCTGTTTGAGTTCCTGCTCTGGCTCCCTTCAACAATGTACGAAGACATGGAAGTGTAATCAAAATAAACCCTTTCCTCTCTGTAGTTGGTTGTTTTTTACTCTTTTGCTCTTTTGGGGGGCCTGACACCCAGCTCCCAAATAAATACACACATGGAAGCTTATTCTTACTTGTGAATGCTCAGCCTTAGCTTGGCTTGTTGCTAGCCAGCTTTTCTTAAGTTATCTTGTCTACCTTTTGCCTCTAGGATTTTTCCTTTTCTTTCTCTTATATCTTATTTTCACTCTTACTTTATGGCTGGCTGGGTGGCTAGCAACCTCCTCTCCTTTTCTGGCTCCTTGATCCCTCTTCCCAGATTTCTCTTATTTATTCTCTCTGCCTGCCAGCCCCACCTTTCCTTGCTCTGCCCAGCTATTGGCCTTTCAGCTCTTCATTAGACCAATCAAATGTTTTAGACAGGCAAAGTAACACAGCTTCACAGAGTTAAACAAATGCAACATAAAAGAATGCAACATGGACTGGAGAGATGGCTCAGAGATTAAGAGCACTGGCTGCACTTCCAGAGGTCCTGAGTTCAATTCCCAGCAACCACATGGTGGCTCACAACCATCTATAATGAGATCTGGTGCCCTCTTCTGGTGTGGTGTGCAGGCATACATGCAGGCAGAACACTGTGTACATAATTAATAAATCTTTTTTAAAAAAGAATGCAACACATCTTTGCATCATTAAAACAAATGTTCTAGCGCATAAACAAATGTAACACATCTAAAAATAATATTCCACAACCCCTCCCCAGCTTGTTTTTGGCCACAGTATTTCACTACAGCAATAGAAACCCTAAAAGCCCTATATCAAATGCTGTTTTCAATGAGGTTTTCAAATGAGAAGCTTCTGCCTCCTTTACTGTTTGGCAGTTTCATTTACCATTCCTTTTATTGCCTAGAATTCCTGGACTCAGAAACTCCTCCTGTCTCAGCCTCCTGAGTAGCCTGGACTGCAGACTTGAGCCAACACTAATTCCAGGCTTCGGGGTGTGTTTAGAGTTCGTTACACATGGACTTTAAAGGGTAGTGACTAGAACTTGCCAGCGCTTTCTTCAAAGCGCATTGGAGAAGACAGAAAAGTCACAGGAGGAAGTCCAATCTGAACTCCACCTTCAACAGAAAGAATGAGTTCTATACATTTAGTAGACACGACTCAGGAAACAGGCACTAAGGGCATCACCAAGGTGCAAGCATGTAACCTATGGGGCCGTGAGCCACATAGATGCCAGGGTAGCTATGAACATTTTAGATGTCAAAAGGCTGAACACCCCTGTTAGAGAAAAGCACATTTCACAGGTGTACAAACATTTCAGTCTGAATCCTGAGGTAGATGAAATGAAAGCCAGGCACAACCCAGGCTCTGGCTCCTGCCTGTCATGTATCCCAAGTCTGCTAAAGTTTGTCCTTCATCATGCATGGATGGACTCTCTCTGTGACTGTTGCAGTACTTTCAACAGCCCAGATTCTGCAGGAAAACTCCAATTCCCATAACCTACAAGCACAAACATACATTTTAAGAACCTGGTGAGGGCTGATGCTGGGATGTGGCTTGGTGGGAGGGAGTGTGCTCAGGCAAGACACCAACTCTATCCACCATTACTACACAAGTCCAGAGTCAGTGTTCTGTTCTGTTTCTCCTATTTTGACTTGGTTGGTTCCCTTAAGCTATTCATCAATAACAGAGTGAGGAAATCTATTAATACCACCACATTTAACTTACCAATAAATCAATCTATTTTCCAAAGCATTACCTAGGCTTGGTTTAAATTCTGACTCCATCTTATAAGGCCTTATGTTTAAAGATGAAGTAAGGTATAAAAGCTTAGCACCCAGCATAGCATCCTTCCACACTATTAACCTTCTAACAGTCACCAACTCTTTCATTCCACTATTTCGTTTATCATTTTGGGGACTTGGGTTGGGGGCTGAAACAAGGTCTCATTATACGGCCCAGTGTTGGCCTCAACTCACAGAAACTCCCTGGTCTCAGCCTCTCAGTGCTAGTATAAATTATAGCACACTGCGAGACTCCAACGATAGGGCCCTCTGGAAGACACAAAACCACAAAGGAAGCAGCAAAGAGCAGCCAGTGCTTGCCAAGAGGAAGACGGAAGGACAACTGAGTTCCTTGTCTGGAAGAACCTCGGGTATTAGTGAAACTCTTCTAATCTGTTCTGTAATGGGGGGGGGGGGGGTAGAAGTACATCTGCCAAGATCTGGAAAACAGTGCAACACCATAATATAAACCATGCATTCCCATTAATAATGATGTATGAGTATCAGTCCTTACTTAAAAACAATGTTCTGTATCTACTAAAAATGCGAATAACAGAAACGACAGAGAAGAAACACAAAGAGACCTTTTTTTAAAATTTTATGCCCAATTTTTCTATAAACTTAAAACTGCATAGAAAGCATGGTAATCACAAAAAATTTCCCTACCCTCGCAAAGCTTGTATCATCACTATGTCTTAGTTAGGGTTTCTATCGCTGTGAAGAGACACTGTGACCACAGCAACTCTTATAAAGAGAACATTTAACTGGGGTGTCTGGCTTACAGTTTCAGAGGTTCAGTCCATTGTCATCATGATGGCTTAGTAATACAATGACTGCCACTGAAATGAAGCCATCCCTCCCCTAGAGACACCTTGGGTCAGAGTGTTCTATCACAGCAGCTAAAGGAAAGTAAAACAGCAGCAGGTAAGCTGGAGATCAGCTTCCCTTACCCCAAAGGGAAGATCCTAACTCGGTTCATTTCAAACCACTTAACAAGTTAGAAGTCAAGAGCAGAAGACTTCCCATTTTATTCAGTGCAAAAACTATTATAAAAACACCTCTTTTGGTCAAGCTAAACACAACCTAAGGGCTAACCATATCCCAGAGTAATACAACTGCTAAAAAGCAAACCGTTCAACTAGGAGGAGGAATGTTTGTTTGTTTGTTTGTTTGTTTGTTTGTTTTGTGACAGGGTTTGTCTGTTTTCCCTGGAACTCGCTCTGTAGGCCGGGCTGGCCTCAAACTCAGAGATCCTCTGCCCCCTGAGTGCTGGGAGTAGGAGGACTCTCAACCATAATTCCTATCTGAAAACACGCAATCTGCACATTACCTGAAGACACCAAGAATCACTTTAAAAGTTCACAAGCTCCTTAAAATGGGGAGGAGGGAAGCTGACCTAGTAAAGCTGAGCCTCCACTGTAACTGTCTGCAAGGGGCAGGTGCTCCAAGGGCATCGGAGCGAAGCGGCATCATTCGGGGGGACATCGTACGTAGCTCCTGTGTTGAACGCAGACTATTACAATCATGCTGTAAAGCTCTTGCTTCTGACATGACTAAACGTACATAAATCACCAGCAAGTAAGTGCAAAGTCCTGGGTCAAAATACACAGGCCTTCACAATTCCATGAGAAGGCCGCATCAAAGAACTGGTGTCGTTGAATATTAATACTCCAGAAAGGGAAACAAATGCACAGCAGTGTTATTAATAAAATGCACTCCGAAAGGGCCACGGCAACGGCAGGAGGGAAGAGAAGCACCCTTCACGAGGACACAGGCTATTCCAGGCATCAGGGCCGAGAGCGGCAAGAACGCTGGCACGTCAAAAACTCGACTTTGGAAAATACGTCGTATATTTTTAGCCTATTTTTTGGCAGACTTCTGTTATGTAAGTGCTTCATCATCTGGTAAAGCCCAATGTCAAGTTCATATGTAATATTACATAATAGGGGCTGGAAAGTTGGCTCAGCAGCTAAGAGCACATATTGCTCTTGCACAGGGCTGGAGTTCAGTTCCTAGCAACCATGTCACCAGCTTACAACTGCCTATAACTCCAGGGCGAGTGAACACCTCTGGCCTCTGCGGTTACTTGACCTCAGGTGTACATACACATGCACACACACACACACACACACACACACACACACACACACACACACACACTGTAGCTGAAAGTTTTCCTATGTCCTGCCGGGTCCACATCTGCTCAGACCCAAGTGAACACACAGAGGCTTATATTAATTAAAACTGCTCGGCCATTAGCTCAGACTTACTACTGACTAGCTCTTACATTTAAACTCAGCCCATTTCTGTTAATCTATATGTTGCCACGTGTTCTGTGACTTTACATGTGTGTCATTACATGCTGCTCCCTGGACAGCAGGCTGGCGTCTCCTGACTCAGCCTCCCTCTTCCCAGAATTCTCCTTGTCTGCTTATCCCGTCTATACTTCCTGCCTGTTACACACCAAGCAATCTGATATACAAGGTATACCAGGGTGTCAACATGGGGACTCATACCCCATGTGGTTAACTTGTCAGTCACATCACTCAGTCTGGTCACAGATGAACTCATAACTTATCTCCATTCAGAACTAATGCTGCACCATCAGTGACAGCTTCATTCGGGGATGTACCCAACACACAAGTAGAAAGGAAAGAAGTTCCTACAGGGACCAGTGTAGAGCTTGGGAGCAAGGATGTGTGGTCCCAGACCTCCCAGCACTTATGCCTGGACCAGCAGCGAGCTACTGTGAGAGGAACGCTCTGACTGCAACTCCTCCAGAATCAGGTCGCTGCAGGGCTGGGGTGGGCCTCTAGGGAGATGGTAGTTGTCTACACAGTAAATTCCCTTCCAGCAAAAGGTTTCTGCTTAATCAGTCAGAGAGGATCTCTCATCAGCATGACAAGAGATGCAGTTGCAGAAGGCAAATTAAACACGAATTCACAAGCCAAACTTCATTATCCCCTAGCCAGCATCCACCCATCCAACCCTAAGGAATCTGACAGCACAAGAGAACAGGACTTCAAGATTCTGTCCCAGTAGAATTGCCAGGCAAATTATCCCGAAGGGAAGGGAGGAGCTGATGAGCACACCACACTGAGCACCCACAATTCCCTTTTAAATGTGAGTGCACCGTCAAGAAGGGACACTGAGCAAAGCCACTAATGTGAAGAGCTAAGACAAGTAACAGAATGTTCACTAAAAAGTCATTTAAAGAAAACAGAGCTGAGAAGGCAGATAAAAAAAAATAAAAATAAAATTAGACCATGCCCTCATAAAAATAAGCACAAGATGCATATAGTGCTGTGTATGGGGCTCAATGGGGGCACTTGTCTAGCCTGCACAGGCCTGGGTTCCATCAGCACAGCAAAGCACAAGATGCATAGGGCAGAACCGGGCTAGGCAGGGTAACACACATATGTCCACAATGCCAGCAACTAGAGCACAAAAATTAATCCTTGGAATGAAAAAATAGGAAAGTCAGTGAAAGGATTCAGAAGATTAAAATCATTCAGAAAACAAACAAACAAAATAGGTTTAAAATGCAGACAAGACAGAGGAGAAAAGTAGAAACTTTTAATTTTAAGATCATGAATTCCTAGGTTACAATGGATTGAGGGCTTACGTCATGGGTGAAAAAGGCCCACATCACAGCGGACCATCCTGAAATTTCAGCACACTTCAGACCAAGACCCTCAGACAGTGTATTTCAACTTTGATTACATGTTGAGATTACCCAAGGAGCTTTTCAGAAATATCTGTACCTGAGTTCCATTTCCAACCAATTACTTCAAAATCTCTCATACCAGAATTTGATCAATATCATCTCAGATGATATTAAAGTGAAGCGTGGGTTGAAAAATCACAAGACTAACAAAATTCTAAGAAAAGGGGGAGGGATGAGAGGAGAAGCAATGACTTTGAGATTTCTTAATGGCAACACTGAGAATACAGAAGAGAATAAATTCAACATTCTGAAAATAATTACATCTAATCAAAATGTTTATGAATTAATTCTTTTTTTTTTCCTCTGTGTAGCTTTGCGCCTTTCCTGGAACTCGCTTTGGAGACCAGGCTGGCCTTGAACTTACAGAGATCTGCCTGCCTCTGCCTCCCGAGTGCTGGGATTAAAGGCGTGCGCCACCACCGCCCAGCTTATGAATTAATTCTAAGGAATGTTATTTTTCCAGAACTCTGAGAGCTCATGTGATTTCTTTTCCAGGAATCTTTCTCCAGGGTGCCACATGAAAAGGTAGTTTACCAAAACAAGGCTACAAACTGAGAAACAGGAGGCCATAACATCAAGGAATAGGGGTCTAGCATGCAAGAGGATGAAGAGGATGGTACCCCCACAGCAAGTCACCTGTCCCAGGAATGGAGAACAGCCACTCAGCAGCCCAGCTCCAGACCCCCAAATGTAAGCACTTGATCTATGTGGGTGCTCCTAGACAGTGTTCACAACCTCACAACCAGGACTACAGTTGCAGTCGTGTACAGGAGGAGACTCAGGAAAGAAGCAATAAGATACTGACTCCAGAGAAGGCACAAAGTTGCAAGAGGAGAAGACATCATGGTACAGTCACGTCTAGACTGTGAAGAGCATTTGACAAATGGCAACAATGTAACACGGGATACAGCTGTAGACACATGAATGATACAACTACAGTGTGAAGACAGAAGGCGGGGACAATGTGACACGGGATACAGCTGTAGACACATGAATGACACAACCACAGTGTGAAGACAGAAGGCGGGAAATGTGACGAGGACTGAAAGGGAGCTGCACATACATCTTCTAAAGAAGGAGGCAGGAGGACAATCATAAAACAGACTGTTTAGAATTGGCTCTAAAAGTAGCTGTAGTGATGACTTTAATACCAAATGCCACAGCCCAAAGTCTGTAGTGAGTAGAGAGGCTGGAGCTAGGGTGAGGACCAGTGAGGACTGCTGCTTCTTCCACTTCTTAAACGATTCATGTGAAGACCTTGACGAACATTCCAACTACACCACCACCAAAACCAAAACAGTGTAATAACGTAACAGTATTGAGACAGATTTTTTTTTAAAGAATAAGTTACATGGGGTAAATCCTCCTCTTTTAAAATTACAGTACAGCTGTTTTAGAGAGAACAAAGTGACCACCATCCACATGGCCCACAGGAATAGGCTAAGAGATGGGGAAAAGGGGAAAGTTGCTTATTTTTTACTAAAAAACCTTCACTGTCATCTAATAACTGTGTATAGGTAGTATAAAGTTTCAAATTTCCAAATTTGAAATGCTTTGAGATTTGGAAAAATTCTAAAAATTCAAAGATTTGTGTGTAACTTGATATTTTTACTAATACTTTTACTTAATTCTATTGATACAATTCTAGTTTATCCTTTAAAATGACATGGAGTACTGACTGCCCAATTTATCCATTATGATACTGACTTGGCATTAATGTCTAAAGTTCCTCTGATTAAAAGCATGGGGGAGGGGGCGGCAGGATAGCTCAGGCAGGCAAGGTACTCGTCACCAAGCCTGCAGACCTGAGTGAGAATCCCAGAACACATGAGGTGGCAGGAAAGAACCAACTCCTGCATACTATCCCCTGACCTGCACAAGTGTACGCTGGCATGCGTGCATGGCCCCTCCCACAGCCACAAACACACAAAATAAGTAAATTAATGTAAAAAAAGAAATCGTTAAAGTACTCTTGGGACTGGAGAGGTGGCTCAGTAGCTAAGAACACTTGATGCACAGTACTGAGGATTCAGATACCAATACCCACTTAACAAGCAGGGTACGGCACCCTCTTCTGCCCCACGCACATACACACCCGTTTTTGCTCATGTGAATGCGCATGAAGGAATAACATAAATATATTTTAAATACCTTTTTCTACTTCTACATGGGACAATTCTTCTTCTGCCTTCAAACTTTTTGCCTTATTTTCCGCTAAAGAACTTGTAGCCCCTTACACGTGTATAAAATTAAACTGCAGACTTAATCTGGATTTGACCAGTTTCTCCATTAACATTCTAGTTCTGAACGCAGCACATTCACACTGTCACATTCCTGCAGTCTCACAGACTGTTCCGTTCACACGCAGAAGATGCTTAAAGCAGTGTCAGCTGCAGAAACTTCAACAAAACATTTTTTTAATTACTAGTGCATATTAATTTCGCAGAGAAGTTCACTGTGGCGTTTTCACACGTGCAGTCCTTGTGTTCCCGCTGCATAGGCTGTCTTCTGGCCTCTCTGGCTTTCCCCTCAAGTCTATTCCCATCGATGATAAACATTCTTCTACTTTCAGGTTGAGTCTTTCTCTTTTCTTTTTCTTGTTTCCACAGAGGGGTGAAAACAAAGCCAGGCACACTACCTGCTCTAGCCAGTGATGATAACAGCGGAGGTTCCTTGTCCAGGAATGCGGCAGGATGAGGGCGAGACGGGGCCCATCCCTTTGCCTTCCTTGTGGAGTGTGTGCGCTTTCATTTGTATAATGAACCAGCTAATCCACGACCAGAAATGTCTTCTCTTACAAGACACAGCAAGAGAAGTAGAACTCTCACTCAACCTAGAAAGACGCAATTTTCTCTTTGTAATTACACAGAAAATGCCAGTTCTTCACGTGGTCATACACAACCTGCACATAAAAATGTTTGAAAAACTCTTGCAGAAAATTCTGAGTTCACAGAGGCAAAGACATAAAGTTTATCATATGCTCTGACCTTATTGATGATTAGGGGAAACCAGCCTGGTTTCTAATTACCTCACACCTCCATTTCCACTTATTTATTTTCCACTTATCTACTTAATTTCTAATTTTAGGAAAGGATTTAAAGACAGCGTTGTAAGCAGACTGAATGGAATTAGTTCATAGTACAATGTTACAGATTTAAAGAATAGGAGTATATCATCATTAAAACTATATTTTCAGACCTCTGCCAACAACGAGCAAACATTCTCTTGTCTTTACAGATTTATGGACCACTTTCCTTCAAATCTTTGAGGGAAAGATTTCAGCCAATCTTTTAAACTTGGAGGCAACAGGAACCTCTTAGCAAATACCATCTTAACAAAACACAGATGGAGAGTCTAACATACATTTTTATATGCACTTCTCTGCTACTAATTTTTTAAACAAATTTATAACATCAGATAGACAGGATTCAACTACTGAGAATTTTATTAAACACTGATGCTTAGTGCTAGCTACCCTCTTTAAGAGGGCCTCAAGACAAAGACATCTTTTAAACAAAACATGAGCTCATGGGAACATACCGATTCATCTTACATAGCACAGTGCCCTACTTTTTAATAGTAAGACCTTTCCCTTGCTCTACACACATAACACCCATTGATGTCCATGGGAGCCTGATGTCCATGTGGCCTCTTGTAAAGGGAAAAATTTATGTCTGCTGCTGAATGCTGCTTGCACCTGGCTGCCAGCCAACCCAATATAAACATCAGCATTCATCAAGTGTTGGATAATTCCTTGTCTTCCATGAATTCCAGACTTTGGAAAAGGTCAAAATTCAATTTGAGAAAAGAGAAATCGTTATACTTAAGAAGGCACAGAAGACACAAAGCATTTCATACAGTGAAGCACGGTATGATACTGGAAAATATTCCAGTGTAGTTGATGTGGAAATCTATGGAGTAAGAGCTGCCATTTAGGGTTGTTTTTATACACTTAGTCCTGAACTACACATCGTCCCACTGTGGTCTCAAAAACTCCTCCAAAGAGGCACTATTTCTTCTTTACAGGTGGGGAAAGTGAAACCACACTGTAAAACACTTCTCTCAAGCCAGATGGAAGGAAGCCTCCTATTAACCTGAGAACAGGGCAGCAAGGGTGACTGGGAACAGCCATCCTTGGGAAATTACCTTCTAAACTCAATGGTAGTGACACTATTATTAAAATACACCTTCTGTTTTCCTAAAACATCAGGGGAATGCAAACTATAACAAAGAAGAATTGTAGGGAAGTCTCTGAACAATCTGAACGTCTTCTATAAAGATAAAAATTGTCACCATCTTTTGATATAATGACCAAACTTTCACAGAACCATTTCCCTCCCTGTCAGAAGCTGAGCTCCTTCCCCTAAGAACGCTGTGAGCTGCTGCCATGTCCACCCTGGCCTGCCCCTCTGCCCAGGGCTGTAACCTTATTTCTCCGATTCTCCCGAAGTCCTCAATACCAGCGTCTACACTTTAGCTAGCTTATTTCCCACACGCACTGGAGTAGGCATCTTTTGGAGTTAATGGTTTTCACTGATGAAATGGAAATACAGGTTCTGAGTATCTACACATCAAAGCATTCCAAGCCCCCAACCACAGTCATATCTCACAGCTGGATTTTTACTGAGAAGCCGAATCCTTGGTGGTTGGATCATCTGTGATCCTTCCATCAGAAAGACATAGACAATTGATGATTCTGAACACCAAATCACTGCCGTGACTTTGAAATCGAGTTCTGGAGGAAAAGGTGAAATTAAACAAGATTTTAAAAATTAAAAAAAAAAAGGTAGGTAAGGCCACAGTTAATCAGATGAGGATAAACGATCTGATACAATTGAAATTTCTCATTGACACACCAAGAGAAGGAATATTATATTTCTTTCTCTTAAAAACTCTCCATTTCCCAGAACTTTTAAGTATTTATTTATTTATTTATTTATTTTCCTTTGAGTCTTTTGAGACAAATTCTCATTCTGTAGTCCAGGCAGACCAGGAACTCACTGTGTAGCCCAGGATGGCCTCAAATAATGGCATCCCTCCTGCCTCAGCTTCCAGAGTGCTGGAATTACAGGCTTGAGCCACCACACCTCACTAATTTTTTAGTCTCTTTAGACGATTAAATTTTGATGAGGCAAAATTCATCTAAATTTCCATTGCAATGATACATTTCTTTAGGACTGCATGATAAAACAGCCAGTGTTCTCCGATGGCCACACCAACCTAGCTCGGTTAAACACACTTTCACAGCAGACAGGAACAGAACCTAGTAAAATCAAACTCAGCCCTGCCCAGGTCCTATCAGAGTAAGCCTTTCGTCCATCCCAGTGACAGCCATTACCAGTAACTCCTTACAAAAGAGTATGTTTACCATTCCACACAAATGCTTCAGAAAAAACAACAGAATGAATGCAGGTGTAGGAGCTCACACCTGCAATCTCGGCCCTCTAGAGGCTAAAACCGGAAGATCTCAAGTTAAAGATTGAGCAACAGTGAGCTTCTGCCCAGTGAAGGTGGGCTACAGACAGAGACTCTGTTTCAGAAACAAGAAAATTAATTAAGAACTAAAGTTAAAAAGTTCTATTGTTAGCCAGGCAGTGGTGGCACACACCTTTAATTCCAGCACTCAGGAGGTGGAGGCAGGCAGATTTCTGTGAGTCAAGCCAGCCTGGTTTACAGAGCTAGTTCCAGAACAGCCACAGATACACAGAGAAACTCTGTCTCAAAAAACAAAAGTTTTATTGATGCACTTTTGCATGTAAAAACCCAATTTTGTTTCTACCCTACTGCCTTTCAACTTTTCTTTGTTAAATGTTTTATGCAACAGCATTATATTTTACACTGTTACATTTTCCCCAAAATCTTGGGTCCCAAATGTGTCTGATCCGCTTGTCTGATAGTCTTTGGTAAACTGCAAGGCTTTAGGCCAAACACTGCAAGCTGACACTGATCAACTGAGTTTTAGTTCACTGAACAAAAGCAGAAACCATATGGACCATTTTAAATTCTCATTTTTTTAAAGCAAACTTCCTTTGTGGCACGTTCCACATTTTTAATGTTTTGATTTTAAAGTCTTAAGTACATAATTGATTAAATTAAGTAAATATCTAATAAATACATACTTATTATTGAGTATTTGAGTTACTGACATACTCAATTACTTTTCCAGATTTGAAACAAGTTCCAAACAAGTGATGGAGTTCCTGTGCTAACTTGCCCATAATTCATAAATAATGTACATTATACAGTTTCTAAGGAAACTGAATCACCTGGGACTGAAGAAATAAACCAGGAGGCCAAGAGTCTTGATTTCCTGTTTAGCTTTGCAAATTGAATACCTTCCTCCTGACTCGGATCATTTATATAGAAAGATGTTAAACACAGGGTCTCTGGAATTCAGATTCATTATTTTACAATAACATTTCCATGTTTGAGCGTGAGTTTCTATGTTTGAAATAGAGTCTCACTGTGTGCCTATGGAACATGGAGGCTGGCCTCCAACTTGCACTGATCCTCATGCTCTGCCTCCTAAATGCTAGGACTATAGGAATAGGCCATGCAGTGTTTAGACAGGGCTGAGGATGGGGCAAGGGCCTCTGGCAAGCTAGGCAAACAGTGGACCACTGAGCTACATCTCTATCCTCTCCCTGTTTTGTTATTGGGCTTTGGGGGTTTGTTTTGTTTTGTTTTGTTTTGTTTTGTTTAGACAGGATTTTTCTGTGTAGTCCTGGCTATCCTGAACTCTCTCTGTAGATCTGGCCTTGAACTCAGAGATCTGCCTGTGTCTGCCTCCCAAGTGCTGGGATTAAAGGCATACAGTTCTATTCCCTGCTTTTCCATGTTATCTTACAAAGCAAAACTCAGTGGACATGAAGGGTACTTTGAAATTTTTATCACCAGAGTCACAATACTCTCTCTGGGCTACAATAGTTTTACCACCTCTTAAGGAAAAGCATCTCAGGTTTACACACACACACACACACACACACACACACACACACACACACACTAACCATAATGATTAAAGGATGCAACAAGTGTGAGACCAAAACAGGAAAAATATACCTTGCAGATTAAGAGTTCTGTTTGCAGTTAAGAGTAAGTTCCTGTTTGACCCATCTGCACTGAATGTGCTTGATCACATGTGGGCAGGAGGTATGCGGGCAGGAAATGTGTCAGATTGTACACTTGCCCTTGGCTGGATGTAGGTGGGAGGTATATAGGCAGGAAATAAGTCAGGATATATGGTTGCCCCTAATTGGACCTAATGGGAAATATGGTGACCTTGTGAGGTTGCCTTTTTAAGCCTCTGCAAGGTGTGACTCGTAGCCATTTTCTGGGAACCCAGAGATGGACCTAGCCTGACAGCCCATCCTCCTGGCCAGTATTTAATTAAAGCATGCTTCAAATATGGCTTTAAACTGTGGTAGTGGTCATATTCTCGACCGGTTGGATTAACACTAGTTTAAACTACTCATTGGCTAAATGATTTGTATAAAGAAGGGTTATAGGCTGTCCCTCTTCAAAGAACTAGAATAAAGTAAGCTGCTCACATTTACTGAGTACTATTCTAGGGTATCATTCCCAGGTCAGATATAAGGAAACTGATACATACACAGATGGGACCATGGTGTGCTCAGGGCTAATTGAGTAGGAAGCAACATATCTGTTCTAAATCCAAAACTGAATAAAATGTAATGGCTGGCGATTCAGAAAAGAGAATAATTTTAGTATCAAATGTATAATACTCCTTCTGAAGCCAAACCACAGCTATAGAAAAGTACAGCCACCCTGAAGACAGAGGAGACCCAAATCCTTCCATAGCAGCCATTTGGTATTTCCTTGCAGATTCCGAGAAGGACAGTCTGACCTGCAAAACGGGGCCACCAGAGAGGGTAAATAAAGGCTGTGATTTCAGAACTCTGGACTTTCTGAATTCCTAGGACTGGGGACAACAGCAGAAGCACAAGCAGATTTAGGCAATACCACATTCTTTTCACATCTCATCTTTACAGAATTTTAAAACAAAAACATCGCTCAGTTTAAAAACCAGGTCCCGTGTAAGCATTTAAAGCACACGGTCCTAGTCAACCTGTTCCAACCAACAAACTCCCAAAAATGTGTGACTGTAAGGCAGCCTCAGATCTCCAAAGTTGCACTCATCAAACAAATAGAAAAGACGCCAGACTTGCACACCAGCTCTCAGGACATCTTGCACGCAGGAGGAGGCAAGATTGGACACCCAGAGAACAGACTGAACAGGAAGGGGAACAGCGGTTCCCCAAACCACGCTATTAGTGCAAAGTCTGCTTCAAGGAAGAGCACAGCTGGAAGTGGTTCCTATGGAGGAGAGCAAAAGGCACAGACGGCAAGAGCTGGGTGGTACTCAACCAGGCTGGCCAGAAAGGGGGCTCTGTGCAGCTGTTGCAACCCGTGTGGCTGGCCAGACAGGAATATGTATTTGGCAGAAGCAGAA
Source organism: Peromyscus eremicus (assembly GCF_949786415.1). Classification (NCBI taxonomy): domain Eukaryota; kingdom Metazoa; phylum Chordata; class Mammalia; order Rodentia; family Cricetidae; genus Peromyscus; species Peromyscus eremicus. The sequence goes on from NC_081432.1 coordinate 39,464,760, forward strand.
GCAGGCTTCAGCAGGGTGAAGATGATGATGAAGGCCATGGCAAGGACGGTGACTCCTACTGTGCACTGTATTTTTTTCCAGACATAGTACAGGGTCTTTACATACAGTATTTCACAACCCTCACACACAACCAATGAGCTATAATCCCTATTTGATGGATGAGAAAACTGCAACTCACAGGCTTGAAATTAACATGCCCACGACCACTCAGAAAGTAAGAAGCAAAGTCATAATATGAACCCAGATCGGAGTCCAAGGCTGTGTTCTACTGATCACTGCAATAACATACCCACAAAGGCTACGATGAGGAATTAAAGGAGACCTAAATAAGTAACAGGCTCCTAGACCACAAGACTCAGTCGTAAACATGTGGCTTCTCCCCAAATGATCTATGGCCCGACTACAGTCACCACCAAAACAACATCAAAAGCCTGTACAAACCGATAAGATTGATTTTAAAATGTGCATAGAAAAAAATTAAAATTAGAACTGTCATGGCCATTTTTGAAAAGAGCAGTAGGGCTCACGTTATCTGACTTCAACGCTAGAAGCTATAATCATCCAAATGGTAATAATATAAAACTAGCTGCATGGGTCAAGGGAACAAAACGGAATGCTGACGGGCCAGCCTGTGACCAGCAGATTCTTAACAAAGGTACCAAGGTAATTCGATGGGGGAAAGACAAGTCTTTTCAGTCCCAACTACTAGACTTTCATCTGTGACTAACATAGGAACCTAGCATCACAGACAAAAACTAAAGGAAGATGGCTGACAGTCTGAAATAAAAACCTCTAGAAGAAAACACAGGTAAACATCTTCTTTACAACCAAGTTAGGCAAAAACTCTGAGATATGAACCACAACAGAAAGAAGAAACTGGCAAACCAATGGATGTCACCAAAATGAAACACATCTCTCTAACTCCTACTACCATGCACAAAATGGCTTCTTGAACCGGTTTTAAGATGCAGCAGGAGTCTATTCAGCTAGTGCATTCTTCTCAGTGTGTGTGATAAATCAACATTATGGCTAACACATCGGTCACCTCAGAAACTATTTGCTTAGTAAGGGTCAGTCTCCCTAAGGGAGGTATGCTAAAATGACTCAGCTTCTTGGCCCACGAAGCAAACCGGCAGATCCTGGGCCACCACAACTTTATCTGAAGGATGGCACAGCAACTCTTGGGCCACCTGTACAAACCCCAGCAAAGTCTCATACCTTTTCAAATTTATTTAGGAAACCAGTACCATACTAAAAAAAAATTAAAAATTCAACTGTGGCTTCATATTGATTAATTTTCAAATATACATATCATTTGGGGGGCCTCCATAGGAACAGTATTTGCTTTACTGTGTACTTCAGTATAAAACTTGTAAACAAAACTGAACCATTCAGAAGTATGGTTTAAAATGAACTAATGATGAAAAAAATCAAAACATTATGTTTTTAAATCTCATGAACAAAAAAAATTCAAGGAGGAAAATAATGATGTGCATTTAACTAATTGTTTATCATTTCATAAGTTGAAATGAAAAATACATATATATTTTTTTTTAGGTTTCATCAACTTCTTTTTCAATGAAGAAACGGATGTGGCTACTGATAACCAACAGGAAATGTATTAATTGCTATTCAAATTAAATTTGGTTGCCCATAATCAGTGATAACTATTCTATAATTTATTTTCTCTCAAAAAAAGCTTGAACTGAGAGTTTCAAGCCAGTGAGCTACTAATACTTCTACAATTAGCAGACGGAGCACAGTCTAATAATAGCACTGGACAGCACTCTCCACCACCTGCTGGTTGCCAGTGTTCATTAGTCATTGATGAGGATTTCCGTAATTTCTGAATACTGGTGAGCTAGCAGCTCCGTCACAGAAGGCTTAACATGATGATGGATGCAGACTGTCTGATGTGGGTCCTGTGGTATTGCACAGCTGTCTCAACCACCCACAGCCCTGCCCCTCAGCCCTGCTCCAGGGTTTCCTGTGATGTTCATTCACTCAGCATCTGATGCTGAAGCAAGAGCTGAAAGGCAAGCCTGTGAAAGGACACCCCCCACCTCCCACCCTGTCCTGCTGCTGGGAGTGGGATGGGGTGGGGAGTGGGGGGCTGGAGGGTGGCTCCCCACCTGCTTTTGATCCACAATCTTTTGCCCTGTAATTTGTTTTTGTGTTCTCCCCCAAGGCTCCACATACTGCCCCACCCCAAATTCCTTCTTTCTCCAACCCCAATTCAGCCTCATCAGTCACAAATATTTAAGGAATGGAGTGACCATCAGGGAGCAAATCTTGGCTGCCCCTCCCAGAATGGAGCTTCTAGATCTAGGGCTCATAATTTCTTTTTCTGTCAGAGTGTGGGTGCTGCCCAGAATCTGAAAAGGAATAGTCAATGGCATTAAAGGATCCCAGGCCACAAGCCAGCTATGTGGGTGGTGGCATACGTTAAATGTTTTAAATGAATATTGCAATATCAGAAGTGTTATAATTAGTGTGCTGTAAAACATGACAAACCTCAGACACTGGAGCCTTCAATCTGCCATCCCTTATAACTTAGTTCAAAGAAAGTATAATTAAAATACTTTAAAGTTGGTTGCTGGATGTCACCAAAAAATTAAAAACCCCATCTTCCACGTAAATATATGATAAGCATAAATCACAGTAAATGCTTCCACTAATAAACTGCAGTCAGATATTTAAGAAAGCCAATTAATTGCCTAAATTGAACTAAAAAAAGACTGATGTGTTTTAGATTTTGAATCATATGTATAATTTTTTTAAAAAAAAAATCTTTCTTCATTTTAAATATAAAATGCTCCAGTTTTGACATACCAATGATTAGAATTGAGCTTCTTGTTGTTATTGTTGTTTGTTTTTGAGACAGGGTTTCACTGTGTAGCTTTGACTATCTTGGAACTAAGTCTGTAGACCAGGCTGGCCTTGAACTCACAAAGATCTGCCTGCTTCTGCTTCCTGAGTGCTGGGATTAAAGGCATGCGCCACTGCCACCTGGCTTTTTTTTTTAATAGAGCATTTTAACTTATTAATAATTACTTCACTTCCTTGAGCTTCTGCTATGCAGTGGCACTTGTGTTAGGATATAGCAAATACAAGAACAACCTGTACTTTCAATAAATAGCCAAACAGCACATTTTAGGTGCGATATTATATTTAGGCATAACATGACACCAGCCCGCCAGATACTGTGACACTTTGTTAATAATACACTGAGATTCTAATGTCACTTATTCATAACTCATCTAGTCAGAAAACACCCTAGTTGTAAGGGGTTTCTTATCCAATTATAGGTAAAAGGGTTTTTTATTTTGTTTTTTGTTTTGCATATACTAATTCTGTTTTAACTTTGACTTTATTGCTACAACTTTGCTACTTGAAGCTGTAGCTTCATAATATGATCAGCTGTGATCGTTTGAACAAAAAATGTCCCCACTACTCAAGTGTTGGAATGTCTGCCCCCCACCCCTGTTGGTGGTCCTGTTTTGTCAGGCTATGGGGAGGTACACTTGCTGGAAGAAGTATGTCAACAGGGGCTTGAGGGCTCATAGCCTGTCCCACTTTTAACTCCTTGCTCTGCTTCCTGCTTTCTGTTGAAGATGTGATCTCTTAGCTTCACATTCCAGCCACCTGCTGCCAGCCATGCCTCCCACACCACTATGAACTCACCTTCTGGAACCAGAAACCAAAATAAATACTTCTGTAGGATCCCTTGCCCATGATGTCTGTCATAGCAACAGAAAAGTCACTAATACATCAGATAGCAAGTTGCTGTAAATTGCTTGTTCAGAAGTACTCAGCAAGCCACTCTGAAAGCAGTCAGGATCAGAAACACTTGACTGACAGACGGGCTTTATTCACTAAATGAACTTGGAACATCCTAGGGATGGCACAGTGTATTCTCAATGGACAGCAATACAGGGTGATTTTTGTCACACAGATTAGCTTCCATTTAGTTAAGTATTTCTGGCTGTCTCAACTGAGATACATGTGTTTACATACGGAGCTACACTTGAGCCTTCTTTGGGAGCAGCCTTAGGTCTGCAGTGCACCAGACAGTTGTCTCTATTTCCCACTCTGCAGAGATGCTCTGCACCAACATGCTTCTCGACCCAGCTTACAATGTCTTCCTCCTTCTTTTGAAGCACCACATCCTGCATGAACACGATATTCCAGGCAGTTCATTGCCTTCTTACATACTTTATGCAGCCATCCCAATAAGTGACCTCTGACACCATGGCAATATTATTCCTCTGAACATAAAAAAGGCAGTGGCACTTCTGACTCAAGAGTCTACAGCGATTTCTCCAATTCAGTCTCTTCCCGGATTTAAGGGGCCCTGCTTTACTTCTAGTTGCGTACTGAGAACTCTTTGGCTTACTGAGCTCATCAATAAATTCTCCAACAGGGGCACTGTACTCTTTAATTACTTGACCACTGACCCTACTACTAATATGGTAGAGAAGGTATCTGGGATAATCACATCTTTCTTTAGATAGACAATACATGATAGTCCCAGTTCCAAGGGCACAGGGTCCTATTATGTTAGTTTTAGAATAAGAGAACTAAAGAATTCCTCAGGAATCAGCCCAAGATGTATTTTTCCCCCTATTCAGGAAGAATGGTAGAGGGGTATGACCAGGCTTGTCAAAGCTCCCTACTGTCTGTAAAACCCGGGGTCCCAGGATAGCCATGACTATACTCTTCAGACTTGGGCCACTGTGTCAGCCACAGGAAGCACCATCCAGAAGAACATTATCAGTGAAGATCCAGGTACTGCTCCTGGTATCCTTGTGTATGAGTCTTTATCTCTTTATCTTATGATAACCTAACCACGGAGCTGGAGAAATGGCTCAGCTGTAAGGGGCATGTGCTGCTTTTCCAGAACCCATAGTGAATGACCCATAATATAGCCTATAACTCCAGCTCTCAAGGATGCAATGCCCTCTCTGGCCTCCGTGGGTACCTGCACTCACATGCCCATACTAACACATGCACTCACACTATTAAAAAATTAACCCTTCCTTTAAAAAAAAAAAAAAAAAAGCTGATCATTTTTATTCCCTCCCTGTAAAACGTGTGAACATTTTATATATAATGTTAAGGCAATGATGAACAACAGAGGTAAACAATCTTATGCTAGTTGCCATAGTTATCAACGTCTCCCCACCCCTTCACAAAAATAAACAACAAGCTGATAAATAATGCCCAGGGTGGTACAGAAAGGGAAGTGCAGCATCAGGCTAGCTCTAGATACTCACACTGCATGTGCATTGCTCCTACTACACCATGTCTTCACTCAACAGGGGAAGTTAGTGTGGTGGGTCGTGGGGAGAGGCACATGCCCATGTATGATGACAGGGCTGCACATCACTCACTGATGGAGCACGGGCCTAGAATGTTCAAGGAGCTGAATTCTAGCCCCAGGACTGCAAAATTAATGAAGTAAGTAACTCAGTATCTTTAGCCAATATAATTATATTGAGACTACACCTCACACATCAGAATGGTCGTCATCAAGAAAGAAGGGGCCAGAGAGGCAGGTGGCTCAGTGGCTAAGAGCACGCCCATCAAGGACCCAAGTTTGGTTCTCAGCACACACATAGGGAGGTTCACGAATGCCTATAACTCCAGTTCCAAGGGATCCACTACCCTCTTTTGGACTCAACATGCATGACTACAGAGAGGCTGGAATGCTGTAGGTCCAGCACCTAATTATAATTTATCTTGGGCTATCTTTTGAAATTTTAATAGCCGTTCCTTGCCCACCTCTGTGTCTAACCTAACATCTTTGTGACTAAGAGGTAAAAACCTTTCAGAATGCATCAACAGTTGACCACTAGCTTCCGCCCACTAGAAGCCTAAGAATGCAGTAAGGCAGCCTCTAGGACCTTTAACAGCAGTTCCTCCACTGTAATCTGGCTCACCTGATGTCATGACCAGGGGACTCAAAATTTGCTTTGGTTGATGAATTTCTCTGTTCTGTTACTATAAGAACATTAGGAAGCTAACACCTCTGAAGTTGAAACATGGAATTTGGGGGTAATCTGAATCTTGGTTCCTTGGTCATGGTCACTCATACTGGGTTCTAGAATAAACTCTCTCTTAACCTGTTTGACATAAGAATTGTGTTTCTGTACCAAAGGGATATGGAAGAGGGGAGGGGAGAGAACAGGTATAAGAAAAAGAAACAGGGGCCGAATGTGATCAAAGTATGTATACACAAGGATGGATAGGAGTACAAGGAAACCCCCTATCTGTACAGTTAAAAATAAATATACTTTTTTCAAAGGGAACAAGAGGCAGACACCCTCAGGCTGGAAGACCTCTCACACAGAACCCTCCCAGCAGGAAGCCCAATTGCCACTGCTGAGGACATGTGATCAGGCACAGCAGACCAGGAGGTTCCCAGTCCCTGGTGTGTGGCAAGATCTCATCTTAACACAAGGGAGGGCCCCAGAGAAAAACCAGATCCTCCCCCTGGGCAACCAGAATTGCATGATGCATTTATCCAGATCTCTCTTTTTCTGAAGGAAAATGGAGGACACATCTTCCCCACAGAAACAAAACCATGGAGGGCACTTGCTTTCTAACAGCACAGGCTAGTGAAATATGCTGTTAGGAGTCCAGAAAGTTAATTGTAAAACTATGGAACAAATCCATCTATACACCGGATATTATTCATCACTTACAATTAAGAAAATCAAGAAAAGAGAAAACAAAATAATGAAAAAGAAAAAGAAAGCTTAAAAAAAAAAAAAGGAAAAATGTAGAGATCACAGAAACTTTCCACGTGAACTACTGTCGCTTTTCTGTCTGCGTGGAGGAAACACACTCCTGACCTGTCAAAAGCCTCCACTCCAGCAAGCCACGACCCGGCCGTGTGTTTTAGACACCTTGATTCAATTTGCCTTTCCTTGTTTGCTTAAAAGTGAAATTAGTTTCAAATACTGTTAAGAACGTATGTGAAACCATTTTGTGTAACTTGAAAACCATTTTCTATGACTGAAAATAATGCACGGCCTGCCTCAAGGCAGGAGGCCCCAGAGGCAAGCTCTGGTAGTTGAGGAATCAGCCACAAGGCAGCTCAGATGAGTCAAGTCCAGGCCTTGATATAATAATAAAGTAACCTTAAGGTGGCACTGACAGGTTAGTGAACCAGCCCTAAGCTGTGAGCTCCATTACCAAAGCTACCTCCCCATGAAATGATACAAACATCAGAACTTTGGAGTGAGCCTAGTGCCATGCTCCTGAGATGCAGCACCTGGAGCCTCTATGCTCATATCTATCAGGAGAACTTGGAGACTGGCCTCTGTGTGTGGCCCTGGCTTCGGCAGCCTTCAACTTCCACTATTACCCTATTATCTAAACCACACAAAGGTACAACAGCGAGAGAGAGAGAATTATAGACCAATACCTCTTAAGAATATGGTCATAAAATTCCTCAATATAATTCTTGCAACCTAAAGCCAATAACACATCAAAAAGATTATCCACCATGATCATGTTGGCTTCATACCAAAGATGCATGGATGGTACAACATATACAAATCAATAAACCCAATACATCACATAAACAGACTGCAAGACAAAGACCACATGATCATCTCATTAGATGCAGAAAAGGTCTTTGACAAAATCTAACACCCCTTCATGATAAAAGTCCTGGAGAAGACTAGGGAAACAAGGGACATACCTCAATATAAGAAAGGCAGTTCACAGCAAGCCCACAGACAACAGAAACAGGAAGAAATTCAAAGCATTTCCCCTTAAATAGGGAACAAGACAAGGATGTCTACTCTCTCCATACCTATTCAATATAGTACTTTACATCTTAGCTGGAGCAGTAAGACAACTGAAGATCAAGAGGATATAAAGAGGAAAGGAGGAAGTCAAAGTATCTTTATTTGCAAATGATGTGATTTTATATATCAAACACCAACAGGAAACTTCCACAGCAGATAAACACTTTCAGCAAAAGTAGCAGGGATACAAAATTAACAGGCAAAAACTAGTAGCCTTCCTGTTTGGCTGGAAACTCCTCCTCAGCCCTACTCCTTGCTCTCCAAACCCTGTCCCCTCAGAAAGAACGCCAAAAGTCCTCCCCCGAAGCTCAAGACCCCACCTACAGGGTATTTAAGCTCCTATGTAAGCTCCAGTCCCTAGATCTGCCAAGTGATTTCTCTCCAGCTCCTTTTCCCAAGAGTCACCCAGTAGTGCTTTGCTCAGGTTAAACCTGGTCCTTTACTTTTTAATTCAGCTTGATCTGGCTTACTGCATGGGCAGGGAAACCTATGACCAGATAGCTAAAATACTCATCACCTCCTATGTACAAATGACAGCCAGTCTGAGAAAGAACAGGAAAAAGGTGTCTCAAAACAAATAAAATACCTTGGGATAACGCTAATCGAGCGAGTAAAAGATAGTATAATAAAAATTTTAAGAAACTGAAAAGGACACCAGAAGAAAAGACCTCCCATGATCATGGATCAGTAGGATTAATATTGTGAAAATGACTATCCTACCAGAAGATTCAATGCAATCACGTTGAATTCCAACACAATTCTTCACAGAACTTTAAAAAAAAAAAACTCATATGGAAATAAAAAACAACAATAAGTAAACATAAAAAAAAACAAAAAAAAACCACAAGATAGTTAAAACAATTTCAAGTTGCACTACAGACATAATAAGACAGCGTGGTATTGGTGTTAAGATACGTTGATCAATGGAATTGAATTGAAGTGCCAGACATAAGTCCATACAAATATAGTTGCCTGATTTTTGACAAAGTAGTAAAAAATACACACTGGAGAAAAGACAGCATCTTCAACAAATGGTGTTGGTCACACTGGATGGCTATATGTGGAACAATGCCAAATAGATCCATATTTATCACCCTGCACAAAACTAAACTCCAATGAATCAAAGACCTCAACAAGATACCCTGAATCTGAAAGAAGAAAAAGTAAGGAATAGATTTACACTCATTAGCCTGGACAAGAACTTTTCTGAACAGGACATGGTAGCACAGGCACTAAGACCAACAATTAATAAATAGGGCCTAACGAAGATGAAAAGCTACTTTATGTCAAAGGAAATCATCATTCAGGCAAAGTAGCAGGCTACAGGTTGGCAAAAAGTCTTTACCAATTATGCATCTGATAAAAGGTTAGCACTAAAGTACAGAAAGACGGACATTGCACGCCTTTGATCCCAGCACTCGGGAGGGAGAGGCAAGCAGATCTCTGTGAGTTTGAGGCCAGCCTGGTCTGCAGAGTGAGTTCCAGGACAGCCAGGGCTACATAGTAAAACCCTGTCTCAAAAAAAAAAAAAAAAAAAAAGTGGACATTAATAAAACAATCCAATTTAAAATAATGGGGTACAGAACTAAGAAGAGAGTTCTCAAAAGATAAAACACAAATGGCTGCGAAACACTTAAATGTTCAACATCCTTAGTTTTCAGGGAAATTCAAATTAAAACCTCTTTGAGATTACATCTTACACCAGCCAGAACAGCCAAGATCAGTAAAACAAACAAGAGTTCATACCAGCAAGGATGTGGGGAAGGGAGAATACTCATTCAGCACTGGTGGGAGTGCAAACTTGTACCATCACTATGGAAATCAGTGTGGTAGTGTCCCAGGAAGATAGGAATAGATCTGCCTCAAGATCCAGCCATCCCACTCTAGGACATATACATAAACACCCTACTACAGAGACACTGGAACATCCATGTTCACGGCTGCTCTACTCATAATAGCCAGAAACTGGAAAGGAGCCTAGATGTCTATCATCTGATGAATGGATAAAGAAAAGTTGGTATAGAATACTGCTCAACAGTTACGAAAAATGAAATTCACAGGTGAATGAACGGAGCTTTTTTAAAAAAAAAAAATCATCCTGAGTGAGGTAATTCAGACCCCAAAAGACAAATACTGTATATTTTCTCTTACATGTGAATATTAGCTTTCAAGCCTTAGATGTATGTACTATAATCTGAATTAACCACAGAGGTTATATACAGGACTATATAAGGGACTAGGGAAGAGGCGAACACAAGGAAAAGAAAATAGAACATCTTGTTATAAAGAGACAAAGGGGAAACTAGGAGGATTAAATAAGGAGGAACGAGAGAGAAGGGTAAAGAAGGAAATCTGGGAGAGACAACCAACACTAAAAGCATTTGGAAAACCATATAGAAACCTACTACTTTAAACACTCCCTAAAATACATAAATATATGAAAGGAATTTAAATGGAGTCACCAAATCATAGGGGAGACAAAGACCCAACTAGACATCTTCTGCCCCTAAGTAAAACATCCAGTGCCAGATATGGGTAACATCTTGTTGAGATGTTGGCCCCATGGAAATCCGCAAACAGTAGAGGCTTTTGCTAGGCTACTGGTTACTCTCTACAACCTGAGGGATAAGGCCTTACTGATGAAGACATTAACTTAAATTTGTCATCAAACAAAGAGAAGTCAAGCTAGGACCTAACTAGAAGCTTCACTCCTGTGGTGGTATTGTGTTCCCCAAAATATTGTGTACCCTAGTAAACTTATCTGGGGTCAGAGAACAGAAAAGCCACTAAATACTTAGGATAGTCAGTGGTAGCACACACTTTTAATCCTAGCATTCCAGAGGCAGAAATCCATCTGTTCAAGGATACAGCCAAGCATGGTGATTCACGCCTTTAATTCCAGGGAGTGATGGTAGAAAGCAGAAAGGTATATAAGGTGTGAGGACCAGAAACTACATGCATTTGGCCTGGTTAAGCATTTGGCTGGTTAAGCTTTCAGAATTACGAGCAGCAGTTCAGCTGAGATTCATTCCGGATAAGGACACAGAAGCTTCCAGTCTGAGGAAACAAGACCAGCTGAGAAGTTGGCCAGGTGAGGTTAGCTGTGGCTTGTTCTGTCTCTCTGATCTTCCAGTGTTCACCCCAATAACTGGCCTTAAGTTTGATTTTATTAATAAGAACTTTTAAGATTCCTGCTACACACTCCTACTGACCACTGCTCATGACACTGGAAGGTACTTTGCTTGCTACCAGAAAAGAAAGATAGTATCTCTCAGCTACAATCCCTGTGACCTTCAACAGTAACCGGCCTGCAAGACACACTGGTGCAGTAGTAACACAAATATTACTGGAGTAACCAACCACTTTCTGGTTGAATTTAAGGCCTACTCCATGAGATGGAACCCATACCTAACATTGCTAAAGTAACCAAGAACCTGAGACTAGAAAGGTCATGGCCTCGGAAAAAACTAATACTATCACGCTGCTAAGGGAACACAGGATGGAATGACTCCTACTGACACGGCTAATTCACAGATCAGTGCCTCACTCAGCCCTCATCAGGGACGCTTTCAGCAGGAAGCAGGAACTAACAGAGACCCACAAGCAGACAATGTACAAAAAGTGAGAGCATTCAGTCCTACATGGGATGTCTTCCTCACAGTCCACCCCTCAAGGCTCAGAGATCTATGAGGAAGAAAAGGATGAATGATTTTTAGAGTCAGAGGTGAAGGATGACTCCAAGTAAACAGTGTGTTCCAGCACAGCAGTACTGATGCACACAGGAACTCACAGAGACTGTGACAGCCAACACACAAGCCAGTCTGGGTCCCCACACTGAGAAGAAGAACTAGCCATGGACTCCCACACCTAACCAAGAAACTATCTGCAACTGATACTCACTGGCAAAGGAAAAAGCAGTTTTCTCCAATAGAGTCTTGCTGGGTATATTCACCGCATCTCAAAGCAGGACTCACACCCAGGAGTTGTGGGCCAACATAAAACAAATTCAATGACATTTCTGTAGGTATTTTGCTTTGGGCATTTTTGTCTTTTACTTGTTTATTTTGACTTTCATTTTTGGGTGTTTTTTTTCTTTGTGTTTCTTGTTTTTGTTGTTTGGGTTGTTTTGAGAGAGAGAGAACCTAAATTTGGGTGGATAGGGAGCTAGTGAGGATCTAAGAACTGGAGGAGGAGGAGGAGAACATGATGAAAATATTGTATTAAAAAATCTTACTTTTTTTTGTGGGGGGGGGGGCGTTTCAAGACAGTTTCTCTGTGTAGCCCTGGCTGTCCTGGAACTCAGTCTGTAGATGAGGCTGGCCTTGAACTCACGGAGACCCACCTGCCTCTGCCTCCCAAGTGCTGGGATTAAAGGCGTGCACCACCACTGCCAGGCATTGGGGGGGAGGACGGGGGGGGGGGGACGACACGACGACGACGACCTTCCAATAAAAAAGTTTTTTGAAAATAAAACCCCATAGTATAGCTTAAAAAAAAAAAAGAGTAGAATGCAATGAGATCCCAACACACAGAAAAAAAAGTCACATATTGATTGTGATTCATTATTGACTCTATTTTACAAACAACCATATGTTCACACAAGGAAGGAACACTCCTATGTGGCTCTATTTTAAAGTGCAAAACTCATGGGTCTGAAAACTAAGCAAAAAAAAAAAACATTTCACTTTGTTAAATGTTATTTTTATCATTACAGAGTATTTCTGTATGAAATATGATGCTATGCCTCACTAAATAAACACGAAGCAAAACAAACACTGATCAAAACCCTTCCCCAGATGGGGAGAGTCAGAGAGCGTCAGAATGCTTCTATTTGGAGAGGTCACTGCACTGAAAATTAGCAGAGACCATCCTGCTAACAAAAATAGTGCCTGCAGCTACCAGTCCTTCCCAGCAGGACGAGGCCTGCAGAGCTAGGACAGACCCAAGAAAACCCTTAAGTGACACAGATCTCTGCCCCTGCTCACCAAGCAGAGGAGCGGGCTCCCCCAGCACATCCGTCCAGGGGATCTTTACAGTCTAGTTCACCACACAGCAGAGTCATCAAAAGAAAATCCTGCAATCTGGCTTCTCTTCTCTCAAGAGTTTCCCCAGGACTTCAAAGCGTTGCAAAGGTAACGAACGAGATAGTAGAGTGCCAAAACTGACTTGAAGGGACTGTGGTACGTGTCCTCTGTGCCACCACTTCCTCCTCTGTCAAATGAAAACTGTGACAGCTACCACGAGGTTATTGTTCAGATTTACGGAGCATGCACAGAGCATTTAAAACAATACTTACAAGTAGTAAGTTCTATAGAATGTTAGGCAAAAAGGAATGGTGGAGCGAACAGAAGGCAGATCAGTGTTCAGAGCCCTGTGATGACACACGATCCACAGGTCTGGCTCTTACATTATTGGTGGTGACCTATCACACATGCAAGTGGAAATATAAACTAAGTGTCGATGCCCATTCTGTTCTCACAAAAAGGACAACTTTCATTTACGTGCCTGCGTGGGTCAAATTCATTAAGCACTGTGCTTATCTTGCAGTGGCTGTTGCCTCTTTCCAAGGAGTAGGACCAATTCAGGCAATTCTGAAACCACAGCAGAGGTGCTCCGGTTTTAGAAGTGGGTGAAAGGTCTGTCTGTGTGCGTGCCCTTTAAAGATGATCCCCATGAAGAGGATGGGCGATACCTCTGAGGCCGAAACCCCAGCACTCCGCCTGAACCCCCACCCTACCCCGCCATGATTCGGAGCCTGACATCAGTAGAGCAAACGAGGTAACAGTGAAACAGTTGACTTTAGCAGCAGATTATAAAATACCACGAATATCTGATTTCCTACCTTATCATTCAAATATGATTCAAATGGTATCGATACATAGAATGAAAAGCACTATAAGGCATAAAATTTGTATTCATTTATGAACAAGTGCTTGCTGGCATCTAAATAAAGAAACTTTGAAGACACAACAATTACTTCATACAATAATAATAGTAAGTATAACAAAGTTTATGGTTTCACGTCCTGAATGAAAAAACTAAGAAAAAATAATTTACTTCATTGTTCTTTCCTCAGCTTTCCAGGAAGATTCAGGACTGGGACAGAATGTTTGTACAGCCTGAATTCTAATCAAAGGGACTGCTTGACTCCCTGATACCATAATCCTTTCTCCCTTAAACTGATGGATGTGGCAGGAGCTCACCCAGAACAAAGGGAGGCAATGAGAAATCTATGCATGTGTGTGCACGTGGGACTCTGTCATGACTCCCACACACAGACCACCCCACAGGAGTGTCTCCATGAAGGGAGGCAATGTGAAATCTATGCATGTGTGTGCACATGGGACTCTGTCATGACCCCCACACAGACCACCCCACAGGAGTGTCTCCATGAAGGGAGGCAATGAGAAATCTATGTATGTGTGTGCACATGGGACTTTGTCATGACCCACACACACACACACAGACCATCCCACAGGAGAGTATCCATGAAGGGAGGCAATGAGAAATCTATGTATGTGTGTGCACATGGGACTCTGTCATGACCCCCACACAGACCACTCCACAGGAGAGTCTTTGTGTAAGAGAGGCAACAGGGCTCAACTTCGAAGGGGAAGTAAGGAAGGGCACATGAGGTAAAGTCCTGTAGTGCTTGGGGCTCAGTCTTTGTGTGTGAACCCTCTAAGCAGGGTTGGCGCAAAGAAATGCTGCTTCCTGGCTGAAAGCCTCCGTGTCCCATCCCGCTATGTGAGTCTCTCTCAACACCGTCAGCTGACTGGTTCCACTTTTATGTCCCCACTTAATGGATTCAATTAAAAAATATGAGGTGAATACAATCACAGGAAGTGAGCTGTTAAGGAACTGAGGAAGGTCCATGAACCTACAGAAACTGCTCAGGAAAAGCACACACACACACACACACACACACACACACACACACACACACACTGTAAAACTACACTAATGCAATAGTCCTTCAGAGAATAGTGATACCTGTGTTTCCACACCTCCCCTAATGTACCCCACTGTACACTGAGATGTTTGTGGTCACGTCATGTGGATCCAAGAGTCAGCAGAGCACCTGTACACAGCCACACACCTACATCCCTAACATATTACAAGACTATCTCAGAAGTCCATTAGAAAGCCTTATCTACAGACAAGGCAAGAAGGAACCCCTGTCATGTGTATGGGTGCGAGTCTGGCAGTTAGCAGGCAGGCCTTGCATTCCCAGCTGGAATAGTCTATGTCTCCTTTAACTTAAAACTCCAGATGTTCATAAACTTATTCTAAGTAGGAGAAAGCTCCTGTAACAATAAACTTTTGTTTTGTTTTTGCGCTTACATGCTTTTCAGGGTCTTCTGACCACATGTAAGTGTGGCTTGTTAGCAATAATGTTCATATTTAATTTTTAAAATTCTCTCGCACCAAAACTCTTATCCTCGGACTGTTCTGAAAACCAGTACTCATGTGACTTGAGAAACCCTGTGCAGAGACTGGTCTCCTGAGCATGTCAGACTCCTGCCCTGCAGAAAGTCCATGTGAGGAAGTGTGGTTTAATTCCTTTCACCAGCTAGGACAAAGAATCGAAGAGATGGATTCCTAAACAAAGGGCACAAAGAGAAGCTAAAACTACTTGATAAAAACCGTAGCAAAGACTATCAAGTTTTCACTAAAGATGGCGTCCCTTCGGGAGCTTTCCTGCTCTACTCAGCTTGAAGGAACAAGAGCATAAATGGTCCTAAGACAACTCCACAACGGAAATCATCTCAGAAAACAGGAGGGACTGTTCCAGAAGACCCTAAGAAAGGCCCCACCCCCAAAATTTAATCTTACCTTCTTACCTGGGGAAGACAAAACAATGTTCTTTCTATCTGTGTGAGACAGCTATCTACAACACAGCCATTAATGGCCTTCCATGGAATACTGTGGGGGAAAATGTTTGTTCTTTCCCATAGCTTTAGTGTTTTCTTACAAAGCTGCATTGAAAATCTCTAAGCATTATTTCTTTGGATATTTTCTCCCTTTCTTTATTCATAAGAGCAAAATACAGATCTGTCAAACTTGTCCTATTTTGTTAAGTCGATGTTTACAGACTGAAGGAAACCATGGTGATTTCTCTAAAGGGCTTTGATAACGCCTCTGGTCTCCACGAGAAGCTGAGTGGTGCTTCACCAGAAATCACTATGACACTCTGTGGCAGGTAAAATAAGTTTTCCTAAGACCTCCAAACCTTAAATCCAGAGGACTTACAAACATGTGATCTTTAAATGGGTTACTATAGATGGCAAAAGGGTCCTTGCAAATGCAATTAAAGTTAAAGATCTCTCAATGGGGAGACGCCTGGAGGATCCTGGTGGGCCCAAAGTAATCTCAAGGGTCCTCATAAGAGGAAAGGAAGAAGGTACCATGAGCAAAGGTCTGACAATGGGGCAGAGATAGAAGATGTGACCATGAGCCAAGCAATGAGTCATTTTTAGAAACCGGAAAGCCAACCTGTACCGTGCAGAAGGAACAGTGTGCGGACACCTTGCCGTAAGTGCATATGGCCCATTCTGGACTCTTGCCTCTAAACCATAAGATAACGAGTCTGGGTTGTTCCAGTCACCAGGGAGATGGTAAGTGGTAGCCACAGCAGTAGGAAGCCAATACCGTTTCCTTCTAGAGAAACCTACCAATTTTAAAAGAACTGCTGATTTATGGAAAGAACAGAAGGAGGAAATTAAAATTTCACTATGGTGTTATTAGGTAAAACACCTCAATTTCATCTTTCAGGAGACAGGTCCATAGAAGAACAGTGTAGTCCAGCTTTTCCTTGGGCAGCCAGCTCACAAAAAACAACATGGAGACTTATTATTAATTCTGAAAGCTCGGCTGATAGCTTATGTTTGTTTCTAACTAGCTCTTATAACTTAAATTATTAATTGACTTCCTGCCTTGTGGTTTTATTACCTCATCTCCGCAGTGGCCATCCTGCTTGCTCTGTGTCTCCTGGCATCTCTGCCATCTTCTTCCCAGCATCCTCTCTGCCCTGAAAATCCTGCCTAGCTATTGGCCATTCAGCTTTTTATTAAACCAATCAGTGACACATCTTCACAGGATACAAAAAGATTATTCCACAACAGCTTAGGCTTGTTCCTAACAAGTTCTTATAACTTAAATTAACCCATATCTTTTAATCTATGTTCTTTTATATGGCTCCATTACCTTTACTCTGTACTCCCATCCTGCTTCCTCTCTGTCTGGCGACTCTACCTTTCTTCTTCCCAGAGTTCTCTCTGTCCAGAAGTCCCGCCTATACCTCCTGCCTAGCTACTGGCTCTTTAGCTTTTTACTAAACCAATCACAGTGACACATCTTCACGTGGTGTGATGGAATATTCCACAACTGAACAGAGGACTTGAAACAGCAACACACTTCCTCTGTCTAGGATCAAACACCCGTGGTAATTCCATCTTCATGGCTCCCATGGTTTGAAAAGTGTGCCATCTCTCAAATTAAATGCATTTAGAAGGTGACAACTAATTCTCCCAGATTAATTTAAGACATACTGCACTGTCAATCAGACATGCTGACCCTCCTCCAACTCAGAATTCACTAATGCAATTTCAGCCCAAACCAGAAAAAGTTAATATTCTGGCTAACTTTCTTTGGGATGCTTTTATACAGAAAGGAGTCCTTATCCTAGAGGTTTGAAACACTCATATATATAAAACTACTGACAGCAACGTGACTGTGTCTTAATGAACGGCTAGTTTTGTAGGTTCACTGCCAACTCCCCCAACCTCTTCTCAATTACACAAGCAGAACGCATGTACACACAGTACTGGACCTGAGGCTGGTCAGCATCTAATCAATGACAGTTACCTTCTCTCCTTCCCTCGTCAGAAGGAAATACGACAGTGGTCTTAACTATCCATACCAAGAGGTGACAAGTCTATTAACATGACTGACATACCATTGTCAGAACAAGTGGAATGTCTCAGAACAAGAAATACAGTTCAGTTGGGTTTGTTTCTCCAGGTGTGGGAGGCATGGTGGTCTTGCGCTCACCGATGAGCACTAGGGGAACCAGAAATGTTAAACACACAAGATTGTCCCTTCAAAGGGAAAGATATCCACCCAAAGGCTGGGAATGGATACAGTTAATAATAGCCTGACCTTTGTTCTATCTGTGTGGCTGAGACCACACCAGATGCTCTCCCAGACCCTTATGGTGAGCTTGTCAATCTATAGAAACTATCTTTATGGAAGGTGTCACATATAGGCAATCTATAGAATCCATGTTTATGGAAGATGTCATATGTACTTTACAAAGAGTTTCAATGGAGTCACATCTTAAGCTTTATTGTGCACACAGGCTTGAGATAATTATCACCAGGAAAGTTTTCATCAAATTGTGCTGTGCTTAACTCTGCCTAAAATAAATTACTCAGGCTCCCAAAGTTTGAACCAACACTAGCTACTGAACCGAACTATCTTCTTGCCTCCTGAGGACCTTTACTCTGCTGGCGGTGGTGGTCGCAGAGACCCCTGCATCCAGGTAATTCTCAAGATGCGTCAAAAGCACACATAAGTTCTAAAGGGGCCGAAACAACATCTACAGGGTAGAGGAGGAGATGGCAAGCCACGCAAGCCACAGAGAAGTACCAGACTCTAGGAGACACTGCTACTCAAGGAGGGTGGTAGCGAACAGCTCAGGGCACTAAACTGCCACTGCTTGTGACTTAAAAGCTCTCGACCATACACAGAAATTCTCATTGCTCTCTTAGTTTCCCGTTTACAAATACCAATTTTACTTAGTGAACTGTATAAAATAACATATACTGATACTTGATTATATGTAAGGAAGAAAGCAATTTAGACCCCTTCATTCTTGCTTGAATTTAGGATTGTTTTAATAAAATATCTCTAACAACACAAGTTACAAAAAAATTTTTTTTTTTACAATCAATTCTTTAAAAACTACATTAGCCTTTAATCCCAGCACTCAGGAGGCAGAGGCAGGAGGAATTCTCTGAGTTCGAGGCCAGCCTGGTCTACAGAGTGAGTTCCAAAACAGCCAAGGTTACACAGAGAAACCCTGTCTCAAAAAAACCAAATAAATAAATAGATAAATAAATAAATAAATGCTCCATTAGAAAATAGTCTAAGAAAGGGGACAAAAACTCTTCACACAACTCTCACTAAGTGTGGACTAAGCTGTGGGCACTGAAGTCGTGTTGGGAACCTCTGCTTGCTGTGTGCCGGGCCTTCCTCGAGGGTTGGGTCAATGTCTGAATGGACAATATGAACACTGTCCTTGCCTTCGGTGCTCACAGGCCATTGTTAGTTCTTCTCTATGAACTGCCTATTGAAGTCCGCGGTCTGTTGTTCACCGCAGACAGAATCACTATTCTTGCAGATGTATGTAAACACTTCCTATACTGAGGACACTAACAAACATTCTATTACATTAAAATTGAAACGAGTCGCAAAATAATTCTAAAAAAATGAGCAGTTTGCCTCAGTTTGTCATAGCTACTACTGTTTCATACTCCATGCACTTGAAAGGCAGGGTGGCTAGGTGATTAAGAGCACAGGGTCACCAGGCAGTGGTGGCACATGCCTTTAGTCCCAGCACTTGGGAGGCAGAGGCAGGCCAATCTCTATGAGTTCAAGGCCAGTCTAGTCTACAAAGCGAGATCCAAGACAGCTAGGACTATTACACAGAGAAACACGTCTTGAAAAAAAATAAATAAATTTAAAAAAGCAAAGGATCAAGCCAGACATGACATTAAATACTAAAACCTTAGCACCTAGGAGGCTGAAACAGGAGGATGGCATGTTTGGGTTCAGACTGAGCTAAATAGTGGGTTTCAGGCAGCCTAGGCTAAAGAGTAAAACTATATATCAAACCCAAACATTCAAAGCTTACTGGCCCTAGGGAGCCTTGTTTTCGATCTCAGCTCTCAATTCTTAACTATGACCTTGGGCAAGTATTTAAATGCTGATGTAACTCAATTTATCAAGTGCAAAATGGGGATAAGGATATTTTAAGGATGGAGGAAGACATCATCTATAAATAGCACTTAAACTATGTCTAGCAGGTAATGCATGTCCAATAAGCATGTTATTTGCAGCGTAATGCTAGAGCCAGCTCCTAAAAACTCCAGAAGCTCGCCAAACTACCAGAACCAAGTCAGCCCCTTGTTAAACACAGACATCATTCAAAACCAAACAACACAGACTTATCCTTAATGAGCTCCATCAGAAACGATGATACAAGTGCAAACCCACCTGCTAACTGCTTTACTACCTGTCACCTCTGTTCAGGTGGCATCTGTCTGTCCTATCAGTATGCTAAAACGCTGCATGGCAGCACCCTGCTCTTAGTTGGTGGCTTAGCTGAGCTGTCTGAAATTGGCCACAGTAAAAACATTTACACAATAAAAATGAGCAAATGCCATACATCGAGATGATTTTCCATGAAGAGGTGGCTATTAACACTGCGTATCAAAGTGAACATTATAATAAATAAATAAATAAATAAATTGTTTTTTTTTAATTTCTCTCTTTTTCACAAAGAAAAAGTTGGTAGAGGTGAAGGCAAACACAGATGTTATATTGACTGACAACTAGAAGTTTCATGTTTTTCTGTGTTAGTTTTGTCTTGTTTTGAGACAGTTGGCATAGTCCAGCCAGACTCTGGCTCCTTCTGCCTTGGACTTCCGAGTACTAGGATTACAGGCCTACACCCCCATGCCCAGCTAATCTCAGATTTTATTTCAAAGCCATGTCCCTAAAGGACCACAGAACTTTGCCAATAGCTGCACCAGACAACAGCTTTGCCTATTTTTTATCGCCAAAGTCTGAGACATTGGGTATTCCTTATAAATAACAAGGCCAATCAGCCAGGGATCAATATAAAGGCAACCTTAACAAATAAAAGATCAATGCTAAACTGTCATTAGATATAGTCCACATATCTCTCCAAATTGTTTGGACTTTCTGACATTTTTTTTAAGAGTCATGTTTTTCTTAATTTTTTTTTTAATTTAAAAAATTTTTTTTATTCATTTTACATACCCACTACAGACCCCCCTCTCATCCCTTTCTCCTGCTTCCTCCACCCCCACAATCCCTGCCCCCAACCCATCCCTCATCCCCTCCTCCAAAAGGATAAGTTCTCCCAGGGGGGGACAGGAAAGCCTGGTACAGTCTGTTGAGGCAGGACCAAGCCCCTCCCCGCTGCATCAAGGGTGAGCAAGGTGTCTGACCATAGGTAAGGGAATCCAGAAAGCCAGCTGGTGCACCACCTTCTGACCTTTCTTAACCCACGTCAGTATCAAACAGGCCTGTAGTTACTCCAGCTGAAACACAAGATTAACTTTCAATATTGGTCAAGAGGCCAGCTACCTTCCATTGGCTTGCTGCATGTCCTGTCAGGACCTAACACAACGCATGTGTGAGGAATGTGTTCAAAGTGACCAGCTAAATGAACACTTCAGTTCACAACACAAGTGTGGTGTGACAGCGTTTCTAGACTCAGAATGAAGCCTGAAAGGAACGAGCCAGCTGGACCTCCCAGACTTACAGTATTTATTCAGAACCAGGGAGATAAGATAGTACAACCGTGTGGCTGGGTGCTTCAGGGGTGCAAGGACTGAGGGCCGCATAATTAAGTGCAAAAGCATCACCCTGGAGATGAAAACACGTGGGCTACAGTTACAACTCTGGTACCAACAAATTCTATGAGCTTAACTTTCTGACCCAAGAATGCAGGTGCTAAAACATGTGACCCCAGGGGCTGGAGAGATGGCTCAGAGGTTAAGAGCACCGACTGCTCTTCCAGAACTCCTGAGTTCAATTCCCAGCACCCACATTGTGGCTCACAACCATCTGTAATGAGATCTGGCACCCTCTTCTGTATACATAATAAATAAATAAATCAAAAAAAAAAAAAAAAGCAGGATCAGGAGTTTTTTAAAAACAAACAAACAAACAAACAAACACGTGACCCCAGCACTGGCTCTGCTGCGATCTGAGCAAATGTACTACCACCACAGTCAGAATTCCTGCTCTGCCTGCCCTACTGTGACAACAGAGTTTTATTAAACTGACCCAAGTTTAATGATCACACAAGTAGAAATATTAAAATCAGTCACATTTCCTAACCTAAAGCCAAGGTGAACGCACACACCCCTCACCGCGTCTTTGCCAATATCAGTTCAGAGCATCCACTGAGCTGAAAGAGCAGCTAGAGAAACTATATATTGAGGGCTTTAAGATCAAATCAACATTTCTATAGCCCACCTATTAATAAAAGAATATCTGCTAGGTGAGTGGTGGCGCACACCTTTAATCTCAGCACCAGGGAGGCAGAGGCAGGTGGATCTCTGAGTTCAAGGCCAGCCTGGGCTACCTACGTAGTGAGTTCCGAGACAGCCAGGGCTGTTACACAGACTCTTTCTCAAATAACAAACAACAACAAAGTAAAGAAAATCTACGATTTTATGTGTGTATGAGCCTGTTGACTTTTTAAGAGCCTTTTTTTTAGGAAGAAGGGGTGCTTCTTCTATCATGGGTAAGACAGGGTAGCAGGTACTAAATTGACTGTTCTTTAAACAGCTATGAATACAGACAATATACATGGAACCATAAACTTTGGACAGTGGACAACAGAAAGCACAGATGATCTCTTAGAAAAAGGAAACGGGCAAGCTTGCCCTGCTATTACCCCAGCTGACTCTCTGGGGAAACTGAAACTCTGGGGAGTTTCCAGACTCCAGTGCATAGGAAATATGGGGTAAGGACACAGCGGGGGACGGTAGTCTCCCTCAAGTGAGCAAGACAGTTCATTTGAATGTGCCAGAAAGAAAACAAAACCAACTGCACAAGAGCAAGTATGACAGACTTGAGAGGAGCTGGGTCTCCCACACAGGAAGATGTGCACAAACCTGCAGGCAGTGAGAGAACCACCTCGCCATCACCGGCAAGGGCCCTACAGGGAAAGGGGGAAGCTCAGAGCAGCAGCAACCTCTCAGACCCTCTTGTCATCAATGTGGAAGAAAGCGTAGGAAACTGCAGTGTAGCTGGAGAATTTTTCTCCAGCTCCCACCGCCAAGTCCCGCCAATCCCAGAGCCCACTTATAAAATAAACACACAGACTCTTACATTATTTAAACTGCTTGGCCATTAGCTCAGGCCTGTTATTGTCTAGCTCTTACTCTTATATTTAGCCCATTTCTATTCATCTTTACTTTGCCACATGGCTCATGGCTTACTGGTACCTTACATCTTCCTTGTCCTGATGGCGGCTGGCAGTGTCTCCCCCTCCGCCTTCCACTTCCCAGAATTCTTTTCCTTGTCCCGCCTATACTTCCTGCCTAGCCAATGGCCAATCAGTGATTTATTTACTGACCAATCAGCAACACACTTGACATACAGACCATCCCACAGCACTTCCCCTTTTCTTTTCTTAAAAAGGAAGGTTTTAACTTTAACATAGTAAAATTACATATAACAAAACAATTATCAAGCAAGAATTACAGTTACAATATTAAAGAAGAGATCCTATCTATCTTATATTTGTAAGTTTAAGGTTTTATATCTAACTTATCTTTTATTATAACTAAGGAAAATTGTAAGTATCTAGTCTTTAACCACATCAAAGACCTCAGAAGGATATACTACTACCTGAGAAATGAAGAAGGATATAAGCAACTTTTAGGAGTCTTGTAGGGTAGACAGAGACAGCTGGCAGCCTGGACAGTCATTCAAAGTTCTCTTGTAAAGTTGGGGCATCTGTCTTCAGCCCACAGGCCTAGAGTCTCTTATTCACTTTTCTCTGTGTCCTGTAGAATGTCTGGCAGTTTTCTCTGCAAAGCAGGAACCTGAAGGACCATTTTGTCAAGCAAAGTTCAGTGGTCACCTTTGTATGGGTCCTGCATGTCCAGTTGATCAAGCAGTCCAGGCAAGAACAGTTTCTTGCCCAAATGGCTATTTTTGTCAAGGTGAAGATAAACTCCATATGGAGTGTCTTCGATGCCCATACTCCTCTCTGAAGTAAATCGGTGATGTCAGGAGCAGACATGTCTCACTGTCCAGAAAGTCTAAACTTTTAAAACATTTTAAATGCCATATTCTGTAGGTCTTTGAAGTGTTTGAAGACTACCTATCTATCTGAAATATATCTATGTATACCTAGAAGACTTAACTAACATGGCTACAAATATTATCATAGATGACTAACTATTAATCTATTTTTTAATTATCCATTACAATTTTAAATGAGTTACATAAACATAATACCTCAAACAAGAATAGAAATATATATACAGTATAACAAAATTAAGTTTAAATTTGTATCAATAAACTAAAATCTATAGCAATGTAAAACATTTTAAACAAGTTGTTACTCTTTAAAAGTAGGTTCATTAATCTACCCTTTCATCCTATCATATCTAAACTATCCCCCTTTTTGTTTTAGAAAGAGATTGTATTTATAATCAACCTGATTTAAATAAAAATATTGTTTTTTCTCTGTCCCACACCAGAGGGCTCTTCTGATTTGGGACACAAGAATCTCTTAACCATTTTTTTTTTTTTTTTTTTGAGCAATATGTCTGGGTTTAGAGGGGGAGTGAGCCAATTCCATCTCTAAAGCCAGCTTGGTATATTTGGGAATTTGGGCGTAGCTTCTCTTACTACTTCCTGCTGGAGGGGGGCGCTGTATCTTCTGGAGACAGAAAGAAAATTTTAGGATCATGGAGTAGTCCGTGAGGCTGTATATCTGAGCCAGTTGCCTTGAAACCATTCTGGATGTTGAATCATCTGGGCCATGGTGTCATTGGAGACCTTTCAGGGGGTCTTGGCTGGTCAAACCTGATGTATCTTAATCTGGAACAAATCCATAGTCTCTGGCTTTCTGTGGAAACAAGAGCAGAGACTCTTTTCCAAAGCAACATATCCTTATATCCAAATTTTGAAGTCAAGGTACCTTTAAAATATACATTTTGGCATAACTCAACAGCTTTTACAATCAAATGTTTTTCTGCAGTTACGAATATCAAAGAGAACACAATCCAGATTCTCTGTGTGGTAGCCATCTTTACGTGGCTTATTTTTTTATATTAGCTTGAGCCTATTCCTTATAAACTGCAGCCTTCTAAGCCTGAAACGGCACAGTGGCTGCTGGCTCCGCCCACTTCAGCTTCCCAACATGGCGGTGGTCCGCTTTCCGCCAGCTCTGGGAGCCATAACTCTCAGAAATAGTGGGTCTACACTTTTACCAAAGTAGCGTGTAGCCCAGAAACCTCTTTTTTTGTTTTGTACTAGCAAAGGCTAAATCCACCACACAGTTTAATGTGTTACTTGCAGAGGCCTCATTCCTACCATACGGCGGCAGGTCGAGCACGCACGCTAGGAACCCGCCAGCAGTAGCTCAAACATGCAGGCTGCCGCTAACTTGAAAGAGACAACTAGGAACTGTTTTCAGCTCCGTTTTAGAATCTTTTTACTCAGGTTTTAGGTGGAAACTCTTGCCAACACGTTGGGCGCCATTGACCAATCAGCAACACACTTGACATACAGACCATCCCACAGCACTGCAGTTTCTAGGCTGCTGGGTCTGTGCTGCCCCACACACCACAACTCCAGACCTCCCATGTTTAAAGGAGCCAGAGTATCTGGCAACAGCTTGACAATGCTAAAGGACCTCCACACAACACTGCTGGATAACAGGACTCTCTGCACTACCAACAAATGCGTAAATGTGTGAGCCAGCTTGTCCTTGACCTTGGCTGCTGTCTAAGGGTACACGCCCACTCAGAGCCGATACTCAGAAAGTTTTCTGTGGTTGCAGCATTCTGTTATTTCTATTTAAATCAAATCTATCTTCACTTCTCATCCACTGTGGCAGTGGTTCATTTTGCTTATCTTCCTATATGATAAAATTATGTAGCACAAAGTGGCACAAAACTTATGTGCAAAATGTATGCTCCAAGGGAAGTAATCTGTAGACTTCCTACAAGTTCCAGAAGCTGCTGCGTATCTGAACTTGGCAGCTTTACAGTTGACAGTTTAGTTACTGCACTTAAAGGCAGCTATGACTTAAAGCAAACTGCGTTAAGAAACCTTCATTAGAAGAGAGTCACTCATTCAGCTTTTTAAAAATATATATTGGACATTTACAACAGACCAAGGACTAAGGTAGTAGTGGACACACTTAAGTGATTTACATATTTCCCATGGTTTCTCCAACTTCAAAAGTATCCCATCCTCTACTTCATAACACAACTTTTAAATGGAGAATGAGCTTTCCCCTCTCCCTTCTGTATTTCTACATCATCTCTTAAATCAGGTACCTTCCCTACAATTCTGGGGTCCATTTCTATTCCAAAGGAATACAGATCTTCTAAAATTCTTTCATTCCTTCTCGTGAGAGCAAAGCTTTGGTAAGCTAGATATGGGTACAGACACACTGGCCTCACAAAGGGTCACAGAAAGTTACTCTCGGAGTTTTACTTATTTTTGTTTTTCCCACTCTGCATGTTCAGCCCTGTTACTGTCCCACTATTTAATCTGCAGGCTTCCCCAGAAAACCTCATGAGATCTCCTAAGGAAAAAAAAACGTCAGCTTTGTCCATCTCTGTGGCTTTTGCGGTGCTCCAAAAATGACTTAGATAATTTTTAAATATATAAATGAAAAATAAAGTTAAATAAGCAAAATAACCAAGCGTTTTGAGGATGGAGTATCTTAGAAACGACATGACATGTGTCTGCTTCACTCAAGTCAGCATCATCTCAGCATCCTAGATGACCTCAAATAGAGCCAGGGAGCGTGTCACCGAATCAGACTCTGACCATAACAGTCGAGGCCACTGACAACCACCTCAGCTGTAAACAAGCACACAAGCCAGAGGGTGGAAAATTGTTGATGAAGGTGCCAGGTGGTCTCTTAAGTCAATGTCACTTAGCACCATACCCTGCTTACAAACTGTACCTATCAGAGTCACATGAAAGAGGCTGGGAGATGCCTCAGTTGCTCAAGGGCTTGCTCTGCAAGCATGAGAACCTGAGTTCAGACCCTCCGCACCCAACTATTAACAGTGGTTAGCTCGGGGATGAGAGTACTTTTTAATCTCTGTATTTGACATTTTAAAACAAGTATTTATTACTTATGGAATAAATATAAATACCACTGCAAATCAAGTAGGAAGTTTAAAAGAATTATTATTTATGTACACATGGCTAGCCATCAGCAGATTCCTTCGTGTGATTCTTGTGTGTACAATTAATGTGTGTGTGTGTGTGTGTGTGTGTGTGTGTGTGTGTGTGTGTGTAAGCTGGTGGTGTTGGGTGTCTTCCTCAGCCTCTTATATTTTGAGGCAGGGCTTCTCACTGAACCCAGAGCTCATGGGCAAGGAGCTCTAGAGTCTGCCTATTTTCACTCCCTCAGGCCCGGAGTTACAGACATGTGCTGCTGTACCTAGCTGTAAGAGCTTAGTAACACTTAAAAAAAATACTGTTTCCATTTTTTCCCCTCAAATTCTGTGAAGTTTTTCCTAAAACTTCCCACTGTCAAAAACTTGCCAGTTGCCTCTAACCCACCAATGGACTCTGCTGTGGAAATTCACTAGAAGCGGCAAACAACCCTTAGAAGTTCAGTTTTAGGGGCTGGAGAGATGGTCAGTGGTCATGAGCGCTTCCTGCTCTTTCTGAGAACCCAAGTTCAGAAGTTCCCAGCACCCACCGGGGCAGCTCCCAACTGCTTAGAACTCCAGATTTCTACCTCATTTTTTGAGATGGTGTTTCTCACTGAACCCAGAGCTCATAGGGATCCCATTCCTCTGGACACTGTGGGTACTGCATGCATGTGCACAAACCCAAACAGACACACACGTACGTAATTAAAAATAAAATGGAGCTATCATGAACTTTTGAAGGTCTTTCTCCCAACTACCACCCCGGAAACAGCAGGAGATAAGCTCCCCACCCCTTCTGTGCTTGCTTTTTCTCTTTGTGCTCCACCCTACCTGCACACACACACACACACACACACACACACACACACAGCACACAGCACACAGCACAGGCACAGTCTGAAGTGAGCACCAATCCAAACCATCACACCCTTCCCCGCCGTCCCTGCTCTCTGCCGTGTTGGAGTTCAGGTGAGGGATTATCATATTCCTCTCCAACATCCTCCTCTGTCCAGTCCCGAGCCAGAGCAGATGGGAGACACTTAGGTTACAGCAGGTCCTCAGAAGGCAAGCTATGGGGAGGAGTGACATAATGGGAGTGGCCAGTGCCCTGGACACGCCTCCTGAAGCCTGGCTCTCAGTTGGAATGGGAACAGCCACCCCCATCAGAGAACTACAGACAAACTGCCACTGGGTCGTGCAAAGTGGGAGTATTTTTAATTGCATGTCATAATTTCTATTTATATTGAAATACAATCTATGCTTAGGGTTCCAGAACACTGATAAGCCTGCTGCTTGCAACTTGTCACCCATGGTGCCTTAACCACTGAGCCTCAGTGCTGCTCTCAGGCACACAGACAAACACTGAGAACAGCATCGTCTCTGCTACTGCATCACAGCTCCGCTCCTTTCCTCTGTACTCTTTCCTGCACTAAGGCTCCACTAGTTCTGGGTTTTCCACAAATAGTGACTGAGAGATATCTAAGAAAAGCACCTCTTCAGAGAAAATAAGAGAGAGGACAGGGTTGGGGTGAAGGGAAGAGGGGAGGGGGAAAGGAAAGGGAGGGGAAGGGAGGGTGGGAAGAAAGGATGGGAGAGGGGAGAAGATGGGAGAGGGGAGAGGCTGGAAGAGAGGAGGGAACAGGAGGGAAGGGGAAAGGAGAGAGGAGGAGAAACGAAGTAGATTCCAGAAGAAAAAAGACTGAGTTGAAGATCTGGAAACAAGGAGACCTCAACTTAGATTTTTGTTTTTTCCTTTAGTAAAATTTCCAGGTCTTTCCGTGTTCTCAAATGTTAAATAGTAGGACTAAAAATCACCCACACAAAACACCACATTTAGATAACATTAATGCATATAATGAGAGTTGGGGGAATTTTTAATGTGACTTTTCTCCCAAAGTTCTACTTCAGTGTTACAGATAAATCTAGTCCCCCAAAGTACTCCTTGATTCACTAATGTCCACTACCTTGAAGACTAAGGAAAATAATGAAAAAAAAACTTTTAACACCCCAGAAAAACTTTTTTTTTTTTTTTGGTTTTTCAAGACAGGGTTTCTCTGTGTAGTTTTGGTGCCTGTCCTGGATCTCACTCTGTAGACCAGGCTGGCCTCGAACTCACAGAGATCTGCTTGCCTCTGCCTCCCCAGTGCTGGGATTAAAGGCGTGTGTCGCCACCACCCAGCTCCAGAAAACATTTTAGAGGTCTCCGCCCTCCTCTCTCTCCCTTCCTCCCCGCTCTGTGTGTGTGTGTGTGTGTGTGTGTGTGTGTGTGTGTGTGTGTGTGTGTGTGCCTGGTGCCCGCAGACCCCCAGGAACTGTAAATGGTGGTTCGTCCTAGAATCCCAACATTGCAGGAGGCTGAGGCAAGAGGATCACTGAAATTTCAATGCCAGCCTGGGCTACATGAGAGCCTGTCTCAAAAACAAAACAAACAAGCTGGGTTTCAGCAGAAATCACTTATAATTTCTGATGGAATATTTAAAAACCAAGGCTGGAGACCTGGCTCAGCAGTTAAGAGCGCTGGCTGCTCTTTGCCTGAGAGCCAGGTTTGTTTTTCAGCACACACAGGATGGCTTACAACCATCCGTAACTCCAGTTCCGGGGGATCCAGTGCCCTCTGCTGGCCACCACAGGCACAACGCACACACATGGTGCACATACATATATACATGCAGACCAAACACACATATAAAATTAATCTAAAATATTTTTAAATATTAAAAATCATGAAGCCATATGGAAACCTATTACTTTATACGTTTCATATATATGTATTTTTCATATAAAAACATCTAATTGGACTTTCCCTACACAAAAGCTTTGCTCCGCAGCTGTGAGTTGACAAATAAAATGCCCAGTGCTGGATGTGGGATATCTCCTCTTGGTTGTTGGTCAGGGAGGTCCCAGAGACCCCTCCCCACCTCTCAAAACAATACAAGCTATTGCCACTGCCCTTGGACACCCACTGGAACTTGATAAATAAGATCCTACTGTTGAACACACCACATAGATCACAGAACACAAATCAAGTTGGTATTGTACAGGAAGCTTACACTGTGCTGCCGGGCTCTCATGGTACCTAAAATGCTAAGCAGATCATCCACACTCTTACACAGTGGTAAACCCTGCCAGCTACAATGACTGGCATGGCTCTATATGCCCATGGGTGCAATACTAGCAAAACTATTATGGGGTAAGCAACAGCTTTCTGACCAGATTTAAGGCCCACTCCCTAGGAGGAAGTGCATGTCTAGTACTGTAAAACTGGCCAAGACCATGGCTGGGGAGCTCACAGGCCACAAGGGGTGAACTTGCTACTATTATTTTTCTAAATGGACATCGTATCAAACCGCCCTCTTAATTTAATTTATGTCTCTATATTCACAGGGACTACAGCCTGTGGAGGGCTTCATCGAGAAGGGTCTTTGTACAGTGGACAATGGTTAAGAGAGAAACTCAAAAACTAGACCCCCCCCAAAAAAAAAACTAGCCCAAGTGAAGACAGTATTTGTGGAGTGCTCAGTCATAAATTGGCAGAAGTGGGCGAAAAGACTCTAAGAGACAGGCTCCAGGAGAGCCAGAGCAAAACGGTGGCTTCCGGGTACGACAGGAACATCGCACTCAGCAAGTCACAGCAGCTGTGGCTGGCTGTGCCAGTCGACATTCCGGTGAGGAGTGGGCAGTCTCCAGAGCTCCAATCCCTAGCGGAGCGGCTGCTGACGGTTGGTGGCTGCTGGGGAAGAGAGTCCCTTTTCTGGTAGATTGACCAAGCTCCAGTGCAGCACAGATTGGACACAGTGAATTACTTTTTCAAAAAAAGGAGCATGGCTGGGCGGTGGTGGCGCACGCCTTTAATACCAGCACTCGGGAGGCAGAGCCAGGTGGATCTCTGTGAGTTCGAGGTCAGCCTGGGCTACCAAGTGAGTTCCAGGAAAGGCGCAAAGCTACACAGAGAAACCCTGTCTCGAAAAACCAAAAAAAAAAGGAGCATGAAGTTAGGGGAAAAGTCCAAAATACATTATGTACAAGTATGAAATAAAAATATTACATTAAAACCAAGAATATACATTTCCAAATGAAAAATGAGGAAGGCATCATAAATAACGAATGCAAAAGTTATCTCTAAAATTGATACCAAAGATAACAGGTCATACTGAAAGATCCAAGAAATGAGTAAATTCTAAAATAATTAAGGCGTATATACATTAAGTATACATTAAGAGCCTTAGCAATCTTTCATTGGAATTTGTAAGCCACCCAAGACTAATTAGTTTGCAGATAAGGCCCAGAAATAAAAAATCAGATCTCCTTTTTGTTAGCCACAGCATTTTTTTTTTTTAGAATTCAAAGGGGTCAGAATTTCTAAACTGAACATGTAACTCAGGACTCCACTCAAGGGCTGGAGAGATGGCTCAGTGGTTGAGAGAAGCCAGGTTCAGTTCTTGGTACCCACACCAGATGGTTCACAACTGTCTGTAAGCCCAGTTCCTGGGATCCGATTTGGGCCTCCACAGGCACCAGGCACAGAAATGGCACACAGACACACATGCAGGTACACACACATACACATACAATAAAAACAGTCTATTCTGAAAAGACTCAATCACAGAAGCTGGAAAGATGGCTCAGTGGTTAAGAGCACTGACTGCTTTTCCAGAGGACCTGGGTTCAATTCCCAACACCCACATGGTGGCTCACAATTGCCTATAACTCTAGTTCCAGAGGACATGACACCCTCTTTGGGCCTCTGAGAGGACCAGGTGCACAAATGGTGCACGGATATACAGGAGACAAAACACCCATAAACTTTGAATCAATCAATAAATAATCTTTTTTTATTTAATCAATTCTGAACTAGGCAATATTTTATAAAAATAAAATCAATGGTTAAATGGCTTATATAATCCACATGACTACTTTCTCTCTTGATAAAGTTTTGTTTCTGAAGCACATAATTAGATGCAAAGCTGATAGACAGTATCATAATATTAAGCAAAACCATCAGGACAGAAAACCATTTCTTAAACATTCACAGCACTGTTTATTAACAGTACATAATGAAATGCATGTACCAGTTGTTAAAAATGTTTTGCATTAATATATTACAGCAATATGTGAAGCTCCATGATGCACTAAGGGGACAAACAGATCAGAGAACTTCATATACAGTGACCCAAGTTGTTAAATGTTACATCTAAAGGACAAAAGTGTAAAAGAAACATTGTCAGAAAGTTAATTTGCATATTCACAACAGAACTTCAGAGCGCCTTTTACTCTCATTTTTGTGTACACCCTTGTTTTCTAAACTGTTCCAAGTATGGGCTACAGGTTTCTCCCCACATTCCCCAAAGTCCTCAGGCAGTTCCTCCTTTAGCTTCAAGGATGACAGAAATGACACCTTTAGTCAATGGGATCAGGTTCTGTGTAAATATGAAGGTCTACCACTTGAAGGGCTTCC
Source organism: Peromyscus eremicus (assembly GCF_949786415.1). Lineage (NCBI taxonomy): Eukaryota > Metazoa > Chordata > Mammalia > Rodentia > Cricetidae > Peromyscus > Peromyscus eremicus. The sequence continues at coordinate 39,497,222 of NC_081432.1, forward strand.
TCAATGAACAACGGAAAGAGGACATAATAAAGTCTTCCCTTGAGTAACTAGATCCTCAGCAGTCAGCAAAAAATTTCACTTAAGCATATAGATTCCAGTAGCCAAAATTGCATTAAACAATGAGTAAGCCATACTTCTTTCTTAAACATGGGCCTCTAGCAACAACTCCAGAACATTCAAATGCCATTTGTTTAAACGGAAGCTATCCACTCTACAAGTTATTTACAATCTATACTGGTAACAGAATAACAACTTTGAGTGTAGACAAGGATGGGCCAGGATTACTTATAGGAAGAAAATGACCGTGCAGCCAGAATCCTAGTCCTCAGCTAGCCACTCAGTCAGTACACTTGACAGGAACCCAAGTCCCTTGGCTCTGAAATTTGGGCACTTGCCCCAAGGCGCTCCTGTCAGGGTTAGGGTACACCATATATACAGTGGCATGGTAAGTACGGAATATGCTGTTACTGTGCTCACTAATTCAGACAGACAAAACCAAGTTAAAATGCCTCATGCCATCTCTACCTGTTTGCTGCACCACAACTAACAGCTACTTCTCATTACTAAAGCCTCAGATCTGTTCACGGATCTGTGACATAACAGCATCCTTTAAAATGGAGCATATTCAGTTCAATACTGACTGACAAGCAAAATCTTCCTGCTTTCATAAAAATATTGACAAAAACACCAGGACATTATTTCCCTACAATGGAGGAGTGAAGTGTAGCATCATTCTGTCCAAATTAAATGAGGAAAAACTTCTGTGCCTACAACAGCCCCGCACACAGGCAACACAAAGCCTCTCCTGCCCACTGACATTCTGCCTTCCTTCAAAGGTCAGCTCCACTATGGAACCCCAAGATTCTCAGGTCCCACCCCATGTGGACCTGGCCCCTTTCTCACCAAACTCAGCTCTGCGAAGAGGCCCCTGACCTGTGATCCCCTTCTGTGGACTCCCCTTCCTTGGCACAGCCTTTAGGCTTAGAAACAAAGTATCTGAATTATTTGCAGACTCCAGTTTGGTGAGCAGCTCTTGCCCCTGTTCCAAGTGTTTTGTTTCTTCCCAGGCTTTCTACAGAAATATCAAGTATAAAACAAAATGCACTAGAGAAGGGATTCTATTATATGCTAATTTGTTCACATGAAGCATATAATCAATTAACTCCTGACTAGAATTAGGAGAAAAGTTGGAAGCAATGTTCACTGGCTGTTTTCAGAGGAAGACTAATTATAAAAGTCACTACATTTATCACATCATTTTAATTCTGCTGAAGCACAGATTTAAATTTATATGCAGTTTTCTAAATTAAAAGAGATTGGTATTTAAGTATGCATGTATTTCTCCATGAAACAGTTACATTATCGTTGTATCTTGGTTCTTGTAACTTTGATTCTTCTTTTAAGACAGGGTCTCACCACCATGTAGCCCAGCTAGACTCAAACTCAGGATCCTTCTGCTTCAGCCTCTGGAATACTGGGATTATACAGGCATGGGAAGGGGGGATCACATCCCGGACAATTTAGACTCTTCCAATCCTGCTTTACACCCACCAAAAACATGCAAAGGCAAAGTATAAAGGTCACAAATTATCTGAACAGCACCCAAATAACACTGTAAAATGCATTCATAACGGTAAACACTCACTTAAAGATCAAACAGCACGCAAAATCAAACCCTAGGGCCAGCAGGACGGATCAGCAGGAAAGGGTATCTGCTGCCAAGTCCAAGAACCTGAGTTCAATCCAGAACCCACAGGACAGAAGGACAGAACCAACTCGTACAAGTTGTCCTTTGACCTTTAGAGTACTCGTGCAGTGGCACACATGCCCACACAAAGTAATATAAATAAGCAATACACACACAAATGAGTGGAATAAAATCCTAACCTTCACTCAAGCTTCTCATGCACTATTTTCAATATCCTCACCTGTCATATGTCACCACAAAGATCACAAATGAACACCTAGATACTGCTTTTGATTGTTCATCTTTTTCCCAGCAGTTCCAACATTGATAAATACTTAAGGACCAAGGATCTACTCAAACGTGTTACCGGAAATCTATCATATCGTTCTCAATCTCAATTCAGATCTTAAAAAAAAAAAAAAATCAAACATGATCATTACTGAAAAGCATTATCAACTGTAAGGGGCAAGAGTATGAAACTCTGGGTTCTTATGACTCTTTGTATATTTGTGTATACATATGAACACATACATATTCAGGCTATTATCTAGTAACAACAATGAACACATTCCAAAAAATTAAAGCAAGCTCTCTTCTCTACAACTCTGCTTCTGATTACACTTTAAAATTCGGTATCCCAAGAGGTGAGCATTCATGTTTCATAGGACATGGACTGCTAATTTCAGTCTACCCTTAAAATAGAACAGTTCAACTAATATTAGACTCAAGTGTTATACGGCATCAGAGCTGCCAACTAACTGGATATCTGAAGCGCTCACTGCAGCCGCATACGTAAATACCAGAGCAAACTGTCAGAGTGCTGAGCACTGAGCCCACACACGCTCTCTGAAGTAGGCACAATGCATAGTGTCCTTAGCAGAAACATAACACACAGTGCACAAAACACTGTGACCACACGAAAAGAAACAGACGGCCCTTCACTCACTTTAAAAACACCTCCTATAAAACAGTCATTCCAAACCATCAGAGGGGGCTGGGGAGATGGCTCGGCGGGCAGGAATGCTTGCTATGCAAGTACGAGGACCTGAGTTCAAATCCAAGCACCCACATAAAAAGCTGTGTGTGGCTTGTAATCGCAGTGTTGTGGGCAGCAGAGACAGGGGACCACTGAAGTTCACTGGCTGCCAGTCTATTTCCAGATCAGTGAGACTCTACCTCAAGGGAACAAGGCAGAAATGACACAGGAGAACACACAACACCCTCCCCTGACCTTCACATGGAGGTGTGTCCACCTGCACACACACACACACACACACACACACACACACACACACATGCATATACCACATACATACACCTCACATACACACGGGGGGTGGGGAGGGTAAATAAAAACACTTTTTTAAAAAAAGACCTGGAAAAGAGATTAGGATGTAAGGGCCACTGATCACTGGTTCCCAGAACAGATACAAAGATCTCTTAAAACACAGTAAGAAAATAAAAACAACCTAAGAAGAGAGTGAAGAACTGCGGGCGGGGTCAAGGTGCAGCTAGGTGGTACAGAGTTTACCCGGCACAGTAAGCCCCTGGGTCTGGTCTGATTGCCTGTACCAGAGTCCCACCCAAAGAAAAGAGGGAAAAGGTGTAAACAGACACATCTTTAAAGGAGATGTAGAAGCAGCCAGGAGATACATGGAAAGATGTTCAAGGTCATCTGTTAATGGAATTGCAAATTAAAACCAACAACGAACAGAGCTTGAATATGCAAGCGCAGTGGCACCAGCGAGGTTTGAATACAATCCTGTTGAAGCTTCATTCCCAGCACAATGGTGCCGGGAGGTACAGCCTTTGCAGGTGAGGAGGCCATGGGCCACTACCCTCACTGGTGGACGAAGTACACTGGGCCACTGCCCTGACCTTCTTGAACAGTTCCTCCCTTCCCACTGCTCTGCCATGTTCTGAGAGAGCATGGAGCCCTCTCCACAGACAGCTCAGATGCGGCTGCCGGAACTTGGGCTAGAACAATGAACCCAAACAGACCTCTTCCTCATAACTTATCCAGCCTTTTGCTATGGCAACACAAAATCGACGAAGACAAACATGGAACGTGGATGTGGCTGGTGGAAACAGAAAATGGCACAGCCATTTTAGAAGAAAGCTTAGCTGTTTCTTACAAACCCCAACTGATACCTTAAGATCCACCAAGATCCATCATTCCTCTACCGAAGTGACTGAACATTTAAGCCATCCATACAAATGTTTATAGAAGCTTTTTATGTTTTGTTTTGCTTCGTTTTGTTTCTAAGACAAGGTTCCTGGAACTCACTCTGTAGACCAGGCTGGCCTCGAACTCAGAGATCCACCTGCTTCTGCCTCCCTAGTGCTGGAATTAAAATCCACCAGCAGACTGTAGAAGCTTTTTTTCAAAGTTCAGAAAAACAAAAATGGAAAGCAAGCAAGATGCCCTCCATTGGGTGAATAGATTTAAATGATGGGGCATTAAACAAGGGGCCTATGACTCAGCAATAAAAAGAGATGGTACATTAGACCATGAAAAGTCGTGTACCAGGCCTGGGAACCCACACCTGTAGTCTCAGTGCTCGAAAGAAGAGTGAGTCTGAGGGCCAGCCTGGGCTACATGCTGAGCTCTTTTATCTGAAGGCAAAACAAATCAACCAACCAAATAAACAAACAGAAGATATGGGGACATCACAGAGTGAAAGGTGCTCGTACGAACAGGATGTCCACCATATGACTCTAACTACAGTGAATTCTTTAAAAGGCAAAAATAGAGAAAGCGGAAAGATGAGTGTTGTCAGGGCCTCGCAAGAATTTTTTTTAAATAGTAAGCCTAGTCTGCATTGTTCTGTAATGGTAGACACATCATATGTTCGTCAAAACCTGCAGAACAAAAACAACTATAACTATGTATCACAGTTATAACACATGTAATCATACATGTCAACCAAGCAAACTCTGGAGGAGAGGGCAGCATGTGCAAAGGTGTATTTTTCTGCTCAACTTTTCCTTAAACCAAAATCTGCTCTAAAAGCTAGTCTAGTGATTTTTATTTTTAAAGTTACAGGTCCAGGACTAGCCAAAGACTTGAGCTTTTGGGTACACTTCACCCACCACTCTGCTGTCAGAATATTTCACTCTTTTATCTTCCCTGCTGGGTTAATAAAGTGGGATAAGTAAACCACAAAGGGCTATTTAGGCCCCAAACCAAGACTACATATAGTCACACTGGCCTGCACAGCACAGAAAACTGGAACACTGAATACATAAGAACATGTTTTTAATTCTCTGACACAATAGGAGCTTTGTACAGGATATTTAATACTGGGATCCACTGGGAATATTTTCTCCCACTAGGAAAAAGAAAATCAAGACTTTGTCAACTCTCTTGGACAATTCTATCCAGGAAACATTTCAGGCATGTATCAAAGTAGCCACATGTAGCATTGGCATTTATCAAAACTTAGTGTTTTCCAGTGTTCCTTCAATCTGAGCATACACTAGACACACATTAAAGGCTGTATTAAAATTTTATCTCATTTTCATAGATAACTAATAATTAGAGTTTATAAGCTGAAATAAAACAATTCAAGTTCTAAAATCTATTTAGCATTTTAATTGAAGTAACTTCTACATATTTAAAACTACTGTCATTTCATGCCAAGTAACAACGCCTCAGAAGTTCTAGCTTTACTCAAAATCAGATCCTCAATAAAATATTTCCATAAAAACTATCTTGTAACACTTCTTGTCAAGGTAATGACACTCAAAATGCACAGGTTACATCAAATGTACTCTTGATATTCTAGTGCCAATGCTATCACGATAATGCCATCTCGGGGGAACCGACTCCACTGAGCCTCTGGTTTTTATGTCTCTGAAACGGCAATAGTTGTAAACATTGAGCTGTGGGAATTAGAAATTCAGAGACTCCTACTTTAGAAATCATAACTTCACAGCGTCCTCTCAACCTTTCTCCCCTCCCTCTTTGTCATCCAATCCTCCACCTTGCTGTCACTCACCTTTAGTCTACAAGACTAAAGGAAAAACATGGTCCTTGGTCCAGCATCCAAACCCCTCTTCAATCTGATCCACACAAGCCTCCCGTCAATCAAAATTCCCTTCTTGGTGGACTCCAGAGTCATGTCCATGGCTACCCCTCGTTCCTCCCTGCTGATTGTACCTTGCCCAAGAGGAGCATCTCATCCGACCTTAAATATAAAGCTTTCCCTGAAACTCGTTCTTCTGGGTTGAGGTGATGGCTCGTGAGATAAAGTACTTGCCTTGTATCCTATCCTTGTTAGCTTCTCTGTGGCTGTGATAAAACACCAACCAAAAACAACTTGGGGAGGGAAGGCTTTGTCTGGCTTAAGGGTTTCAGTCCGTCACTGAGGGAAACCAGGGCAGGAAATCAAGCAGGAACTGGGAGACAGGAACTGAAGCAGGGACCACAGAGAAGTGCTGCTTCCTGGCACATGTTCAGCTACCTTTCTTATACAACCCAGGACCACCTTCTCAGGGGTGGCACCTCCCACAGTGGGCTGGGCCCTCCTCCATCGATCATGAAAATACCCCACAGACATGTTTACAGGCCCATCTAACAGAGGCAACTCCTCAAGTGAGGTTCCCTCTTCTCAGGTGTCAAGTTGACCAAAACTAACCAGCACGTCACTCAAGCATGAGGACCCAGCACCACAAGAAAAGCCAGGTCCAAGAGCACGCCTCCGTAGTCCCTGTGCTGGGGAGGGCAGACACAGGCAGATTCCCGGAGCTTACTAGCCAGCCAGTAGCCTAGCTGGATACAAGAGAATACAAGGTGGATAGCACCATAGGACGACCCCGCCCTCAACAAGCATGCACAGAAACACAGGTGCTACACACCAAAATAACAACAACAACAACACTCAAGAGAGTAGGGGGAAGAGGGCCGTTTGTTCAGTCACCTGAAGCAATGCTGGACCTCAACAAAAGTCTGAACCTCATCTTTGGAAGCCGGGGAAAACATAATCACAGGATTACTAACAGCTAGGAAGTGGACACAGAAGTCTGTCCTGGGTTTGTCCTCCCAGTCCTTACAGAGAGAAGTGTCCATGTGTGTCACAGAGGTGCCTGGGTTCTTTCTAATTCGTAAGAAATCACAAGCACTCTAAGAGACAAATCGTCTCATAAAGCTAGGGACTGTGCTGCACGCTCTCCCTTTTCATACTCAGCTTTGGGACTAAAAGCAAGTGAACGGACAACCGAGATACTCCATCTGTGTGCGGCCTCCATGACTTCAGATGTTTTCATAATCTCCAATTTCATGATGAGGCTTTGGTCCAACACTTGAGCTCCGCAAACAGCCCAGCTCCTGGGACCCGGCAGACCCCAAGGCAGAAATACAAAGGCTTCATTGCCTCACTGTAAAACAATGAGGCAATAAACTGTCCTCATCACTTCTCCTCACGGTCACTGCCCACATAAAACCTGTGGGCCAGAAATTAAGCATGGCCAAACTGCCCAAACGTAAACAAAGAACCTAAAAGGTCTTAAAAGCATGAAGCTTTCTTTTTACAGTACCTGGCTATAAATGTTGAGATCACCGTTAAGTCGGAACAAAAGAAACAAAACCAGCCAGTGTGATGGTGGAATTTCAAAGTTCAATTTATTAATAATATCTAATAGGTCCTTACATTCCTGAGCTGATACACATTTCTCATGTCATAAAACAATAGACAAGTCCTCTGACCAATTCAAATACGCTTTCATCCAGGTGACATCATTTTCATTTCATCTTAAAAATCCTCAGAGTTCAATGACGCTTTCATACATTCCCACCAACTTTGCTGACGTCTAATGTACTGTGTCACGGCTGTTAACACGCACCGAAACATCGAGTGTCCAATAGCACAGACATTTTACCCTGTGTACTAGACACAGCCGGCTGTAAAAGCTAGTTGCCAACTGTACAACTATAACTTCGATTTTGTTCATGGCACGAGAGGAATTCGGCCAAAACAACAATAAAAAACACGTACGTTTCCTTACTTGCAGATAGGGCGGCTCGCAGAAAAAAACTGAGACAAGAGGGCTGGAAGAGGAGTAACCATATTGTTACTATTAAAGGATCACATAATAGACTCTAGGTGGCCAAGCAGCAAGAGACACGTCTGTATCCCTTCTGGCGAATGGAGATACTCTAGCCCTGACCAGCCTGACTTGAAGCTCTTAGTATCTAAAGAGGGAACACTCAACAAATTAAACCCATCTTTTAACAAAACACAGACTAACACCAACTAACTCAATGTTCCACTGTCAAGGTGTAGCATAAAATTCACTTATTACATAACTGTATGCCACGAACTTAGCATGAACACAGAAAATCTGAAATCAAGGTTTGCAGAATCCTGAAGCCATTTGAAATCTACTGAGCAAGATCATCACAGAATGTGCTGTACAAAGCGGAGAACTTCCCAGTGCATTTGCCCTAACATTCATTTTACTGGAGTACCAGAACTGGTCTCCAGAAAAGAGAGCAGATATTTACCAATCACGTGTCTCTGTAAGATGTCAAACTAAACTGAAATCAACAACTACTGTACTCTCACTTCCTTCTGTCATAATGAGAACAGTAATTGTACAAATACCTATGGAAGACAGAAAACTTCACCTGTGGTCCAAATTAGAAAAGGTTTTCTTAGCAACGCTGTAGGTAAGAACCCAACTGTTCACCAGTTCTCACAGAGAATGGTGTTCCTGCTGCAGTTGTGTGGGGACAACAAACAAGTTCCAGATCACTGGAAGAATCAGCATCGTGTCAGACCAAGAAACTTGAACAGTTTCAAGTTAATTCTCAACTAGACTGGCAAGATGTCTCAGCTGACTCTGACAGCACCAAGCCTGGAAACCTGAGTTTGATCTCCAGAACCCACACAAAAAGCCAGCTCGGAGGGGAGGTGGAGGATGGGAAAGAGTGTGATAAAAATACACTGTATGAGCTGGGCGGTGGTGGCAAATGCCTTTCATCCCAGTACTCAGGAGGCAGAGGCAGGAGGATCTCTGAATTCAAGGCAAGCCTGGTCTACAGAGGTAGTTCCAGGTCAGTGAGGGATACAGAGAGAAACCCTGTGTCAAAAATATAAAAATAAAATAAAAAATTACATTGTAATGGAAGTCTTTAAGAATAAGTAAAAATATAAATAAGTAAAAAACTAGATGCCATACTACATATCTGTGATCTATGCTCCTTTTGGGAGATGGTAGGCAGAGACAAAGAATGCCCAGAAACTCAGCTGGCCAGCTAGCCTGGAGTAGGCTGCACAGCACACTGCCAGCATTTGCCTCAACGGGGTGGAAGAAAGAACTGACTCCTCCCCAAAGTTGTCTTCTGACCCTCACACCTCCACAGACATAACAGACACAAACACACATCACATGCATACTCACACACATACATACATACACACATCACACACATAATTAAGTAAAAAATATATGGAATAAAATGTAATGATTCACATTAACATTTTCACACTTACCATCATATAAAAGTATCTGTGCTGGGAAAACACGATCAACGACAACTCGAACAGCAAGCAGCACTTCACAGATTAATGTGACAGCTAGCTGAGTATTTATTTATAACATTAATTTCACTATACTTGAGAAGATGAGATCACTCATCTACCTGTTATACTAAGCTACTAAAAATCGTTTGTATCATACAGGGAATATATTGGATAATTTACTACAGATAGAAAGGTGCTGACAATGGGCAGTTTCAAATATAAACAATATTAAAGAATTACGCTTTTTTTAAAAAAAAAATGCCTTTATTCACTCTGATTTGTTACCAAATGAAATAACCCAATTTTAAATTCAGGAATATTTTAACCCGGAATGTTTTGGGCACGAATCTACTTCACAAATAACCAGATGAGAATATGATCCAGAGAACACGGCACCCTTCTTTGCAGCAAATAAATCCTGGTGTTATTCTAGTTCAGTAAACAGTTGCCTATTTTTACTCTGACTTAAAGGACCGAGGCCATCCACAAGAATAGAGCACACCCCCGAGAACGAGGAGCTTGCTCACCACTACCCTTGTCTCGGGAGGGCCTGGAGTGAAGTCCTTCCAAGGCTGCAGGAGGACTACAGCAAACAAAGCCCTCGACTTCCAAACCCCTCTAACTCCTCACGTTATAGACGACTGCAATTCTATACTCTGACAACAGGCTCGTTTTGAATTGGCTCCAGTTGACGCCACCGCTTACACCACTCAACAGCTGGGCATACGCTTGGCAACCCCGTCACACGGCGGAGGAGAGCAAACGCACTCTGGAACCAGGAACTTCGACAGAAATAAAAGTCAAAATAACCTCCCTTCAATCTGGAACATAAAGTGTGTTGAACAATGCATTATTTCAGAAAACTGAACTTGGAAAGTTTTGCAAACTGGCACTCCCTATTCAAAGCAGACAATTCTTTTCTGATTAGATCAGCCCCTATAGCCAGCCATTGGGATAAGTGTTGTAGTGAAGTCATCGTATTGGTCACTGATGGGAAATCAAAACTGGCTTCCAAACACATCAGGAAACAATGAGTTCACCAGGTCTCCAGCTTTTCATAGAATACACGGGCCCACAAGCTTCTTTTCCTCTCCAGGACTAAGTGAAATTCACAACATCTGTACAGACAAATGCAATCTGATGACCTAAGCATTTCAAAACCACAAAGAATGAGGGAAATACCCGCCCCCTTGATTTTTATCTGTGAAATCTTGGGCAAAATGTCTTAAATTTATGTTTGAGTGCATTACTGGCAGTATGATTAATATCAAAATGAAGTAATGAGAGATGTACAGTGGTCACATATATTCAATTTTCTGTTATTTACTAGGACAAATAAGACAAGCTTTTAAACAGGTCTGCTTCCTCAAGACTGGTCAAAATCAGCATCCAGTTCTTTCTTTTTCAGTCACTTGAAATTACCCACTAATCACTGATGTTGAACTTGATTGGAAAAAAAAAATATTAAAAGCTATATTTTCTTTCCTAAGTATAAGACATATACATTGTAGCCTTCTTGATTTTTTTTTTCTGAAATTGTACAGCTTACAGGTCTATACTGCAGTATTTCTCATTCTTAACTTTCTAAAAACAATTGAGCAAGAACATCATTTTAAATGGGAACACAGAAGCAAACTTCAGCACATTACATACACAAGCAAATGCCCACCCAGATAGGAATTAGCTTAAAATATCAGTGCACTTGCTCAGAGTGGTATTATTCACAATAGAGCTTTGGCACAAAGGAATTCCAGTTGTGTTTACAAAATGATATTCAGAATCTAAGAATCCCAGTTACAGAACACATTCTAGAAAGGGATAAAACATAATTGCAGGAAGACTCTGAGCTACAGGGAGCTTGAAAATTCTGTTAGTTTTAGATTTATATTAGTAACAGAAAACTATACGCATTTTATTTAATTTGCAGAAACTGAGTTACTAACCTAAGGCAAAATATTCAAAACTTGGGTCCATCATATGGAACACCACTATTCACTATTACTATTTACACACATCTGTGAGCCATCGTCACACATGTGAATGTGAAGCGTCTGTGAAGTCACAATAACATCGGTCTAAGCATATTTAAAAATGTATTTCTGGAAACATAAAGACTCTCAACATGGGAAAGTATAATTCGCATTTTAGCTTGCATGTTTAACTTTAAAATCAAAGTAATCGTAACACTTAGATATCCACAATAATCAAGTTAGCACAAAATTTCCTGGACCTAAACGATCAGTAGAAAAGCATCTCAAAATAGACTTCTTTATATTTAAATATACAGCCAACTCTCGGATTAAAGTCTTCCTTTTATTATAATATGAAATAATTTTGGCCTGCATCAGTTAGAATATAATCACAAGTGATAACTTCTTCAAATAACTACAATTTTTCGAGAAAAAAAATGATGTTGTGGTGGTGTGCTCAATACAAGAACCTTTATAGGTTGGCCAAGCCTATCTATGCCAGGCTTGGAAACCTCACAGAGAAGTAATGGTATCCACCCTCCCAGGAAGAATTATGGCTATGCTTGGCGCTTAAGAGCTTCTACAAAGGGAAAGAAAACGCAAAGTGCTTCTTGGAAACAGACCTCCCCCGCCCTCCATTCCACCGCCTACCCTTAGGGCGTCTCCGAACCCTCTCCCACCCAGCTCTGCTCTGGGGTAAAGGATTTCATCCAGAGCACCCGGCGGCCCCCAGAGCTGGCTCCGGCTGCTGTTTACCTGTACCCACGCGGGGGTGGCTCTGATTTGGGAAAGGTAAAACGGTTCCCATGGGCCCTGCCCCGCCACGCAGCCCATCACAGGGACCTCGTACCTTTGTACCTCTCCAGGACGTCCTCGTAGGCCTGGAGGTACTCTTGCTCCTCCACGTACAGGTAGGCGGCGGGGGACAGGTACCCAGCCATGCCGGGGTCTGGGGGACTGGCCGCGCCCGTGGGCCCGCGACCCGGGAGGAGGCGTCAGCAAACCCAGGCTGGAGGGACAGCGCGGCGGCAGGCCCGGGGCAGCGTCCCCAGGGAAGGCTTCGGGTGGCCGCGGGCGGTGGCGCGGGGCAGGCAGCCTCCTGACCCTGCGCCCCGGGCCGCGGCGCTGCGGAGGACAGCGCTGCCCCGCCGGGATGCGCCGCGCTTCTGCGGCATCTCCGGGCTGCGCCGCAGACGCCCGCCCGGGAGGAGGAGGAGCAGCAGCACCGGGCTCCGGCACCGCCCTCCGGCCCGCCCACCGCCCGCCGCCCGCCGCCGCCGCTGGTCCCAGCGCGGTTTCTATTTGGGACCCACAACAGGTGCGGGGGAGACAAAGCCCCGGGTCTCGCCCCTACTGAAGGGGCTGGAGACTCTCCCCCGAGGAAGGGGCATCGTCGACCATGTTGGAAGTACTTTCCCCAGACCATCTTAGGGCAGCAGAGGACCAGCTCACTGTAACAGGGCACGGAGGGGACGACCCGCGTGCCATGAGGACGCAGGGACCTGGCAGCCTCCCGAGGTGGCAGGGTGCATCAGGGCCTGAGAGCGCCGCCAGGGTCAGAGCTGCTGTAGAGCAGCCGGCGGCCCCTCCCTTCTGCCCCCCAGAGCCTGCTGGTGCATCTGCCGCTGCTCTAGGAGGGACTGTCCATTCACCACAGCCCAGATGACTGTCACCTCCTCCTTCCTCCTGTTATTCATTGCACAGAGTACCCATATCCACTGAGTAAAATGGATATGGTTCTCTTAAATTTTGTTCGTCATATGCTAAAATAAGTAACTTTCAAGGACCCCGAGATGAACCAACTGGTACTCAGGCTTGCAAACGGATGTTTTTCAAAACACTGACTGGAGTCCAGCGGCTGTGGATGGAATCTTGGATCCTCGCTGTGAGCCACCAGCCAAGTAACTGATTCTCTTCATGGGCAAAGGGGAGATGGTAACTAAATGAAGTTCTGAGTATAAATGGGTCTCTTCGTGTTAGCTACCACATTTCCACGCTTAGAAAGCCCACTCATTAACAACCATCTGATAGATGACATTTGCCTCTAAATCTTCCATCCCCTGTTTCCTCCTTCTGTGTCTACTGGCCTCTCCCTGCTTGACTCTTCCTTTCTTTGTTGATGTTTAATGTTGTGGAATTGGAACCATTTTCTATCAACTCTGTATGAGGAAGAAATATGCTGGAAAAGTGATCTCTGTTAGAATCAGGGCAGGTAACTCCTCGGCAATTGACATGCTTTTACTTCCCCAAATAAAGCAAGACTTCATCTCTCTTCTCTAGCTTGATCACTGGTCTACGGTCTGAGTTTGACCCCTGCATATAAATAAAACTCAATATGCCACTCATGTGGACATTAGTTTATGTAGCAACCTTGGGACAACTTCTTGAAATGAAGAGTTAGCAACAAGTTCCCATTTACACACCTCATTCATACAGACTGGCCTCTCTGAAGATGCAGAAAGGCCACTGAGTGGGGGGAAAGTCCAAGTCTTCATCAGAAATTGACACCCAGTAGCATCCAGTTTTATGAATACAGTCAGCACATATTTTAGTGCTTTTTAAACTGTCTGTTTAAAGAGCCAGTCAGAATGAACAAAAGTAGCATCTGGGGTTCAGCCTTTGCCCCAAGCATTCTGGAAACAGTAACGGTGGGTGGATATGCTAGTAATAACAGTATAATCCACAGGGCAGCAACAAAAGCATAGTAACAAAGAGCCTGGCTTTGGAGCCCTGACTGCCTGAATCCAGATCCTCCTAACTGATGGCCTTCGGATGCTTCTACTCACTGAGAAATCACAGTTCCTATTAGATGGGGTGCTTGCAGGCCTCATGAAATGTATTTGTACCTGCTTAGAGGACACCTCACTATACACATAGCTACTTAAAGAATATTTTCTGCCGAGCGGTGGTGGCGCACGCCTTTAATCCCAGCGCTTGGGAGGCAGAGGCAGGTGGATCTCTGTGAGTTCCAGGCCAGCCTGGGCTACAAAAGTGAGTTCCAGGAAAGACGCAAGGCTACCACAGAGAAACCCTGTCTTGAAAAACCAAAAAAAAAAAAAAAAAAAAGAGTATTTTCCATGTTGCAAAACATGTTATGTTCTCTGTTTCTACTTTACATGTCTCTTCCTATCCCATTTATCACCACAGTCTTGACCCTTCAATTAAGAAACTGGAACTAAAAAAAGTTCAGTAGTTGTCCAAAACTGGGGGATAGTGGCAGAGGAGGAATTAAATCCAAACTTTCCTACATTCAGAATCTGATCCTCCAATCCAGTGGTTCTCAACCTTCCCAATGCTGTGACCCATTAATACAGTTCCTTATGTTGTGGAGACCCCAGCCATAAAATTATTTCATTGCTACTTCATAACTGTAATTTTGCTACTGTTATGAATCATAATGTAAATATCTGATGTGCAGGATATCTGATATGCTACCCCAAGAGAACCACATGTTGAGAACCACTGCTCCAATGAGCCAATCCTAACTGTAAAAATTTTCCTTTTAGGAGCTGGAGAGATGGCTCAGAGGTTAAGAGCACTGGCTGCTCTTCCAGAGGTCCTGAGTTCAATTCCCAGCAACCACATGGTGGCTCATAACCATCTGTAATGATATCTGGTGCCCTCTTCTGGCCTGCAGGCACAACACTGCATACATAATAAATAAATACATTTAAAAAATTCTCATTTTAAAACATTATCACTGAAGAACCATGTACATTTACAAGTAATTTCAAGATGGAAAACCTAACTGACAATATCCTACAGGTAAGGACAGCAGATCTGTACTAGTCACATATAAAATGCATTTATACAGTAAGTGTTACAACCCCCCCCCCACCCTTACCTATTACTCAATCTCACTGTGATCCTGGGAAAGAGAAAGTGAATTCCTGTAACTGCAGATTTTAATATAATGAAGCTATAGTAAATATTTTTTCAGTACTGTGCATCAAACCAAGGCCTTGGGCAACCAAGGTAGATGCTCCACCACTGAGCTCTCTGTAGACAGAGATTAATAAAGTATCAGAAACATGTCACCATCCCCGCTGACTTCCTAGCACACAAACCTGATTACATCACAGCGCTGCTTCCACACCTTTCAGAGATTCTCCACTGTGCACAGCGGGAGCCGCCCCAGGGGCTCAGGCCAGCACCAATGTGCTTTCTACCACCCCTTGCAATCCCTATGCTTAGCTAGCTGCACATTTACACAAGTCCCCAATCTTTGTCCATGAAGTCCCATCCCTTTGAAGTGGCCTCCCCTGTCACCCTAATTCTATCAAGCTCTTTTGATCTCAGATCAAGTGGTACTTCCTCTCAACACCCTTCCAGGAGCCTCCCACATCTCCCCTTCTCCCCAAGGTTAGTTAGACTCCTCCGGGTCCTTTCAATATTAGGTGCGTCCAGCCATGAGGGCTAATCTCTGCAAGCACGTTGTTACTGTCATTTGTCACATTGACTAAGACTGTTTAAAGGCACAACTGTGCTCCATTCTGTGCTTTCCTGCAGAAGCTCAACGACTGTGTTAACTACAGAATTAAGCTATCCTGCCGCCTGCGTGACTTTTTGACTCAGGGGACATTTCACAAACAACTCTACCTTTTTAATGGCCTTAAAACATACGGTGAACTCTTACCTCTTTTACTACTAAAATGAGCACCACAGACTTCTCCCTGTTCCTGAACTGCACTTGAGTTTCAAGAAGAGTGTAAAATGTGTTGTAAATTAGAAGTGGATGTCTTAATGACACACTTTCCAACTCTCCTTACCACCCAGTTCCCTTGGATAGACTACACCCTCATTGCCATGGGTACACGGTGGCCAGTCTGATACATAATATACCTGAACCTCCTCATTTAGACACACAAGCGAGTAAAGAGACATTGTGGACGGGCCTCCAACTCTGTCCTCCATGTGGGATTGTCATCTATGGTTTGTATAGCAAGCGTAGTTATCAATATTTTAAAAAGCAGTCCTATGCCTCTACACTTCCATACTGTTTGTTGTTCGTTTTGTTTTATTCTATGTTTGAGGAGTTTGGGTGATTTTAGAAGCAGACACTTTGAAGTCTCAAGAACCCACCTCAGACTCAGTGGGCACTTCACAATGAACAGCACTGGCCTCTGCCCTCAGGTCTGCAGTGTCCTCTGCAGCACTACTGTCCCCAGCGCCCCCATGCCTTCTCCACCCTCAGTGCTCACTGGTGGGTATAAGTGACACAGGCCTGGTAATATGTTCTGCAGTACACGTAATCACATCACCGCGGACAAACACCTACCTGCTTCTTTCTATCTCATAAGCTCCTTCCTCACGACACAAACGAAATATCCACCTCCTGCAAAAACTACATGGTGTCGGGTGTGGTGGTGCATGACTTTAATCCCAGCATTCAAGAGGCAGAAGCTTGCAGATCTCCAAGAGTTTGATGCCAGCCTGATCGACATCCAGAGTCCCAGGCTAGCCAGGGCTATGCAGTTATCAAAACAAACCAACAAAAACAAACGCACAAAAACCAAAACACCAACAGAACTGCACAGAACAGGCATCGTGCTCGGGGGGCCCTGGGCTTGCCACAGGCCCCAAGAGCTTGCACACGCCTTCCCTTCACCTCTGTCCTTTGGTTGAGCCCCAAGACTGGGTCTGCCAGTGTCCCTCCTCTCCCTTGGGTGTCCGAGCTGCAGGGGGCTCTCCACACGACAGAGGCAGACCTGATGACTAAACCCTTCCAGACAGGAGGGCAGGACAGCCCAGGCCCGAACCACCTCTCTCTCTAGCTTGGCTTCCAGCTGCCATCCCCCCCCATCCTCTTCCCCTTCCTGCTCCACCCCTCCTCCTCAAAGGCTGGGTGACACCAGCCAGCATCTCACAGCAGAAGCCAAAAGAAGCTCAGGGCTGTTGCCCCAGAAACCCTGACTACAGAAACCCTGGGCAGGCTGTTTGTTTTTATTATAATCAAAAAAAAAATCCCACTGGGGGGACCCTATGGAGGCTCTAGGCTGCCGGGGGCGGCTGAAATCAAAGCCCCAGTTTTGCATTACCTGGGAAGGAAAAGCGGAAGAAACTATGAGCGCACAGCCCCCAACTCCTGCCTAGTTACAACTGGGGACAGGGGGGATGGGGGACAGGGAGGGAAGCAGGCCTGGACATCTGGCCTTTGGCCTTTGTAAGTGAATCTCCAGAGACATACCCAGTCCATCCAGCCCTATTACCATTTCCAAGAAAGAAAAAAAAAACTTAAAGGAATGCAGAACTATGCACCCGGAAGCCACTCTCCTGCCTGCGGACCGGTACATAAGCACAAGCCCCATGGGAACCACAGGGCCTGAAAGCTGCTTTCCTTGGTGTTCTCAGTTTTCAGCTATGTAAAACAAGCTATCCCTCTGGTTCGGCTTGTATGGCCAATGCAAGGGAACACCCCACAACACAGGACAGAAACACTGGCATCTCCCCATGTATTCATTAACCCAGAGTACATGATGGCCCCCTCACAAAAACTAAGGACACAAAGCCCCTATGGCCACATGATGCTCACAGAAAAGCTACATTTAAAAAAAAAAAAAAAAAAAAAGACATCCAAATTGCTGGGTTGTGCTCGGCATCCTAGGTACCAAAATCCATGAGACTTGTGTTAGACCTGCGTAGCTCCGTGCCCTTGGGCAGGAAAAAGAAAATCAAGGCTGGCCTCCCGCAGCCTCTAGCAAAATACTCCAGAAAGTATTAGCACTCTAAGGTTGCCTTGATGGTTAGTGTGCACCAACAGCAAACTTGAACACAGATACCTGTAAATATCTGCTTGCTTTTACAATCTATCGATTCACCCAACCAGAAAGCACAGCCAAACAGCTTAGTCACCAGCGCAGGCAGGCAAGGCGCTCCGTGAAGTAAACATGGTCAGTTCCTCCCCCACCTGAGACAAATTTCTACCCAGTGCATCAGCTTGCAGATACAGCGCCGGGGAACAGATGGGTGAATTTCTGTCACCCCCCCCCCCATCACCACTCCATCCCCTCCCCCACTTACCTGCTATCCGAAGCACAGCCCTCTCAGCCGGGTCCAGCACCGAGCCCCCTTGAATCTTTCTTTTGGACCGCTCATGTTTAGGCAAATTCCAGGGTAAGGTGTCTCCAGGAGCTGGAGATGCTGAGCCAGATTTCTGGCTGAAATCATCCTCATCAGAGAAATCCGCAGAGGAGGACATGGAGCAGCGGTAGGACGCGTTCCCGGAGCTCTGAGGAGGATGACACAGGAAAAGCATTAGCGACAGAATGCTCACAGACGATCCTCGCTCACAACCGACCATCAATTACGGTAACTCGGCCCCCTCCCCGCCTGCGAACTGCTCTGCCCCCCAGAGAACACACACGCAAATGAAAACAAGACGGACTCCGGGGCTCACCATGTTTTCTTGGCCAAGTCGGCTCCAACAGAAACAATAAGCAAGCAGTCCCGACGCATGAAGACCAGAAGGAAGAAGTGTGTGGCCTGCGCTCCAGCCACCAGCTCAACAAATGACTGGCCCAACCAACAATGAAGCCAGAATCAACAGCCTTCCTGTGACAAATCTACAGTATCTGGCTCCCCCACCAGGACGGGAGAAACATTTTCCATTACTAGCCTTCTGGTTAATTCATTAGGGCAACTAACTTTAAGTTTCAAAAACAAAGCACAAATGCAGGATGTTGGGTCCCACCTCCTTTCCGTTTCAAGCCGCTGCCGAGTCGCAGGAACCTCCTTTTAACCAGTTTTTGATCCCTGGGTCCTCTTTATTTAATTTGCTGCACGAGACTGAAGCAGGTTCCCAGAAAAGGGCGAGGAGGGAGGGAGGGCTGATTCTGAGAAGAGCCTTTTCTTAAGACTGGAGAACACAAAAGCCTGTTTTCAAAAGCCTGTTTTCAAAAGCCGAAGGCAACGCCAATAAACAAACATCTGAACTCAGTTTAGAGTTCTTGAGATAATTTAAACTTCCAGCAGGGAACAACTGCCAATAATGTAAATGAGAAGGACACAGTGCAGTGACAGGAAGCCCAGCTCTTCTCAGCTGCAGCCATCACAGAGTAAGATGAGAAACACAGACTTTTACCAAAAACACTTTGCCTAAAGGCTATCCCTCCCAGATTCAGCAGGAGCTTGGTACCCACAGGCTCGGGACTTTTTTTTTTTTTTTCTTCATAAAAAGGCCCATGGTGTTACTCCTTTTTTATTAGATTGTGTCTGTGACTGTTTAGACAACCTGCAGCTCCAGGAGAAAAGATACCAAATATCTGTGCTGTGAACTAGATTAAAAAGTCTAAAAAGTACTGAAGGGGAAAGTGTTCATTTGCCTCTTTGCTGAGGCTCAAGGTGAAGATGCCAAACGCGCATAACTTGAATTCCTTGAGATGCAAGTTGCAGCCATGGATTCCGAAGCAGCAAGCGGCAGGCAGGCGGAAATCAGCTGGGTGCAGCAGGCTCCAAGTTGAGGCAAAAACACTAGCAACTGCGCACCAATGGGCTGTGTGAGCAACATCCAAAGCACCCACACACGGCTTGTGAAACAGACTATAACCGAATCGGGACCACTGACCGGACAGCCTTCCGTTCAAACCACAGCTGTTCATGGCCAAAGCTACTACTGTAAAAGTTCGTACAGCCCTACAAAACGGGGCATGCTAAGACTTATTTAGTTTATGTTCACTTTCCTAGTAATAGGCAGGCAGTAAGCAGACCTGAGGAAAGTAAATAAATAAAGCTGAATTTCTGTATTTTAAGCTACAGTCCATGGAGAGCTGTGTGTGGCCTTTGGCTGTTACCAACCCAATTTATTTCCCCAAGTTTCTCTGAAAATTCAACTTGAGTTAGATATCTGGGGTTTGCTGTTGGCGGAACCTAAAGGGAAGGGTGGCATTCTTAAGGACTTTGTGGGGATATTGGGGTTCTTTGGTGGCCCCCTGTTCCTCAAAAAGGCTTCCTACTTGTCCTTTCTTAAGGCCATCCTTTATCTCTGAGATTCTACGTCCACACTATCTAGTGAGACCAGTAATTGGTTAATCTCTACTGAGGTGGAAGGGATAACTGCTCCTTTCCAAAAACCACTGGTTATTGATTTTTGTAGAGTAAATTTTTTTAATGGTCAGAGTCTCAGCTGACTGAACAACAAAATGTGATTTATGCCATGACACCAACACTATTAATCACCTACAGCCAGATGGGAACAGTTAGTACCCTGGACCCAAGGGTGTTGACTGGCACAGGCTCTAATCTGCTCCTGTCCTTGATAACTAGATGAAAGAGAACAGTAAGAAAAGAATAGCCAGGACCAAGTTTACTATAGGGACGTGCAGACCACACACATTTATGTCAGACATATTTATAAGCAGTAGTGTCCCTTCTTGTCTACAGGGTTCAAGACTTTTAACAGTTAGAGTATTATACTTTTTTCCAAACACACACACACACACACACACACACACACACACACACACACACAAAATCACTTTTAGAACTGGAGGTGCACTCTACAAAATTAAAGCCCATTTGAAAGCTGAAAACTGAGACTATTTAAATGAAGCTACTTCAAAGTGGAGAGCTCATATAAATTTTTATATTCCTTATTGATCTGCAGTGACTTGCCAAATCATGTCACTACCTTGGGGCTGGAGAGAATAGTATGAGAAGGAACATTACTGTGTTTTACTCGTTTGAAGAAAAGTAAACAGTTCTCTGACCCAAACCCTCGAGCCTGACCTTTGATGGGGACTTCAAACAGTAGGACAAAGGAAAAAGGCTCCTAGGAGCAGCAAAAGCCCCAGGTTCCTATTTCTTATTCTACTGGTTGCCTAAAGATTGACTCCTATCAAAATACAAATATCCATGTGCATCCAAAGGGGATTAATTAAATATACTGTATCTATCCGATGGGTTACTCTGCAGCAAGGAACCAAAAATGTTCATCTACATTTAACAAAGAGGAAATAATTCATATACAATGAAACCTTTAAAAATCCATACACATATGTGTACCCACTTGTGTGTATAAAGACTGATGATATAGTACTATTAAACAGTGGTTAT
Organism: Peromyscus eremicus; assembly: GCF_949786415.1. NCBI lineage: Eukaryota > Metazoa > Chordata > Mammalia > Rodentia > Cricetidae > Peromyscus > Peromyscus eremicus. The sequence continues at coordinate 39,518,455 of NC_081432.1, forward strand.
GTCTGCGCAATGAGAAAGCAACATGTTTCATTTGTTTCTTATGATTTTTAAATTCAAACAAATAAAAAAATCACCAAAAGGAAATGTCCAGAGAAAGTATCAGATATGGAAACTCTTACGTTTGGGGCTCAAGAGCACCACTAAAAAGTAAGCAGAGCCCACTGAAGCCTCCTCCCAGGGCAAAGCAAACAAACACTTACACTGAACCGCATTAGCAAATGTATAGGATTCTCTGGCCCCCTGACCCCAGGGTTAGGACTCCAATTCACAGCCCCTCTGTCATCACCATTTGCTGATAACATGTGGACTAGGAAGGAAGTGGTTCACCAGAAAGTGAAAGGGTGATTTGGGCAGTGAAGACAAGGCTGACATTTTGTCACCCCCTCCCCCGAAAATGGGTGTGCACTACCTCTGTGCTCATGTTGAGTCACTATAACCAAAATAAATAAAAACACCAGGCTCTGATAACCAACCCTGAGCTGTGTCTTCTACAACCTGGGAAACTAAACCAATTTTAACAACCAAATTAGATCACTAAATGATTCGCTCTAACTTTCCTGATAGCCAGCTCATTTATGTGGTACAAAAACAACCCAAATCTCCTAATGCCGGGATAATTACATAATGTGACATTTTAAAATGAACAATAACTTTTTAATTGAAGTCCCAGGACAGTGGAACTGCCTAACTGGATGTGGCCCAGCCTGCACAGCCTGGTCTGTGAAAAACTGCCAGGAAATTGTCTTTGGCACTGGGTACCCTCCAAAGGCAATGGGCTATATAGCAAGAATTACCTCAAAAGACAAAGGTATGGAAATACAGACATCAAAGACTAGTTTGTATTTAAGTATCTACAAATAGACTTTTTGTAGGAAGAACATTTTAAATAATTTACCAAAGAGAAAAGCAAACACATCTCTGAAAATAGCCCCACAAAACAGAAATCGGAACCACAAATAAAATACCAAGACACTTCTGTAACTAGACAATACTTAATCTTGCATTTTACGGTGATGTTTGTTTATGTCAGTCAGTTAAAAATCTATCTTTCCTATCTGTAGGCTCCTTCCTTGAAGGAATCTGAAAGCTGCCGGAAGTACAGGGGGATAAAATAGCAGACTTACAAGGAAGTATCTGTCCTTACAAATTCAGTTTCAAATGTATCATCTGGGAATACTATAGCAACACTCATACAGTAAGTCAATTACAAGGGAATCATGGACTCTGACTGGACCACCAAACTGCAGCAATGGCACACCTCTGGGAGAACACTACCCAGGATTGCCAAGGGCTGGCAAAGGTTGGCCTAAGTGGGTATACTGGGGCCAGCCTGGCAGGTTTTTTTGTTTGTTTGTTTTTCTTTTTTTTTTTTTTCTTTTTCTTTTTTTTTTTTTTTTTTTTTTTTTTTTTTTGGTTTTCCGAGACAGGGTAGTTTTGGTGCCTGTCCTGGATCTTGCTTTGTAGACCAGGCTGGCTGGTCTCGAACTCACAGAAATCCACCTGGCTCTGCCTCCTGAGTGCTGGGATTAAAGGCGTGCGCCACTACCTCCTGGATAGCCTGGCAGTTTTCAAAGGTAAATTAATTGCAAATATTTAACACTAAGGAGACTTCATATGAAAATTCAGGGGTGGAACACATGCGCTTTTCATTGTGACACAGTCTTCATCTGGCCCTTTTCCTTTCTTTAATGATACACTAGTATGAGAAGCCTGTCATTAATTCATTGTACTCAGAGAGTAAAGGAAAGATAAAGGCTGGAAGGAAGGAGGCACAATGCTAAGCAACAGAACGGGAGGGAAAGTGGTTTGTTTGTTTGTTTGTTTGTTTGTTTGTTTGAGACAGGGTTTATCTGTGTTGTTTTGGTGCCTTTCCTGGATCTCACTCTGTAGCCCAGGCTGGCCTTGAACTCACAAAGATCCGCCTGCCTCTGCCTCCCAAGTGCTGGGATTAAAGGTGTGCACCACCACCGCCTGGCTCCAAGTGTTTTTAATAAAACAGGAACTATAGAGGACGGACAGAAAAAGACAAAAAGGAGGCAGCTATAGAATATTTTAGTTAAATGGGTATCCAATAAACACCAGGTGACATCACCTTTCTCTAAGTGCTGAGTTAATCTCCTCTATTACAGTAAAGATCTTTAATTCCCAGGAAATGTTAGAGAACTGTGTCACACTAAGGATGCTGGCTCATGCTTCCCAGGAATCTCCCTGGACACCTACTGACTTCCTGCTGGTTTGAATTCACCTGCATTTACCCACCTACTCAATGTCACGAGAGAGACTTTGATTCTAAGTACTACTTCATAACCGGGATGTGGGTACTGTTCCCGTTAGAAAGGAGACCCGGACTCTGGTCACATCTTGTGTACACCCTGAGGCATAAAAGCAGCCCCTTGGCAGAGACCACAGCCCATCTGCCATCTACGCTGTCTCGTAGAAATCTGCAGTTGCGTATATTAGGGCAGAGTGAATGCTGGCTAATACCCGTGTGACCTTGAGGAAATTGCCTGGCTCCTGTGGGCTTTCATTGTTTCATCTGAGAAACAGGAAACACAGCAGTGCTAATGCATACAGTTGTAACGGCAGAAGAAATGGCATTCTTTACATTTTAGCTATTAGGTGATGCTACCTACTCCTGCTTCCTTGATCCAAGAGCGGCAGACTGACAGCGGGGACCAGGTTGACTGTATGACTGTTGCTGTCTCTCAAGAGACAAAGTCCATCAAATTCCCTATTCTGTCCTCTCCAGACTTAGCAGTTAAAACGTTCTGCTCTTTGGGGGAACCCTTGTGTCTTTGCAACATACTCCTTTTTTTGTTTGTTTGTTTTTAATTCACTGTTTCCACTACTAGAGATAAGAGTAAAAGACTAAATGTACCAGCATACCAGCATTTTTAAAAACTGTAGATGCTTAATTGTTCCCTCCTGACATGTAAGGAAGGTTGTGTCTTTATGGGTCCTTATGCTTCCATTTTCATTACCTGTTTTCCTTAATGAAATTGCAGAAAATTGCTTTTGCTAACAGCTTTCACAAACTGATGCTCTCACGTCCAGCAGTTATTAAGTCAAGAATTACTTCTTCATGAAAACACACGCACAACTTTTGCTATTGCACTGAAACAAAGCCTGAAACTTTAGGACTCAGGAACCTCACTTCCCATTCAGAAGAAAAAGCTGCCACATGTGCAGTAAGAAGACAATTCTGCCACTTTAAACAACACTTGACTGGAACCTAGTAACTAACCATGGCTGGGCACAAGGAGACACACTGCCTCTGACCTAGCAGGGGTGCTGAACTCTAGGCCAATCCAACCACACACAGCACCACCACCAAGCCCACCAGGGTGTTCATGTTAAGCGCATTCTAAATCCCTTCACCAACGTTTAGTTTCTCCCTAAGATGCACCAATCAGATCAACTCAGAAATCCAGCCAGAACCACTATGGCTGGCTGAAAGTCTCTGCATCCAGAGGGCTGCCTCGTTTCTCCACATCTTTGCAATAGATCTTTCTCTCATGAAGTAACATGGGCTCCTCCCTTCCTAGCTGTCCCTATAGAAAGTATCGGACAGGGCAGGGAGCAAGATCAGCCTGCAAGAGAACACCTGTTTTTTAATTTTTACTAACCTTGACCTGTTAAGACTAAAACTGTACAAAGAGGTGCAGGTCTCTAGATGAAAACAGATTCCCCAGCCCCCTAAAAATCATAAAGACACCCTTGAGCTAGGGGGAGCATCTGTGGGGCCTCAATTAAGAACTTCTTAAGTCCTAGAAACGGATCTACAGAGGAAGAGCTATTGAGTGGCACAGAGTCAAAATTTCAGAGGCTACAGGGATCAGATCATAACCCAGAAGCAGTCTAAAAGTTCTACAGAGGAGGTCACGGGGAGTGGAGCTGGGGAGTCAGGCACAACCCGAAGCCACAAATGTCCCCTCCCATTCCTTTACACTTTGACATACACCTGATGGGACAACCCTCCACGGAGAAGTGGAAGAAGTGGGGGCCATTTAGAAAGCCACAGAGTTCTAGAAGTTAGAACTTGAGTTGAAACAAAACCAAAAATGAATAATATATCTCACACCACAGTGTCTCATTGTCTAGACTGTAGCTGCTTCTCATGCACATTAGAACCCCGGTTCTTGCAGCCTGGCTTCAGCAGGTGGGACGCATGTGCACTGGGATTCAAGGAGGAACACTTTCCAACCAGGGCTAAAAATGCCTCCTTTTCTCTTCTTCCCCAGTACTATTTTTTTTATTTTTTAAGGTTACTTTGGGGCCTGCAAGATGGCTTAGCAGGTAAAAGCAGTTGCTGTGCAAGCCGGATGACCTGAGTTTGATTCTCAGAACCTATGGGAGGGAGGGACCAACGCCTGAAAGCTGTTCTCTGATCTCTACATGCGTACCATGGCAGGAGCACTCATGCATGAATAGTAGTAGCAGTGATGGTAGTAATTTTTAAGGTTATTTGGAATTATTCTAAAGCCAGGAAAGAAGAGAATGCATTTGTGTGCTGCTCACTGCCACCTGCTCATTACCAGGTATTAAGATAATTACAGAAGGGTAATGAATAGACCTGTTGGGCAATAAATAATGAAAGCTTGAACTATATCCCCGAGATTAGCGATGGAGGGGAACAATGGATTCGAGAAATATTTAGAGAATAGAAAAAGAGAAACTGAGTGGAAGGCTGGCCGAGCTGTGGCTGACAGGGTGGTAAGCGAAGGAATTTCACGATGGCCAGTGAGAAAGTTGGAAATTAAGCAGAAATGAGTAAGTATGGGAGTCAGAGAAGAGAGGTGAGCAGGTGGGTCCCAAGCAATCCACACAAGGAGCAGTCTGGATGCTGGAACTGTGAAGGCACGTGATCATTCTAACTGCCTTAAGACAAGGTTAGGAAGGCAGAGACCTCCAAGGGACCTGCATCAGCGCAGTGACGGGCCCATGGCGAGCTGTGGCTTACAGAAGCTGGAACAGTCAGCAGCATGCCGGGCCTGGACAGGTCACAGCACGCTGGTGACAGTCTCACTGAACCACTCCGTCCTTCCTCTGTCCTCTCCTCACGTAGACAGAGAACCAAGTGCATAAACCTTTTGTGCACGATCACCTTTCTCACGAGAGCTGTATCACCGACCATAACGGATGCGTCACGTTAATATGAGTCTTGCAGCAACTTAGGAGCCATGATAGTATTATGCTTAAAAACACAAAGTAACAATACTATATTTCTTCTGACCCTTTACTGACTCCTTTGTGCTCAGAGAGCGGATTCATTCGTTCATCCACAGTGCCCACAGCCCAGCCCTGCTCACTTACAGCCCTCTGCTCCAGCTCGGAGCCCCCTGGCTCTCCTTGCTTGTTCCTACCGTGCATGGATGACTTGTGTGAATTCCAATCCCCAGACCTTCCTCCCCTGCCCGGCGGCCCTCCTGACCCTGAAATATTGCCTGCTTTGTTTTTAATCCTCCTTTTCTCATCAAGGGCTTCCCAGCTGGTGTAAGGCTCCCTCTAACAATAATATAAGCAAAGAATGTGTCAAAACACATCAGGACTGATGAGCTCACAGAGCCTGTGGCCCAGGTTGAAGCAAGACAGGGTCCCAGTGCTGAGAACTCAGAAGCTACCCGCCACTGTCACCTCCTCACAGAGGAAAAGTTAGTTTTCTCCAATGGAGCCTCACTGGGTATACAAACCATGCCCAGCTGGAGATGCCCAACACGAAAGGAACTCAATGGTACTTTCATCTCATATTATTTTATTTATATATATATCACTTTGCTTGGGCATTTTTTGTTGGTGTTTTGCTTGTATATTATGGGTTTTTGAGTTTATCTTTTTATGGGTTTTCTTTATGTGTGTGTTTCCTGTGCTTTTTCTTTGTTATTTTGTTTTTACTTTGGTTTGTTTAGAGAGAGAGAAAGAAGGCATGAGAGTTGGGTAGGTGGAGAAGTGAAGAGAATCTAGGAGGAGTTGGGGGAGAGAAAACTGTGATCAGAATGTATTGTATGAAAAAATTATTTCCTCTCTTTTCTTCTTCTTCTCCTTCTCCTTCCCCTTCTCCTCCTTCTCCTTCTCCTTCTCCTTCTTCTTTTTCCCTGAGACAGGGTTTCTCTGTAACTGCGCTGGCTGTCCTGGAACTCACTCTGTAGACCAGGCTGGTCTCAAACTCAAAGATCCACCTGCCTCTGCCTCCCAAGTACTAGGATTAAAGGTGTGCACCACCACCACCTGGCCATATAAAAAAATAATAATTTATTTTCAGTTAAAAAAAAGAATGTGTCAAAATGTATGGCAACATCAAAAAAAAGAGTGATGACTTTTATCTGAAAAACAAACACTGCACAGAATGAATGAAAAGCTGTTCACTCACGCCCCATTCCATTCTCTCCACTAAACTAGCCCTGTGTATCCATAAAGAAAAATGTGTGATTTGGCTAGGCCACAGTACCCAGTTTTGGGTAAAACATCAGTGTAGATATTGTTCTCCTATCACTTAACCCAGCAGACATCAATCAGAAGGTCTTAGGAGCACACACTCAGGTTCCCAGACGTTTCCTGAGGGCTGCGACACAGATGCCCTACATGGGTTTTCAGTGTGATGCAGAGGTCGGGCTCACGACTGTTAGGCCAGCTCTCTCCTGAGTTTCCAGGCTACCAGCCTGCCCTACAAATTTCAGCTCGGCCGTTCCCACAGTCTCTTCAGCTAACTTCTTAAAATAAGTATCTGTGGATACACTAGTGTGTTTGTGTGTGCATACGCACAGGCATGTGTGTTCCATAACCAATATGTCTAACTGGCTCATCTCTGATGAGCTGAACTTGGACTTGAACTGGTTTCCCCACGATGCCGCCAGGTGTTTACGAATCCCCTCAACTACGTTTTAGAGATGCACAAACACTTGCTCCGGTTCCTGTTTTTCAATTGTAAACAGTCTGCAGGAGCATCTACCTGCCTGAGTTAGGAAGCCACAGTGCTTCATCTCCTCAACTAACTCCCACAAGGGAAGAGTTTTATCCCTCCCCACGAGCTCACACTCTGAATGAGGACAACCACAATCTTCACTGGATACTAGACATTATCAAAGTGATAACGATGAGCCTCTAATAAAGCACAACACTAAATATGTTTCTCAGAACTTCATTTGAAGATTAAAAAGGTAATATGAAACCCAGGCAAAGAACTTGGAATATCAATGATTATCAAAAAGGCACCTTCAGGGCAACATCTATCTATACTGATGTTTTACCAAAAACTAGAAGCTATGGCCTCACCAAAGAAACACACATTAACCTTCATTCCACAAAAATAATGATTTTCAATGCAGATTTTTAACTAGGAAATTTTTTAAAAAATTTACCTCCCTTTATATCACATTGCACAGTATGGCCTTTATTTCAGCAATAACAATTCATTCTTTATATGTAAAGCCTTTTTATTTCTAATCAAACATTAAGAAATATGAGTCATTCATATTTGAGGGTGAGGTCATCAGACTATATCCTGGAAAAATATCTTGATAGAAAGAAAGGGAACCGAGGCTTGTTGAAGGAAAGGAAGAAAATGTTGCCTACTTCATATTTTTCCCTAGAGTTATTTTTCACCAACACAGAGACAGAATTTATAATGACAAGTAAGTCCTTTCCTAAGAGAAACCCAGGCTGGCTCAAGTCAGAAACTAGAGAAGACAAAGTTCTTCTGCAGCCTGGAGCACCAACTTTGAATCTGTGGGTGAACACCCCCCCTTCTGCCCTCCAGTTCCCAGCACTCATTGTCTCTGCTCCCTGGGCCCAGATCATCTCACCTGCCCCTCCAGTTCTCCAGAGGGAACAGGATCCTGATGTCATGTGACAGCCAGAAGATCTGCTACCACACACTGGTGCCACCACGTCTGAACTGCTCCATTAGAGTGCCTCTTTCCATGCTCCCCTGCCGGTGACAGGCTTGTAAAATGCACACGCTGATAAGAGGGATAAATAAAGTGTGGATGTGCATCTTAAGTAATTAGTTACTTGTCAGCAACTTCCTCCAAAGAGGAGGTGTGAACCATCTGAAAGGGATTAGAGGAAGAAAGGGCAAAAGAAGTACAATTTCTCACCATTTTATACAGTCTTTGTCTTCTCATTAAGTAAGCGGGCCACAGTTAAAATTCTCCCTGCCAGAATGGAAACCACAGGAAGAATTCTGGGAAGTGTTAAGGTGTGACAGGAAGAAGAAAGGCTTTAATGTGGGGTGTTTACAGGGTTTCATTCCCAATTCTGTCTCATACTAGCTATGTGACTCTGGTATACATAACACAAAAATGTTTGTGAACCCGGAATTACTCATCTAAAAATGAGAATAATGTCTCCTGTCAGAGTAGTGGTGCAGATCAGATTAATATATTCAAGCGTTAAGACCAAACCTAGCATACAATGGAACACTTTAAATGACACCTGTCATCTTAAAAGCTGTGCCAAAGCTGTCAGTTTCTTAGAGCACTCCTACACTCTCAGCTGTGGACCCCAAACCACTTCCTAAGCCACTGGAGCCGTTAGTCCTGTTAAGTGCCACATAGAGACAGTCAGCCCACTGAAACTAATAGGAGGGGCACACATAAAGTACACAGTGGACATTCAGCAAGTAAGAGCCACATTCTTCTTCTTCCAACTCATGTCTAAATTCCAACTGGTCTCCTCACTTCTTTCCTGGTCCCCACAGTCATTCTCACATAATTAAACATAATTAAAACGACAGACAGCCCTGGCTGGCCAGAAGCCACCCAAGCCCCGCCCAGGATCCGCAGCCCAGGGTGGGAGGGCACCACTGCAAAGAATAAATATGCGATGGAGAGGTGAAATATAGAAAACTGGAGCGGAGCATGCGCTAGGGAAAGAGGTAGAACTGGAGATGCGCTGGCAGTGTCAAGAGAGAGAGAGAGGTCTAAGGTCCACATGCTGCTGGGGCCCAGTAGGGTCGATGAGATGGTGTACAACAAACTGGAGCTTATGCAGACGCAGCCTCAGCCCCCTAACCTGCTGCCCAGCTGCGGGATCCCCCTAACCCTGGGCAACTCTGGAGGCCTGAGATGAGGAAAGGTTCACTTTCTGGATTGGACCTCCTAGAAGGCCCACCGTGGACCATGATACCACCGGAGGCCATGTAGGTGTCAATGGTCCATGCTGCTGCCCCAGGTGGTCCATGCTGCTGCCCCAGGACGTACGCAGTCTGGCACTGCTGCCCAATGCCTTGGTGATGTCCTCGGGTTTTCTACCTCGGTTAGCCAGGCTGATGTGAGTGGCATGTGTAACCATCTGAGACCACGTTGAGGCTCATGTCCCCTGTAGCCGCTGAGGGTCATGAGTTGGGTCAGTGGTCCTGATATGGCCAAGGGCCATGTTGACGTCTGCTGCTCGTGTTACCATAAAAACCCATGTGGATACCCACAGTCAGGGCTGCCACCTGAATCTATGTTAATGTCCATGGGTGGGAAGATGTGGCCCTGCCCCTCTCGGGAGAGCTAGCCCTGCCCGGCTCTGACTACCTAAGGCTCTTCTCAGCTGATGGCTTCTGGTGCAGAGGATGGCTGGCTGAGAAAGACTCATCCTCCCTTAGGGGGCTGGCCACTAGGAATCTGCCCATGTTCCAGTGAGTATATGGGCAACACAAAATGAACTTTTTTTGGGGGGCGGAGGTCACAGGGGAGGAGGGACGGACATGGGAAGACTGGGAGGTGAGCACAATAGGGCACATGATGTGAGATTCCCAAATAATCAATTAAAAAACAATTTTTAAAAACCAAGTTAAAACGAATTCATAATCATGCATATGCTAAGGTTGAATGCAGCCCGAGTGTGGCAGAGCTATGTGCTTCCTGGCCCAGACTCAGCACTGACCGGCAAAGCAACTTGGAAGCTTTGAACAGGCTACTTAGGCTTTTTGAATGTTGGTTTTCTAATGCAGAAAGCAATCTACCTGTTAAGATTAGACAAGCAAATCCTGTTACTGCCTAAACCCAGTGCCAAACTCACTGTATTTACTAAATGCCAGCTGCCATTATTATTACGGGCAGCAAACGCTGCTCACACGATATGATGATCACATTTCCTTCTCAGTCTCATTTCTAGTTACCTCTGGAGCTTCGGGGAGCTAATCAAGTTTCCACAAAGTCTTTAAATTTAAAAAGTGGAAACAATGGTGGTCACTTGCTTATAAAAAGCGGTGCTCTCCCTTCAGAACAGGCTGCTTCTCACTTCCTTAGTATCCAGACCCACCTCTGTCTCAGACTTCCTTACCTTCACTCTAATCAACAGAAAAAATCTGCCTGGAGTCACAGTGATTGCCCGCACATTAGAAATAAATTTCAGATAACTGTGTTGCCTGCTCAGTACTCCTATAAAGGCCAACGGTTATTAATTTTCTAATATAAAATGTCTGAGTTTTATAAACTAATTTTGACTCTGTCAAGGTCATTTCTTTTTAGAAAGCATATACATAGAATATATATACTTTAATTTACAAATATAAGAAAACTAGGTGTGTTTGGCTAAAACACAGTCTGAGGGCAGGAAAACAGCGTGCGCAGAAGCAAGTGTGCTCAGCCAGCAGGTCGTGTCACACTGTGTGGCATCACTGTTCATGGCCCTTCAGACTGTTCCCTCACAGTGACAACCAAGAAACCAGTGCTGTTTTTAAGGCTCCGGAACCACTCACAAAGCCTTTACCTTGAAAGGCCTTCTGACGTCCAGATTCCGTATCAGTAGTATTTCCTCTTCCAAATAATAGTCTATTCATATACTGACTCTGAGTGAAGTTTAAATGCTAATAAATTAAAGATAAAAACAGAGCTATGTACTGAATAGTACCTGTACAAAGGGGACAGCAAATATCCTCTGAATCCCAGCCCTCAAAAAAAAAAAAAAAAAAAAAAGAAAAGAAAAGAAAAAAAAAGAAAAATATCTTTTGGATAATATCACTTTTTTAAAAAATTTTGTTTATTTTTATTTATTTTATTTTATTTTGTATTTATATGGATGATACAGCTTTTTACAAAGTTGTTCACTGTCAAAAGCAAATAAAAATCAATGGGTAAAATAATTTGGTGACCACATCTGCTATTTCTTCATTATCTCATAAAATACTACATAAACATTTTCTCTATTTAAGGTGTTTTTATGTTCAACCCAGATGATCAAACACTGCGATTGGAAGGCTGATCGGCTTCATTTATGGATGGCATATGCTGGAAGTTGGGACTTGAAAACCAGCAGCTCCAGCCTTCCTCGTCCCCTGGGCAGGCACGCACACCACTCTACATGGGCAACAGAGGGGCTGTGCCATCTGTTTTAAGACGAGGGGATGAGGAGCAGCTGGCCAAACGGACGGCACGGCCCACACGGAAATAAAACCACACCGGGACCCAAAGCAACATCTTGGCAGACGGGAGCTGGTGTACTTTGACACGATGCCTTTTTTTTTTTTCTTTTTAACTAGAGTAGTTCTAGGAATGGAAGCCAGAATTTGGGGGGTACCACAGCTTGACCTGAGCTACCCATTTGGGAAATGTCCTCAGCCATACAAAAACAAAACGAGGATTTTTCAGATGTATTAGACTTAGCATCCTAAGAGGCCCCCCTAACCTATCGAATAATAACTGAAAATGATAGATAAAATAACAGTAATATGTTTTTAAATGCGGAGCAGCGAGAAGGTATAGAATCTATAGGCTAGAAAGAGAAGCGCAGGAGCACAAAAATGTCATGGTTACCCCTGGCTTCCTCTGAGCCTAAAGCTTCGCTTGACATCCAAGCACCTGTTTGGTGAATAGAAGACCAGGCCAAAATTATCTAATTTTAAAAGCCCGGACAAAGCCAGGGAAAACATGAGCCAGAGGAACAAAGTGAGTGCATCCTGGTGTACTGAGGACACTTGTCTGCCTCCACTTTGAAGCCAGATAGAGCAGGAAACAAAAACTTCATAGCCTCAGGTTGGTCCTCACATGCCCTCCATGGCCCGCATCCATGCCCCCATATCATGAAAAGCTCTAAAGTTAAGAGTTTATTTTTAGACTCCTCTTGACTAATTGAGGTCTGGCAAAATGTAGCCTCTTTGGAGAAATGTACCTTCAGTCTGAACCTCAGAAAATTACCACAGATGAAACACAATCGAACATAAGCTCCTAACAGAGTCACCAAAGACACAGCGGAACAAGCACCCTGGTGTGTGAAACCAGAGCCGCAGGCACAAACATCTATAAAAGCCTCGTGTAAATAAGTACCAGATATATAACACAAATTATCCAATAATAAAAGTAAAAGCCAGTGAAAGGAGAATGAAAAACTTATACAAATCAGTTAGAAAAGCCGGAACAACCATCTAGAGAGAAAATGAGATGGAGAGGCATCTGTGGAGGTAACACACAGGGCTAATGGCAGAGCAACACACAATGTACGTGGGAAATGTTCCATACATCTATGTGAAGTACGAGAACGCTCTGTGCTAGGTTAAGACAATGAATATGGAGGACTGGAGCTTTTCAGGAATAAACAGAGATGCAGTGTAATCTGTGGAAACAAAAATGTGTATGCAGGAGCATGCTTCAGACGATAGTCAACCAGAATAAGAAGACAGGCCGCTGGAAAGAAGGAGGCCAGGTGGGTAGATGTGGCTTACTGACAAGATCCTGGCTTTTGTTTTAAATAGGGGTTGGAGGAGGTGGAGGAAAGGCTCAGTGATTAAGAGCACTGGCTGCTCTTCTAGAGGACCAGGGTTCAATTCCCAGCATCTACAAGGCAGCTCAAAACTATCTGTAACTGCACTCTTCCAACACCCTCTTCTAGCCCCTGTGGGCACTGCATACACATGGTGCTCAGACATAAAAATAAGTAATAAAATTAAGAAATAATAAAGGAGACAGAAAACATATCATGTAAAAATAAATGAATGAATGGAGGGTTAGGAGCTGGAGAGACAATTCAGTGGTTAAAAGTGCTTGCTGCTCTCACACAGGATCACAGTTCAATTCCCAGCACCCACATCAGGTGGCTTGGAAGCATGTCTAACTCCAGCTTCATGAGATCTGACACCCCCTTCGGGACTTCATGGGCATCCTCACACATGTACACATAACCACATGTGCACATACCCATACACGAGGACACACACACACATACCCACACATTTTCACAGAAACAAAAAAAAATAAATGGAGGCTTAAAGGTGTTCTGACACCCTCTGCAGGACTTCTTGGGCATCCTCACACATGTACACATATGCACACATCTCACACACACACACACACACACACACACACACACACACTTTCACAGAAACAAATAAAATAAAATAAATGAGGACTTAAGGGTGTTTATCGCCTGGATCATCAGATGGTAGACAACGAAGCTGATTTATAAGAGCAGGTAATGCATGAACCTTAAGCCCATCATAATCTCTTTCTTCAACTCGCTTACTCTCTACCCTGCCACCTGAAAATTACCAACCATAACTACATTCATAGCTCCTAAGTCCTTGTCAAGGACATTACCTCAACTAGGTGTCTATACTTCCAGATACCAAGAGGCTGAGGCAGGAAGATCACGTGTGCCTATGAATAAGAGGTTACCCTGGATGATACAGATATAAAGGCAGTGCATCTACCCCAGCCCTCATATATCTCAAAATGTGATATTTTAGCAATCTCAAAGAAAGAATAAAATCCGGCCCCAAATCATCAAAGGTAAACACCAAAATTAATACCCTTGAGAGAGGAGATCCCCTGAGAATCGCTGATCCCTCCAGAACCACCTAAACAGGTGTACGTTAACCTTTACTAGCACCATCTTCAACTGCACACAAATACACTCCTCTGAACAACTGCTGGCTGAAGACCTATCTGCAGCCCACACCAGAGATGCTTTAAGATGCTCACAGAGCCCTGAGCATCTTAAATCTGTAAGATTCCCTCATGTCACAGAAGACATGTGATCACATTCTCGGTACCTTTTTCCATTAAGTGTTTAAGAGGGCTTTTATAACTTAATTTTAAATCTTAAGATTATTTTTGTATAATTTTACACTTTGCTCATGTACAAATACATAAAAATTCAACTGTAAACTGTAACTTCTCACTTGGAATGATATACTTTGTAGTCATTTGATTATAGGTCATTTTAAAAGTTTAAACTCCAAACTTCTTTTGAAACAATACTAGTTTAGGTCCTAGTCACCCCTAGAGGCCATTGGGGAACTCATGGACTCTAGTACAAGCCAGGGTGTCTAAGGAGACACAGCACCTGGCTAGAAGCGTATCTGCGAAGGAAGGATCCAGGGCTGCCTCTAGCAGTCCTCAGGATCCATCCCTAGACTTGCTGGGATGTTCACAAAGACAGGCCCATCAGCACAGCACACATCCAGCTATACTGCTAACTTGAACTCTTTTCACAACCATACCAACCTGCTGCTCCGCTCCCCTCCTCCTCTGCTGTGTCTCTGCCTCTCTCATCTCCCTGTCATCATCTTGACTGTGTGCCTTACGTTAATCATTCCACGCACACCAACGCTTGCTCTCCAAACCTCGGCATCTCTCCCACAAAGACTGAACCTCCTAGTGTACATCCCAGGAAAGGGATGCCCAACGCTGCTCCCTTCTTCCCCTGAATGGTTACTGCCTGACCACACAGCATCTGGCCGGGATGTTAGCCTCCGACTCACTGCTTTTTCTCTCTTTTGAAGGCTGTCACCCAATGCATCTGTTTTCAGCTTTCATCAGCCACCCCAGGCTTCACTCCTGATGATGACATCATCTGGATCGGAAAAATTCCAAAACTGTTCTACCAGTCCAAGAATGTGACCACCAGTGTGATCTCTGGCTCTCCAGTTCTCTCCTCTTCAAGCTAATCCTGGCCTCCAATCCTTTGTTCCTTGGCAGATCCACTACTACCGTTAAGATTTCCTGTCCTTATCCTCCTCCACCCTCAGGCTGCATTACTTCAGCCATTCTCTTGACATCAATACCCAGCAGAAGCTAGCAAGTCCACCCTCCATCTGGTACCAGCTGAGACATTCACCTTAACTCTTAATCCTAGACTGTTGGAATCTGCATTAGAAGTATCATCGACCAGTCAGCTTGACCCTCAACAAGTGCACACATACCACGTCTCTGTCAAATGTCTCTGTGAATCCTATGTCCTCTTTAGCTTGTTGACTATGTTCCTTAGAACCTTTCTGAACAAACTTTAGAAAATGTGTGCGTGTGTGTGTGTGTATGTGTGTGTGTGTGTACACCTTGTGCGTGCATGCAACAGAATGCATGTGACAGTCAGAAGACAACTTTGTAAGTCAGTTCTCTCTCAAACACAAAAGAATATACTTTCTTCTCTGCACCTCATGGAACTTCCTCCAAAATTGACCAACCACATACATGGACACAAAGCAAGTCTCAACAGATACAATAAGCCTGAAATTACACACTGCATCCTATCAGGCCACCATGGACTAAATGGGGGATATTAACAACAAAGGAAACAACAGAAAGCTTGCAAACTCATAGAAATGGAACAACTCTCTACTGAATAAAAAATGGGTCAAGGCAGAAATAAAGAAAGAAATTAAAGACCTTCTAGAATTCAATGAATCCAGCATAAACTTATGGGACACAATGAAAGTGGTGCTAAGAGGAAAATTCATAGCACTAAATGCCTACATTTAAAAAAATTGGAGAGATCGCATACTAGCAACTTAATAGCATACCTGAAAGCTCTAGAACAAAAAGAAGCAAGCACACTCAAAAGGAGTACACTGCAAGAAATAATCAAACTGAGGGCTGAAATTAATAAAATAGAAACAAAGACAATAATAAAAAGAATTAATGAAACAAAGAGTTGGTTTTTTGAGAAAATCAACTAGATGGACAAATCCTTATCAAAACTAAGTAAAAGACACACAGAAAGAGAACATCCAAATTAACAAAATCAAAAACAAAAGAGGAGACATAACAACAGACACTGAGGAAATCCAGAGAATCATAAGGACATACCTTAAAAACCAGTGCTCCACCAAATTGGAAGATCTAAAAGATATGGATAATTTTCTCAATAGATACCACTCACCAAAGTTAAATTAAGATCAGATAAACAATTTAAATAGACTTATAAGCCCCAATGAAATAGAAGCAGTCTTTAAGTCTCACAATCAAAAAAAAAAAAAAAAAAAAAAGCCCAGGGCCAGTGATTTTAGTGCAGAATTTTACCAGACTTTCAAAGAAGAGCTGATACTAATATTCCTCAACTCCTCAAATTATTCCACAAAAGAAAAACAGGAGAAACATTCATTTTATGATCATTCATTTTATAAAGTAATAGTTACCCTAATAACCAAACCACATAAAGATACAACAAAGAGAGAGAATTATAGACCAATTTCCCTTATGAACATAGATGCAAGCCGCTGGAAAATGTATGGAATCCAGGCACTATGACGAAAGCTACTTCTTGGAAAGGTCAAGGACCTTTCCGAAGGTCAAGCCATGCCTTAAGAAGTCTTGGTGATATTTTAGCTTTTGTATATACATTAGCTGGTTCCTACAGTGATCTTGTATGCTATGTGTGCTTTCAAGAACTCCTAAGAGTGTATTTATCAAAAATACCTATCAAGCATCCAAGGCCAAATGATCTCCTGAACTAAGGTAACACCCTTATGGAAACAATCCTTGTCTCCTAGGTCAGGTGGATAGCTTTATTTCTTGTGCAATTTAAGCTAAGACCCTCCTTTCTTATACAGCCTTACTAACATTATAGACTCCTAACATTTTTACCTAACCACTTCTAGGAATGTAGATTGAGCACATAAATTCCCTTTTTGATATACTAACTGATCATTAGTTCTCAGCTGACTTCCTCCTTTACCACTCTCCTTTTGGGTTGTAAAAGAAAGCCTGATGGTCACTGCCTGAGGAAAATTCTTATTTGCCTCTATGACCCTGTAAGAATTCAAGCCTGGTGACCTTGCTCAGCCAGACGATTGCTATTGCTTGGGTTTATAACTGAACACCTGAGAGATGAGAGAACTAAGAAGTATAATGAGACTGAGGGGAGGATTAGGAGAGAGAACTTGAGGACAAGATGGAAGATGAGGAAGAGCCAGATGGGAAAGTACTGGATGGGTAAGAAAGAGATGAAAAGAACCTAGATGAGACAGAATTAAGAGGAGAGAATTAAGATAGAACTTAGAGAGGACAGCAGATAAAGGCAGAGAGAAATCAGGCAAGAGGAGCTAGGCATGAGAGCAGAACTGAAGCTATGTAGATAGGATTTTATCCCAGAGGAATAAAGTAGACGGACAAAGAGCTCAGTGTACTTAGATTCATTTCCCCAAAATAATTCTCACCATTCATAGCTTCTCTTCTGGGCCTCTGGGAAGAACATTATTAAGGCTAGTCCTATAATAATATTCGAGAATAGATTCAAAAATACTCAATAAAATACTTGCAAACCAAATCCAAGAACACATCAGGACTCGGCGGTGGTGGCGCATGCCTTTAATCCCAGCACTCGGGAGGCAGAGCCAGGCGGATCTCTGTGAGTTTGAGGCCATCCTGGTCTCCAAAGCGAGTTCCAGGAAAGGCGCAAAGCTACACAGAGAAACCCTGTCTCAAAAAACCAAGGGAAAAAAAAAAAAAGAACACATCAAAAAAAAAAAAAAAATCATCCACATGACCAAGTAGGCTTCATCCTAGAGATGCAGGATTCAATACAAGAAATTCAGGAAATGTAATGCCCCATATAAACAAACTAAAAGAAAAACAGCACATTAGCATCTCATTAGATGCAG
This sequence comes from Peromyscus eremicus, assembly GCF_949786415.1. Classification (NCBI taxonomy): domain Eukaryota; kingdom Metazoa; phylum Chordata; class Mammalia; order Rodentia; family Cricetidae; genus Peromyscus; species Peromyscus eremicus. The sequence continues at coordinate 39,536,255 of NC_081432.1, forward strand.
AAAAAGCCTTTGACAAAATCCAGCACCCTTTCATGATAAATGTCCTGGAGAGATATGGGATACAAAACATACCTCAACCTAATAAAGGCAACTTACACCAAGCCTATAGCCAACATCAAAATAAATGGAGAGGAACTCAAGCAATTCTACTAAAATCAGGAACAAGATAAGGCTGTCTTCTCTCTCCTTATCTATTCAATATACTATCTGAAGTTTTAGCTAGAGCAAGAAGACAACTGAAGGAGATCAAGGGAATACAAATTGGAAAAGTAAGAAGTCCAAGTATTGCTGGGCGGTGGTGGCGCATGCCTTTAATCCCACCACTTGGGAGCCAGAGCCAGGTGAATCTCTGTGAGTTCAAGGCCAACCTGGGCTACAGAGCGAGATCCAGGACAGGCACCAAAACTACACAGAGAAATTCTGTCCTGAAAAAAAAAAAAAAAAAAAAGAAGTCCAAGTATTGTTATTTGCATATGATAAGACAGTAAAAATAAGTGACCCTAAAAAATAATACCACCAGGGAACTCCTACAGCTGATAAATGCTCTCAGCAAAGTGGCTGAATACAAGTTTAACTCAAAAAAATCAGTAGCCCTCCTGTATACAAATGACAAACAGACTAAGAAAAAAACGAGGAAATCAACACCTTTCAGAATAGTCTCAAATAATAAAAAATATCTTGTTATAACTCTCACCAAGCAAATGAAAGACTTGTCTGATAAAAACTTTAAGACACTGAAGAAAGAAGTTAAACAAGATATCAGAAGATGGAAATATCTCTCATGCTCATGGATCAGTAGGATCTACAGTAAAAATAGACATCCTACAAAAAGCAATCTACAGATTCAATGCAATCCCTGTCAAATTTCCAACACAATTCTTTACAGACCTTCAAAGAACAATTCTCAACTTAATATGGAAAAAAAAAACAAAACGCAGGACAGCTCAAACAACCTAAACACTAAAAAACTGCTGGAGGGGTGTCACCATCCCTGATTTCAAGTTGTACTGCAGAGCTGTAGTAATAAAAATTGCATGGTATTGGCATTAAAACAGGCATGCTGATCACTGGAATCAAACTGAAGACCTAGACAAAATCCACACACATATGGACACCTGAGTTTTGATAAGAAGCCAGAAATACATACTGGAAAAAAGAAAGCATCTTCCACAAATGGTGCTGGTCACACTGGATGGCTGCTTGTAGAAGAATGCAAACAGATCCATATTTATTGCCATGCACAAAACTCAAGTCAAAATGCATCAAAGGCCTCAACATAAAACCAGATACACTGAACCTGGTCGAGGAGAAAGTGGAGAATAATCTTGAATGCACTGGCACAGGAGTCGACATTCTTAACAGAACACCAATAGTGCAGGCACTAAGATCAACAATTAATAAATGGGACCTCATGAAACTGAAAAGCTTCTGTAAGGCAAAGGACACCATCAATAGCACAAAACAGTAGCCCACAGAATGGGCAACGCACTTCACCAACCCCACATCTGATAGAGGACTAAGATCCAAAATATATAAAGAATTCAAGAAACTAAGTATCAAAAAACCAAATAATCCAATTTAAAAATGGGGTATAGATCTAAACAGAGAATTCTCAACAGAGGAATTTCAAATAGCTGAGCAAAGCTTAAAGAAATGTTCAACATCCTTAGCCATCGGGGAAATGCAAATCAAAACTCCTTTGAGATTCCATCTTACACCTATCAGAATGACTAAGATAAAAAATACAAGTGACAGGTCATGCTGATGAGGATGTGGACCAAGGGGAACACTCCTCCATTGCTGGTGGGAGTGTAAACTTGTACAGCCACTATGGAAATCATTATGGCGGTTCCTCAAAAAGTAGGGAATCTATTTACCTCAAAACCCTGGGCATATACCCAAAGGACACTCCATCCTACCGCAAGGGCACTTGCTCAACTATGTTCATTGCAGCTTTATTCATACTAGCCAGAAACTAGAAACATCCTAGATATTCCTAAACCAAAGAATGGATAAAGAAAATGTGGTACATTTATATAATGGAGTATTACTTAGCTGTTAAAAACAATGACATCATGAAATTTGCCAGCAATGGATGCAACTAAAAAAAATTATTCTGAGTAAGGTAACCCAGACCAAGAAGGACAAAAATGGTATGTACTCACTTATAAGTGGATATTAGCTCTTAAGTAAATGATAACCAAGCTATAATCCATAAACCCAGAGAGGTTAGGTAAAGAAGAGGGCTTTATGGCAGCGGTTCTCAACCTGTGGATTGTTACCCCTTTAGGGGTCAAATCACCCTTTCACAGGGGCTGTCTAAGACCACCAGAAAACACAGATATTTACATTATGATTCATAACAGTAGCAAAATTACAATTATGAAGTAGCAACAAAAGTTTATAATTGGGGGTCACCAGAACATGAGGAACTGTATTAAAGGGTCACAGCATTAGGAAGATTGAGAACCACTGCTCTAGGGGGCATGCATGGATCTCCCAGGGAAGGGGAAATAGAATAGATTTTGAGGGTGGACTGGAAGCAGGTGGGAACAGGAACAGGAGGGATCAGGTATGGGGGATGTGATAGAACTGGAGAGTGTGGGGAAAGATAGCTGTAATTGGGCAGTGTTTGGGGTCAGTGTGGAAACTCAGTGCAGTAGAAACTTCCTGGAATCTAGGAGGGTGATGCCAGTGAGAACTCTCAGTAATGAAGGATAAAGAATCTGAAATGGTCATCTCTTGTAGGCAGACAAGGCTCCCAGTGGTGGGACTGGGCTGCATTTGGTAGAGCTATTGGCCAAGGAGTCCCATGGAGAGCTCCAAACAACTCAGGCTAATGCTAGGATATAGGGTCAGTCACCCTCTGCAAACTGACAGCAATGCCTCCCACAACATCCGCACGGCTCATTGAACATAGAAGGGTACAGCTAGTGCCTGCATGGAGTCTTTGCCCCATGTTCTAATCTCTTTGGTACAGGAAGGTATTCTGCAGGCTATCAAAAGAGAAGCAAGGACACCAACCCAGGCACAAAACCTTTGACCTACAACCTTTCCTGCCTGAAAGATGTGCTGGGCAATGGTAGTGCATAACTTGTGGGAGTGGCCAACAATGTCTGATTTAACTTGAGGCCCACTCCACAAGAAAGAACCCATACCCTACACTGCTTGGATAGCTAGGAACTTCAGACTGGATAGCCCAGAGACTTATGGTAGAACCAAACAAGACAGGTCTAAAACAAACAAAAAAATAAAAAACAATGAAATGTTTCCTAATGATATTCTGCGATACTCATAGATCAGTGTCTTGTCCAGTCACAATCAGAGAGGCTTCCTCCAGCAGCAGGTAGGAGGGGGTGCAGAGACCCACAGTCAGACATTATGCAGAGACAGAATCTAAATTGAAGGTCTCCACTGGATCTTTCCCAGTGGAACTCAGAGAATCCCATGAAAGAATGAGAGGAAATATTGTAGGTGTCAGAGGGGATGGAGGACATTAGGAGAACATGGCTGACTAAATCAACTAATCAGGGAGCATATGAGCTCACAGAGACTGAAGCAGCAAGCATGGGGCCTGCAGGGGTCTGCACCAGATTCTCTGTGTATATGTTGCTAACTTAGTGTTTTTGTGGAATTCCTAACCCTGGGAGTGGTGTGTCACTGACTCTTTTGCCTGCTCTTGGGACCCTTTTTCTCCTGTTGGGTTGCCTTGTCCAGCCTCGGTGTGAGGGCTTTTGCCTTGTCTTATTGTATTTTATTTTGTCATGTTTGGTTGTTGTCTCTTGGAGGCCTGCTCTTTTCCTGAAAGGAGATGAAGGGTGAGTGGACTGGGGGACGGGGGTGGGTGGGTGGGGGTGGGGGGGGCAGCTAGGAGAAGTGGAGGGAGGAGAAACTGTGGTCGGGATATTTAAAAAAATAAATAGAATAACTGGATATTGTCCTAGAACTACAACTGGTTGGTACTTGCCTCACTGAAGAGACCCACTGCAGGTGGTACTGAACTCATTAGTCAAGTCACACAGGAAAGGGCTGTGTGTAGGCCTGTGGCAGAGAGGAAAACTCGGGAAATCTTTCTCCCCATAGTGTGTGGAAGTACTGTGCTAAGCCCTCTGTGAAGACCAGGTAAAGTGAGTGTGGCACCAGTGGAAGAGCAAGCACATCACCCTGCAAAGGAGGAATGCAAAGCCAGAAGCCAGATCAGTCACTGCTCTGGAAACAGCTACTGATGCTTCAGGCATTTCCTCCTGGAATCGGGGTTGCGCTTACTCTGGCTTGAACCAATGGAGAGAGCACAGGGGGACCTCATGAAGGGTCAAGCCTGTCTCCTCTGGAGTCTAGAAGCTGCAGGACTAGACTCTGATTCTCATCCTCGGAACCCAAAGGTAAAGCCTGCCTGGAATTGACATGCCCTTCCACAGTGGGCAAAGGACACGCTTCGGGGAACCCCAATTTGAATCCTGAAGAACACAAGCCAGGGCACCTTCCCACAGGAAGGAACCAACACACTGGTAAAATATCAATGCCAGGTCCCCACCATCACCATATGAGCTGTGTAAAACTAGGCTCGTCACCCAGTGCCCCTCTCTCCTTACGCCTGACAAGGACTAGCCAAAAATAACGCCTGGAGTGCACAGGAAGAAACAGGAATATGGAAGAAATCAGGGAGCATATGGGCTCACAGAGAACCTGAATCCGGCTCTAGGGAGAGGAAATGTTGATTCTGAATATGGAGCTACAGCGACACAGAACACCAGGCTGGGAGTACATTATTACACCAGGCTAAAGTCTTAAGACTTGAAAGTAATTGCAAGAGTGTCCACATCTAAGAATACCAGTAAGGAACCTGCCTTGAGATCAGAGTGAGTTAAATGACAACTGATGAGAAAGAATAAAACTGACTTCTCCTTGTTCCCCAAAGCAAAACTACCGGTCGTACAAAAGAGTGTGGTCCTCTGACACTTTTCATCACATACACAGATTCAACCACGTTCAGCTCCATTTCTGAAGGAACTTGTCTTTATAATCCTAAGCAAAGTACACGCTAGCTAGTCTGTAGAGTTCCCAGGATTATAAAGACTATATTCTCTATATGCTTTTCGCTTAAACCCATGTTTTATGATTTCATAATGACATATATGATTCACTGATGAATTAAATTTCCTAGTATATGAAAACCCACAAATACATTAATCAACACTGTAACAGAAGTTATGACCATATTCCTATAGCAGAGGAAGTTAAGTCATAGATTCCCCAAAGCACTGGGCTTTTGAGATCTGAGATTGGAGTCACAATCACTTCAGGCGGTGTTGCTCTGGAATGCACACTCAGCCACAGCTAAGTGTCCACCACAGTGCTCAGGTTTGCTAAAAGGTTTGGTTTGGCTCACTGGGCCTAACCCGTTGAATAAAACAATCATTGTACCACATGTGAACACAATTTAATTTCCAATGCTATGGTAATTGCATAGCATTCAAAAGAATACCAAGAAAGATACTTGGAGCCTATAAAATACAACTGACCTTGGCAATCTGTCCCCACAGTTGAGTTTCTAATTTTCCTTCCCACTCACCGTCACATTGACTTCTCACCTTACAACTTTCCCTTACTCCATAAAAGCTGGGCAGTAACTATTCAGAAAATAGATAAGAGAATCATGATTAAATATTTATTATAATCCCACAAGTCCTTGGGGCTAAAGTTTAGAAAACAAAGCAGTCTCTCTCCTGTAAGATGAAAGTGGGAAGGAAAGAAAGAAGTATGATAAAAAAATGAGTATGGACAAAACAACTTCAGGGTGTTTTTAAAACAGCCATGCTGCTACGTTTTCAACTCACTTGGCTCTGTAATTGGCCCAAAAGACACTGGAAAACATCAATAAATGGTGCACTTACTCAATGCCTGGCAATGCAAATACTATCCTACTCAAAATTTCATACACCTAAAGAACCGAAAGAGCAAATAAATAGCCCCCCCAAGACTGTAGAGCAACAGTAAGTAACTTCCAGAGCTGGCAGAGGATGCCGGGCATCCAACTGACTACTCATCTTTACATTCCACTTCCTACCTTGCAGACCCATTTTTGTTTTGTTTTGTTTTGTTTTGTTTTGTTTTGTTTTGTTTTGTTTTGTTTTGTTTTTGAGACAGGGTTTCTCTGTGTAGTTTTGGTGCCTGTCCTAGATCTCGCTCTGTAGACCACGCTTTCCTTGAACTTACTGAGATTCGAGGGATTTAATCCCAAACACTGGGATTAAAGGCATGCACCACCACCGCCCACAGCAGACCCATTTTTAAAAGCAATCCAGGTGTGGGTTGTTTTTATTTGCTTGCCTGTTTTAGTTATTTTGAGACAGTGCTCACTATGTAGCCCAGGCTGGCCTAAAACTCATAATGCTCCTGACTCAGCCTCCCAAGTGCTAGGAGTACAGATTTGCACCTCCAAGACCCAAGCCTGCATATTTTTTTTTAAAAAATAGGGTTCAAAATCCTACTGTTCAATCATACGCAAGATTTTACTCCTAAGAAGGAATAATGTGCTGCCTCAACAATCATGTAGATAACCCACGTGGCTTCTCCGTGGGAGGACCACTGCTTCTCTAACTGGTGGTCCCCAGTGGAAGAAATCAAGCCTGACTCTAATCAGACCGGATTAAATGGGTGGTGGATTTTCATGTTGAGGAGGAAGAAAAGGGTTCCACGAGAAGGGGGGTGAGGGAAAAAGATGGCAGAATCCCAACTGATGTTGCAACACCTTTTCCACGAAGCTGAAAGAAGCAAAGAACTCCACTTTGAGGTGTGGATCCAGGGGGAATTTTTGACTTTGGAGTACCTGAGACAAAAGTTGATGCTCCACAATTTTAACTTCTTTGGGATATGGAATGAGGACAAAAAGCTGAAAATGATATGTCACAACAACTGTCACCACAAGGGAAATAGGTAGCCAAAAATGGACTCATTTTCAACACTTAGGCTGCCCTTTTAAAAATGATCTTTTTTTGACCAGGCACTCACTGGTGGCAGCGGATGCTTTTAATCCCAGCACTCTGGGGACAGGGGCAGGCAGATCTCTGAGCTTGAGGCCAGCCTGGTCTACAGAGTGAGTTCCAGGAGAAAAACAACAATAACAAAAAAAAAGATCACTTTTAATACAGCATGGTGGAACACGTTTAGTCCCAGCACTGGGGAGGCAGAGGCAGCAGATCTCTGGGAGTTTGAGGCTATTCCGGTCTACATAGAAAGTTCCAGGTCAGCCAGGGATATACATAGTAAGATTCTGTGGCTGCAAGTTATGAAAATTATAAAAGCCCATGGCCTGCAAGCAGCTCACTGTTTCTTAAGGACCAACACACAACTATTTTGTTTTAGAGAGGGTAAACGCATCTGGAAAAGCACCTAAAAAAAAAAAATGTGTGTGTGTGTGTGTGTGTGTGTGTGTGTGTGTGTGTATAAAACACTCAACTATTCATGCCATTTCTAATAAAGATAAATAATACAAATAAAATTCTCAGACAAGCATTGGGATTTTAATTAAGCTTTAAATAGAGCTTTAAAAAGAAGTGTGTGACTCATTCTCCGGCCAATTGATCAGCAAAGGACATGTAGAAATACGAGCAGTGAAATGGAAGGAAATAATCCACCCTGTGAAATGGTCTCCTGAATAGAGCCGCATAATGGACGCAATGCCAATATTCAAGATAGGCTCGGATTGATTAGGCAACTCAATAGCTTGCATTTTAGGCGTCATTAAATTTTCATGTGTTCTGTGGGCAGAGGGAAATATAATCTGCGAAGATAAAGTAGTATGGGAATACAATAATTCTACTTACTAGGGAAAAAAACTGTTCAAACAGGTACCATCTGCCTTTTCACTAGGTTTTTGAAAGTGTACCACACACTGTCTTCCAAGTTTGTTGGTTTTAATAATACTTTTTTAATTTTGTAGTGGTAAATGTGCCAAGAATAAAAATTCTTTTTGGGGAAGAATTCATTTTTAGATATTAAAATAGAACTATCATGCTTACACAACTCCTTGTTTATTTATATTATTCAAGTTTTAAATAATACACACACTCTATATGCCATTTGCTAATATGTTGTTTAGGCTTTTCCTAAGGAAAAAGTTAAAAAAGCAAAGAGTTCTTGGTTTGAAGAAAGTAAACTCTTCAGTGTCAAAGGACAGCAGTGATAATAGTGTCCCTCTGTTTTCTAAAGCCTCGTAGTAAGAATCTGAAATCTGGAAGGTTCTTCAAAGAGTCAGGCTTACTTTAAGAAAAAAAAAAAAAAAACCTTGCTGAAACAGGGAGCACATGGTATAAACTACAAATAAAGGGGCTGTAAGTGCTTGTTGTGGTTTTATTCCAGTTTAGTTATGTCCTGAGACCGCCTAGCCTAGAACTGACTTTGTAGTCTGGGCCAGACGTCATCTCCCAGAAACCCACACTGCTTCAGCTCCTCATGCTGGGATTTCAGGTGTAAGCCGCCACATCCTGCTTGAAATTTTCCATGTGAAAAAGTTTAAGACATTAGAAACCAGGAAACTTTTGTTTGAAACCAGATATAGATTGTTTCAAAGACCATCACAGGGGTGTTATTTCATTAATAAATATTTTAGTAAACATCTCTAAAACAGTTTTTGTTTTCTCCAAAATCTCAATACTATGGTTAGCAAAACATATTAATTCAAATGTAAAAATGTATTTCCCTAGATTTCTCAAGAAGTCCTTTGTGACATGGGTGTGTTCATCCACACATTGCATGCATGGTACATATGGTTGACAGATCTTGGAGTCTCTTTCTCTGCAGGTTAATAATTTATTGGTTGAAGGGACTAGGGGTTTTGTCATAGAACTTTCTGCAGTATGAGTTTGTCAACTATATTTTCAACTGTAGCAAATAACAAATGCTTCTGTCCCTGGATTTCACGTATTGAAACTACCAGTTTAAATCGGGTATGCTGAGACCTCCCCATAGTATTCTTTTTTGTTCTGAATTGTCTTGGATATTCTTGGCCTTTTGTATTTACACATACATTTTAAGGGTTTTTTTTTCTATGTCTGTGAGGTAATCCTGGAATTTTTTATTAGGATTGCATTAAATTATAGATTTCTTGGTGAGATGGTAATGTTTACAATATTATTTCTTCCAAGCCATGAGTATAAAAAAAATTCTTTGCATCTACTAGTGTCTTCCTAGTTTCTTCCTTCAGTGTCTTAAAGTTTTTTTATCATAAAAGCCTTTCATTAACTTTTTTTCAAGGGTGTATTTACTTATTTTTATGTGTATGAGTGTTTTGCCTACATATTTATATGTGCACCATGTACACAGTGCTACAAGAGGGCATGTGGGTGCTGGGAATCAAACCTGGGTCCTTTGAAAGAGCAACAAGTGCTCTTAACCACTAGGCTATCTCTCCAGCCCCTTTCCTTTCTTTGACTAGGTGTTGGACATTGAAGCCCTAGAGGACCCCAAAACAGTACTGATCTTGCCATTTCTCGTTTGCCCACCTCAGTTAGATTATGAGACTGCATTCATTACAAGACACCATGGTTGCATGAAAAAGAGAAATTAGGAGGATCCTGAGCATAAGCTTCTCCCTGCTAGCTAGGTTTCATAGTACCAGAAGGTACCATACACGCTGCTGGACAAGAAAAGGCATCGACAATCCTACCCAGCTGTGAACTATAACCACCAATCTATCAGGCAAGATGGGCTCGCTGGTGTAATAGTGCCATGGCTGTTACTAGGTAACCAACCACTCTCTGGATTTAAGGCCTGTTCCACAAGAGGAATTCCTGCCTAGTATTGTAAACCCAGTCAAAAATGTACAGCAGAGGACATCTTAGGGGGAAATTTCCACAGTTGTTTAGCGAAACTGATGTAGCACCAATCTGCCTTCTAGATACTTATATTTGCCCTCAGACAAATGCTACTTGAGGCCTTAATTAGAGAATCTTCTCTTCACGATGAATGGCAGTGAACACAGAAGAGGTATGGTTGCTCAAGATGCTGAGGACAGTGATGGTCAAGGGCCTCAGCAACTCAGAGTACATCACAGAAGAAGGGGCAGACATGGCATAAGAGCTGGAAGAGAGGGAGAAGGGCAGTAAAATGATGACATCCAGCAGTCAATGCAATCCTGATCTTACAGCAGCTGCAGTTGCCTGCAATGGACCTGCCCAAGACTCGACCTGTCAACAGTCAATCACAGTGAAGGAGTATTCCCTACTGAACACTGGCCACTGATGGACTCTGGAAGAGGGGCAGTCATCCTCTTCAGTTGTCTGCCTATTGATGAGCCTAGCCGGCTCCAATCGATAGTGCCTAGCATTTCAACTGAAAACAAAAGCAAAATATAACACAGCTAGCTACTTGTTCAACTAATTCTAAATCTCATGCCAGGCAGAACAGAAGTGAGGCTCTCCAGGTATGAATGCTTGGATTCCTAAGGAGCAGCAGCCAGTTTGATTTCAGGAGTTTTTGGAGGGCGAGCTACAGAAATAAAAACTATAATAAGTTTCTCCTTTTCAAAAGAGTAAAAAGAGGGCTGAGGAGATGGTTCAATCCGTAACACATCTACTGTGCAAGCATTAGACCTAAGTCTGGATCCCCAGCATCCACATAAAAGCTGAGTACAGCCATGAAAGTCCATAACCTCGTTGCTGAGAGGGGTGGACACAGAAAGAGCTCCATCTCCGGGACTCATTAGCTAGCCCATCTAGGAGAATCAGTGAGCCCCAGGCTGAGGGAAATCTTGGCTGAAAAGAGAGCAGGTGAGGAAACAGACAAGGAAGGTGCTCTGTATCAACCGTAGCCTCCACATGCATGTGCACACACCCACACACACACATGCGTGCACAGACACACGTGTTCACACCCACAGAGATTTTATGGGATATCAGATTGTGGGCATGTTAGAGAATTATTCATTGTTTCCAAATATTCAGTGCACATTTTTTAAACAAATTAATTCTGTGTTCAAGTTGTTATTTCTAATTCAAGCTTCGAATTATAAGGATTCTTAAAAAATTTCTGATTTTGTATCTACATTTCCTTTCCCCTGAAAAACCTAATTCCTAATATCTCCTTACCTATTTTTCTAAATAAAATCTTTCAACTTTTTTTTGCTGTAAGAATACAACATGATCATGAAATAATATAATCTTTTGAACTGATATTCAAATTTAATTGTTTCATTAATATTTTATGCTATAATGCTTTAACTCATACATAAACGGCACCATAACACTTAAAAGTTTACTATAAGTAGATTCTCTTGCTTTATTGGTAATAATGACATGCCAACTATCATTTCATTCATATCATTTCATACCACGTCTTTTCATATGTGGTTGTTTGAATAAGAATGGTCCCCATGGGCTCATATATTTGAATACTTAGTGTTGTGTTGGTGGAACTGTTTGGGAAGGATTAAAAGGCCTGGCCTTGTTGGAGATGTATCCCTGGGGTGGAATTTGAGGTTTCAAAAGCCCATTGCATCACCAATTAGCCCTCCCTACCTAGTACTTGTAGACCAAGGTGTGCGCTCTTGGCTACGACTCCACTGACTTGCCTGCCTGCAGCCACACTCTCCTGCATTACGGTCATGGACTCATCCTCTGAAACTGCAAACCTAACAAACTCTTTCTTTTAGAAAGTGCCCTGGTCATCGTGTCTTATCACAGCAATAGAAAAGTAACTGAGACATTATCTGCTATTCAGTCAGCCATGCCCACACTGGATGCAGAAGGAAGTGTCCTCCAGTAGCAGTGGCCTATGACTTAGCATTTGCTTCCTGGAATGACTGCTTGTACAGTCTAAGCCTTTTGTGCTTCAGAACAGTTTCATTTTAAAATAAGCTAAGTGTGTATCATCGTGTTCTTACTATTTGCAATCTTTATTCAACAAATGTCCTGACTCCTCTGTTATAGTTGTCCTAATTAAATGTAATTTTCTTAAATTACAGTAAAATACACACAACAGAATTTAGCTTCTAAGAATAGAATTCAGAAGTGCTCAGTACATTCATATTTTTGTGCAAACAATCTCCAGAACTCTTTCTCCCTTTCAAAACTAAAACCTCACCCGTTAAACAACTCCCATTACCCATCTACACACCTTGTGTCTTTTGTAACTCAGCATTATAGCCTCAAAGTATGCTCATATTGCAGCATGCCTCAGAATTCCTGTACCCTTTAAGACTGGTGTGTGTGTGTGTGTGTGTGTGTGTGTGTGTGTGTGTGTGTATACACACACACACCATATTGGATTCACCCATGAATCCATCAATGGACACAGAAGTTGTGTTACTTTTTGGTTACTATAAATGACACAGCTACAGGCATGAACATATACTACCTCTTTATAACTTTTCGATTCAGTGAGGTATAATCTAGAAGTGGATTACCTTTTCTTCTCTTTTTTAAGAACTGTCACAGTTTTCCATAGCTACTGTACCATTTGACTTTCCCAACAACAGTGCACAGGGATTTAAACTTAATTTTAAGATCAGATCAACTTAGGCGCCTGATCCTCACCCATCTTGGTGGTTCAGAGCTGCACAAATGGACGGATCAGTGCTGGTACTGTGAATCTCGCTCGGTGCCACCCCCAGCACCGGGGATGACTGTATACGTTACTATGTGATATGTGAGTGTGATGATGTGTGGAGTCTGAAGCATGGCCCTCACATCCTTCAGCAGAATGGACTTGCTAATTCTAGAGTGTCAGCCCACAGTAGCCCTGAGTGGCCAGCACAGATTATGCAGGCCGTGATCTGGATCTCAAAGATATATAGGTAGGTACTTCTCAAGAATGAGTCACATTAGAAGATGACTAATTGCCCTACCCCCATCCATCTACACTCTTCTCCCCTAAATCGCTCAGTCCCCATTTCCCAAGTCTTATCTGAGGGAGAACTCCTGGAAACACATGACAAGGATGGGAGTTGTCTGCCTCTATCTGGCAATATGACCTCTGGCCATTCCCTACTCAGTTTTCTGAAGTCAGTAAATAATGTAGTCTACCCAACGTACAGGGTGACTTCAGGCTAAGATAATGAATATGAACAGATTTCGAAAACAGCAACTGCTACTTAACTACCAAGAGCTACTGCCAAGAAATAATTTTCCTGAAACACTACTGTCATTTCCAGAACTGACCTCTGCTCTCCCGGGGCTCATGCTAAATTCTGTTTGGATATGTTCAGTTTCCATACTTGGATTTTCTTGAACCACATTATTACCCCAGAACTGGAAAGGGGTAATACTGAAAGAAGTCAGCCTTTTAGAGTGGTTCAGAGGTGTTGAAGTAGGTAATATATGAAAAGTTAAAAAACAGACATGAGAAAAAAGGTCCAGAGATATAAAACCGAATGCAGAAAGGACAATGCCTTGTTATGAAGCACGGACACCTTACACTAACTATAGCTCTAAGAGGCTGGGTACTAAGAGGCTTCTGTGCCTCAAGTCCTGGGAAGGAGAATTTGGAAGTAGGTGCCAACCAATCTAAGGTCCTCTCACATTCTCCCGAGCTCTACAGCTTTTGCTTCATGAGAACCAAGAACAACACAGAGGGGCTAAACTTCATCCACTCTACTGTAATACAAGAAATTATCCTAATCTTTAAGAACCAGTATGATCAAATCTCAGGTAAGGATGGCTATTAAGCCTTTAACAGTAAGATAAATAGAATCTCTGGCTATCATCATTTAAAAAAAGGGGGGGGGGGGCTGGAGACTCCTCTTCCCAGAGCAGTTTGCCAATCATTCTGCCTGGAGGTAAAATGATGAACCAGGTCAGCTTTGAAGGGGCCTTTCTTTTTAGCCTTTTGATCACAAAAACTGAAGTGTACATTGTTTTATCACAGTTGTCCACAAAAACGGAAGTGTACATGACAGGGTGTTCAAAGTTTATTTTGCTTAGCACTTAAGGAATATTTTTTAAGGTAATAGGTGGCCCCAAACACAAGGAAAACAAACGAACTAAGGACAGGAAGCCTTGCCATGGTCAAAATGTTCTGAGAAGTAGGATTTCCAAGCTATGACTCTGGTCTCTAAGTCAAGCCCATGAATCCCTTTACCAAGCACATTTGGGTTTCATGAATAGTTTGGGAGACTAAAGAATGTATTTATTTGCACTGTTGATGGAGTAGAACTTGCTTGTCCTGCATGCTGTGTATGGTACAGCAATTATTTACAGACTTTTGATAGCCTTTTCAGATAAGTGAAATCTCTCAGAAATATCTATTAATTACGAACCTGAAAAGACTAGCATGGTAATGAGCGACAAAAACTTGGTAAACTGATTGGGCATCACTGAATGAGATTATTTTTAGGCTCAGTGGCTAAGAGCACTTGCTGACAGGATCAAGGTTCAGTTCCCAGCACTCACATGGTAGCTAACAACTGTCTGTAACTCCAGTTCCAGATGATCTGAAGCCCTCTTCTGGCCTGTGCAGGCACTGTACTCACAGAGTCCACAGACAAACATACAAGTGAAATGCCCATACGCATAAAATAATTAACAAATAATACATAAATCTTTAAAATGAAAATTCTTGTTAGGCCCTTACCAAAAGAGATTTTGATTTCTCCCCATAAATGCATTCCTTAGAAATGCAAAAAGGCATCCGGGCGGTAGTGGTGCACACCTTTAATCCCAGCACTCAAGAGGCAGAGGCAGGTGGATCTCTGTGAGTTCAAGGCTAGCCTGGTATATAAAGTGAGTTCGGCACAGCCAAAGCTATTACACAAAGAAACCCTGCCTTGAAAAACAAAACAAACAAGAGAGAGAGAAAGAGAGAGAGAAATGCAAAGAGGCAAAGTAAGCAGAACCCTGTACTTGCTGATTAATTACCAAAGTATGGACTGAACAGTCAAGCCTCCACTGAAGCGAAAGTGTCCTGGGGTTATGCAAATAAAGCTGCTCAGTCCTGTATATTTGAAAAGGAAAGGGAAAGGGAAGTCCACTTAACATAAGCAGGAAAAGAACAGAGAGACGACACCCAGCCACATTTCTAACACAATATAATAAAGATCAAGGACCTGTGCTTGGTCGGCAAGCCTGACCAAGATGTGCTAAAATCTTACGAAAGTCTGAGACTATGCAAGGCACCCTGTAGCCGACAACCACCCAAGGCGCAGTGCAGTCAAATAGGAGGAAAACATCCTGAGGCGTCACAGAAAGCCACAGAAAAGAGGAGAAGGCAAGGACGGGTTCTCAGCGGACACAGAAGGAGGCAAGGAGTAATCAATGTGCCCGGAAATCCTCTCCTGCCACGTGGTCTCTACCTGAATGGCCTTTCTTGATCTAACATGATATTCTGAAATCAAAGTCAAGAGCCCTAGATCCATCCCTGCTTAAGCTATTTCTGTTTCCGGGGGGGGGGGGGGGGGAATTAGAGGTTTTCTGGGAATTACACTCCTGTTACAAGAATAGAGTAAACCAAATCCATCCCATCCCATCCCCGGCCCCCCCACCCCCCTGTCCCCCCACCCCCCGGAAAGGCATAAGATATAAGATCTCACTATGTAGCTCTAGCTGTCCTGGAACTCATTAAACAGACCAGGTTGGCCTCAAACTCATAGAGATCCCCCTGCCTCTGCCTCCCAAGTGCTGGGATTAAAGGCGTACGCCACCACACCCGGCTAAGAGCAAAGCAAACCGAACCATAAAAAGCATTAATTGCAATTCCAGGGTCAAGGTGCCAGACAGAACTGATTCATGATGTTTCCCTCTGTCACATGTTCAGGTTCTACTTACAGCGGAAGAAGCGAGAATGGATACAGAAAGGAGAGTGAGGTACAGGAACCAGCAATTACCTTGTTTGCGTCTGATCTGGAAAGCTGGCTGCCTGTCACTTCCTGGAGCTCCTCTGTGTGACTGGCTGAACTCTGCTTCTTACAGGGATCTCTCCACGTAAGCTAAGTGAAAGTTCACTGTGTACAGAGAAGCCTTTGAAACCAACTGAAAACGTATTCGGAAGCAGCTTTTGGCCAAGCTTAATTCAGTTTAACAACTCTCTCCCCAAACTCCCACATCAGACACTCAAGCTTCAGCTTGTCCTTCTTTCTCAGCGTTCACTTCCTGGGTCACCTAATCCAGGTCATGCATCTGACAGCATCTTTGTACAAATGTTTCCCAGATCCAGACTCACATCTTCTAAGACAGACATTCATTAGGGGATCCTGCAGTCATTGCAAACTTAACATTTTCTCTTCCCCTTGGGCCTAAGCCTGCCTGTTTCTACTCTGTATTAACCAACCTCTGAATCAAAATGTTCACACTCAGTAAGCAGTTTCTGGCTTGTGGTAGGAGCTCAGAAGTAAGAAAACCAACGGGAGCTCCTAGCTGATATTCCTGCCAGGTGGGGGAAGCAAGCTACAGCTTAGAGGAAGAAGCAGGAACATCAGCAACTAAGTGCAGAGAGGTCTAATTCTAAGCCAGAAACAGAGGCACTCCTGTTGCAATACTGAAAAAGAACTAGACTCTGTGGAATAGATTTTTTTTTTTTTTTTAATTCTAGACCCTTTATGTCCCTGTGACTGAGAGTTGTCATATCTCTCAGAACCCATTTCCTGGGTTCCCTGCCACAGGAAGAACAGGCCAATAAAATGCACAGCAAAAATGAGGTTAGGGCTTAGTAATTGCTTTTAGCATCATTTAACAATAGGTTTTGGCTGATGCAATTGCCTCTCTGTCTGTCTGTCTGTCTGTCATTTAACAATAGGTTTGGCTGATGCAATTGTCTCTCTATCTGTCTGTCTGTCTGTCATTTAACAATAGGTTTGGCTGATGCAATTGTCTCTCTGTCTGTCTGTCTGTCCATCCGTCCACCCATCCATCCATCTTAGAGACAAGGATTTTCTGTGTAGCCCTGGCTGTCCTGGAACTCAACTCTGTAAACCAGGCTGGCTTCGAACTCACCAAGATCCATTGCCTCTGCCTCCCGAGTGCTGGGATTAAAGGCGTGCGCCACCACCGCCAGGCTGACTGATGTAACTGTTTAAAATCCAAAGATTTCGTGTATAAGCATTGGTCATTGTGCCGTAGAAACACTGAAACTCGCTGTGGTTAAAATATTCAGGGGGGTTGATCAGAAACGTGGACATGCAGAATTTCTCATTTTTTCCCTTCAACACTCTCAAGTCCAGAGGACCTGGGTTTAAATGTCAGCCCTGCTTTCTCCCAGGTGCATAAGCTTGGCAAGCTTCTTCCTCTGGAAACTGAGCACTTGCCCAGGGACTGCTGGGAAAATTAAGTGAGAAGAAAAGCAGGGAAGATCTCGGGGAACACAACCAGGAACCAGGAGGCAAACATGGAAGGATCCTGGTCTCCCTCGGCATTACAACAATGGAAACCGCTTTGATTTGGATCTGGAACGTCCTCTACAGAATCCTATGTTGAAAGTGCAGTGCCTTGCCTGTGGCTCTGTCTGAAGGCTGTGAAGTGTAGGAGGCAGGGCCTGGCTGGAGGAGGTGGTTCACTGGGGACTAGCCTTTGAAGGTGCTGCCTGCCCTGGCTCCAGCCGCACTCTCCTTCCTGCCTGAGCTGTGTGAACGTTGCTCCCACCGTCAACAACTGGGCTGCTCTGCTATGTCTCTCCCAGCAATAGAGCGCAGGCTTCTGAAACCCGGAAACAAAATACAACCTTCCCCTCGTTTCTATTGGATATGTGGTTCCCAGCAACGAAAAAGTGACTCGTGCAGTGCTTAAGGACTCTAGCATTTAGAAATCAAAAGGTGTTTTGTGATGTCAAAAATGTTAAAGCACAAGAAAGCAGCTAGATCTAATCGTCTTTCCTGCTCCAGCATGGTTCAAGATCTCTAAACATGCCAGTGGCAGACCCTAAGATAGACAATAAATCTCAAGACACATCTACGGAGAGAAAATCAGGATAAACTGGCTGTCTACTGAGCTTTAGAGACATCTAATTTCCCAAAGGAGTGGCGTAAGAAGTCCATGTATTATTAATTAAGTTTCTATTAGTGATCCCCATTATACAGCTTATAGGCACACTTAAGTATAAATTATGAATTCAGAATAAGCCAGTCTGTTACTGCAGTCAAAGGCCATGAAGGGCAAATGCATTCCACATGACAGGTCATCAGGAAGTCAGTCCAACTACAAGCTGGCAGAAATGGTACAGTCATGGCTTCCTTGCCTCCTCCTTGCATGCTGGAGATCAAACCCGTAGCCATGTGCAAGTCAGGCAAGCACCTGACCACTGAGCTATACAGCCTCAGTCACCGTCACATTTTCCGGTTCTTCTTTGAAGTTACTTTGCCCGTCTTTCTCATTCACAGGTCTTATTAAAACTGCTACTAGAAATGCCCGGAGTGCGTCACCTAAAGCCACCCAGATAATCCTGGCTCACTAGGCAACCTCAGCTGATGGGATCTCACTAGGTAATCAACCTGACGCAATCTCATCCCACCTCCAAGCCACAGCTAGATTGTTTGGGCAGCGACATGTGGCAGCACCGACTTTCTCCAGGTGTAGAAGTGACAAGAAGAAGAGGTTTGGGCCCGCGGTGAGCAGGGTGGCTGTAGTAGGTACTGCTGACTGCAGCTAACCAAACCCATTAGAGGACACGAACATTCAGTCTACAGATGACACGAACACGGGGAAATGTTAGCAGCGGCCAGCCTGTTTCAAAAGTTTGCATGGAAATCATATGAAACAAGGAGCCAACAGTCTCCCCACTGCTGCCTGACAATGTCTGGTCTCCTAGACAACTTATTAGAGAGGTAATCAGATGGGGGAGTATGCATCACTGCTCCCAAGAACGCACACCAGGCTGTGGGTAGCCTCCCCTATTTACTCACCTCCCCCTCCTCCAGTCTCCCTCCCTTCCAGCTGCTCCTGCAGAAAAGAGCCCAGTAAAGGCCATTCTCCGGTTCCCTATTATTCACAGCGGATGTTGGAGGTGAGGCCTAACACCTAGACTTCTGAGGTAGTCACTGATCTGCCCCAGCCTGCTGCCCACGCTGCACATTTTTAATCTTCCTAAAATCATTATACTCACCTGGCTTTCTCTGTGAAGCACAGTAAATCGAGTTTAAACCAGTGGTTGGCTGGAACTGTTATGGCCCCAGTTAACCTCTCCAGTTTCCTTTGGTACGTGTTTCTCTTATGAAAATCCCCACACATCCAAATAGTTCTCTGTACTCCTTTGTCTCTTCTCGATAAACACATCATCCCCCGCCTAACAATCCTTCCCTATGTTGTAATCACCAATAACACATCCCTGTCATTAAGCAGTGCGCTTCAGTGCTTCTGTTGCAAATGATTCATTAGATACAGGACCCTTCTGCCAGCCTCGTCGCTAAGCTGATTTCCACATGTGCCTGCCACCCAGCGACCCCTTTGGAATGGCATCTGTGTTTCTACGGTTTGCAGAGGCATTATCAAGTCAAATCTTGACAGTTCGCTTAGGTTGTCAGCACAGGAAATGGTAATAACAGGCTCAACATAACGTAAGGATGAACCACGAGAACATAACTTTTAATCCTAAAACAATACAAATTTATTGCAGTTAAGAAATATTTTTACTTTTCAAATAGCATTTCCCATGGCTCAAATCCTTAATTATCACAGTGTTGGTCAGAAAAAAATCCATGTGTCAGAACCCGCCAAGACAAAACCATCAGAGCACCTAGAACAATGTGCTCAGAAAATGAGGAGGAGATCAGCCTCCAGCTGAGCCCCAGCACCCCAGGGAAGGCAGTGCTGATGTCCACAGACATACAGGGTACTTGGTTAGTGTCTTAGTTACTTTTATACATTTAAATAGTGACAAAACATCATGACCAAGAAAACTTATAAAAGAAAACATCTAATTTGGGGCTCACAGTTCCAGAGGGTTAGTGTATGATCACTGCAGGGAGCACGGCAACAGGCAGGCAGGCAGGAACTACACTGAAGTGGCAGCTGAGAACTCACATCCTGAGACAACCATCGTCAGGCACAGAGACAGCTAAACAGGAACGGCTTAGGCTTCTGAAGCCTCAAAGCCCACACCCAGTGACGCACCTCTTCCAACAAGGCCACACCTCCCAATCCTTCCCAAACAGTTCCACCAACTGGGGACCAAGCATTCAAATATATGAGCCTATGGGGGTCATTTTCATTCAATCCATTACAGTTAGGGAAACAGAGTGCCTGCCTTCCTACAGCTGAAAGGCCATAGTTAGAAGGTCTTGCAAAGTTACCCTGAGCTGGCTTTACAGGCAAGCTGAACCTTCCCAGCCCTAGAGACTCCTGGAAGGGGATCAGCTACCTCCACAGAGTCCAGCTCCACCTCCCCTTCAGTGCTTCTCCTGTCCTGATGATCTCGGCTCTATTGTTGCTCTGATGTCATTAACACAGCCTGCTAACTCTAGAGCCCCTATCCTCACTTTAGACCATGGCTTCAAGGGCACCAGGAATCCCCTAGGTTTTAGATCAGGTCTGTGTGACACTGACCTGTTCTTGCCTCTGGCAAGGCTCTCTCCAACACCTTCCCGGAAACCACATCCCTTCCTTCATGTGAACACACAGTCACTCCGTGGGGGTAACAACAGACCAGCCTAATTATTTGAGAGAGTAACTTCGCCATTTGCGTGTATATTCAACACCCTTACAGAAGACAGCTCTCTACTTACAGGCCTCCTGGTGGAAGCACCTTGAACGGACTGATAAAATTCTGGCTGCACTCGGCTGTTTTTCTTGATTCTTCGCTTCTTCACAGACGACTCCTGTTCACTCTGGTGGTGAGCCTCCACCACGGGCTTCACTTCTTCTAGCCGGGCAGCTGCAGCAGCGGCAGCAACTCGTCTCCTGATGTGCCGAGGGCTCGCTCGGAATCCCTGTGGCAGGAAACACACACACATGAATTTAGATTTTCACCGAATGTATATAAATATTTTCTGCAGTTAGTTAAACTAAGTGCTCCCAAGTCCCCCTGGTCATTGAAATCATTTACATTCTACTGTAGAATAACCCTTCTGTACACTGTGAATATGTATTACTCTCATTGGTTAATAAAGAACTGAGCGACCTATAGTTGCACAGGAAGAGCTTAGGCGAGCCAAACTGAGAATGCTGGGAAGGAGAAGGTGGAGTCTGGAGAAGCAAGATGAGCATGTCGTACTGAGAAAAGGCACCAAGCCACTTGGCAGAGTGTAGATAAGAAATATGGGTTAATTTAAATGTAAGAGTTAGCTAGTAATAAGCCTGAGCTATTGGCCAAGCATTTACAATTAATATTCGGCTTCTGAGTGGTTTTTTGGGAGCGATGTTGGGACAGGAAAACTCCACCTACAACATTCCCAACTAAGTGTAAGAGGTTCAACATGCATGTAAAATTTATCCACAGGGCTCAGGGCACATCTACCTTAGAAAATGGTCTTAAGATCCAGCAAATTGATGGAAGAATGCAAAATGACCAATGGGGACCCTGCTCTGCTTCTATATTGTTCAGATGAGTTATGAATACATCTGATTAAACATGGATCAGAAAATGGTATAGGAAATAGAATGCCAGGCCAGGTGGACAGTTAGTTTTAAATGACGCAATCTCAAATCACCTGGGAAGAGAGTCTCTGTGAGGAACAATCTAGAGCACATTGCCTGTGGGCATGTATGTGAGGAACTGTCTTGACTACATTAACTGAGGTGGGAAGACTTGCCCATTGTGGGCAGCACTATTCCTTATGTCTGGATCCTGGAGTATATAGTATAGAAAAGAGACTGAGCACAAGTAACCATGTATGTATTCATTTTCTCTCTACTCCTGACTGTAAATATAATGTATATATAATGTAAATATAAGATGCTTCAAGTTCACGCACTAACATTCTCATAACCATGGACTGTAAACCTGGAATTATAAGCCAAATAAACCTTTCCTTCCTTAAAGTTACTTTTGTTGGGGTACTTAACTTACTACATCAACAGAAATGATGGGGAAAGAACCCCTCTGCACTCTTGAGGGCAGAATCTCTTTGGAGAGAAAGTAGGAATGCAAAGCATTATTGCAGCACACACAGGGAAGTTCCAGAGGTAAAGCAGAGGTTGTGTCGTGAAAGGAACGTGGACTTGGGAGTGATAGGCCTGGGTCCAAATGCTGACTTGCTATCTAAAGCCACACAATTTATTAAACATTTCTGACCTCAACTGTCCTAATCCAGAAATGTCTACATTCTGTTCACCAGACTTTTAGGTTCTAAATAAAAGGTATATGTCAAATTGTAAGTAGCATATCTAGAAAGATGCAGTGCTTGATAAAACGGTCAGGTGTGTTCTTTCTCTCTTTAAGTAAGGAAAATATAACTCTTCAGACAAGGACACAAGTTCAAATAAGCCACAATGCAAAAAAACAATTTTGGAAGGTATCAAAGATGGTCTCAGTCCTCTTGTAGCAGAAAACAAAAAGTAATTTGCCAGAAAACAAAAGAATGTTACAAAAGTCATTTACACTGAGCACACACACACACACACACACACACACACACACACACAGGCAAAAGTGGGCAGGCAGTTCAGTGCCCTCGGTGGTGGCGGACCTCAGGGAAGGAAATGAATGGAGCTGAGAACACTCTATATTTGGCTTAGTTTAGTGGGTGGCAGGCAGTTGAGGACTAAATAGTACTTATGTCCCAGGCAAGGCAAAGAACCAAGGAATGAATGAATAAGTAAAACGGCAGGTACATGCATGAAATATTTCCAAGCAACACAGATACTCTTTGATGATGTGTCGGCCAGCAGAGTGTAAGTCAAGTATGGATGGAAATTAAAGGGGTAAGCAACAGATGTTCCAAGGGGAGCCTGTGTTTGTGGTTTGTCTGAATTCTAGAAGAGACAGAAAAGACTTGAGACTGCAGTAAGGGAATACTGAATGGGGATTAATGACACTAGGAAAAGAAGCAAGTTTTAAAGGTCTGATTGTGTATGTGCAGAGTTCAGGAAGACTGGTGTGTGCAGGAGACTTCCCACTGAAGAGCCTGGAGACAGGCTGGCATTTGATTGTGGAGACCTTGTGCACAAACTGGAGGATGTGAAGAAGAGGAGGGTGAGTAAGGGAGGATTAACAAAGTCACTCCAAGGTCAACAGAAATAAACAAGGAGGAAATGTAAACAGATTTTCAAAACCGGCATCATAGTCTGGACGGGCTCTTCTCACATCAGCCTGCTCCCACCCCGCCCTGTGTGAGAGCTCAGCTGGCCCTCTTCAACTCAAAATAGTCCCGGAAGATCTCTGCAGCCCCCATACAACCCAGGAGGTATTACAGCAGCTGCTGGGGAAGAGATTAGGGACAGGGAGCTGGGGGTCAACTGCAAACCAAGTAGAAAGCAGAGGCTGGGTCACTCTAAAGAACCGGCTATCAGGCAACCATGCACATGCCAGACTCCAAGCACACTCTCTCTTCTTCCTCTGAATTAGACCCACTGAGGACAGTTTCTATAGTTTGCAGACTAAGGAACCACAGCATATTCTAACCACTAGGTGGCATTAACTATCACTGTTAGCTCCTGCAGTAATGGAGTGAATCGAATGCTTTTTTGATTAAACTGGAAATTCTCTTATGAGTAATAAGCAGCTGTCTTTTGCTCAGTTCTCATTATTACTAACGCTCCTCAGTGTTACAAATTGTAGAAACACTTAGGAGGCGAACATTGCTTTAAACTCTCTTAAAGTCACACACACACACACACACACACACACACACACACACACACACACACAATTAGAGCATAATTCTGCAGCCCTTCTGGAGAACAAGAATCCATGCACTCCACTTCCCTCTATCCAATCTACAACAACCAAGACTGCTCAAGAAGACACTCAATAGAAAATTTGGATCTTTATTTGGGTTTTTGTTGTTTAAAATGTATTTGTGTGTGTGTGCATGTGCGTGTGCGTACGTGTGTGTACGTGCACACATGCGTGCATGCACACACCATGGTGCAACCCTAGAGGTCAGAGAGTAACTGCAGAAGCTGGCTCTCCTTCCACCACATGGGTGCAGGACTGAACTCCAGTTGTCAGGTTTGACGACAAACATCTTTATCTCCCGAGCCACCTTGTCAGCTCACAGAATTGCTTTTGATACCCAAAGTAGAAATCAACTAAAGTCATCTTTTCCTAAGCTTTCATCCAACCTGAATGGTTTTTTTTTAATTGATCTTAGCTCTGCCACGCAGGTCTCTGTAAATTGTATTCTGTCTAAACATAATTGTATTATTTTAGAATCAAATTTTCTAAGCATTAGAGTATAGCACACAGATTCTACATCCAGACTATCTGGGTCCATTACACAGCTTCCGTTATTCCCTAGTTGTGTGCTCTTGGCTAGTCACTTAACTATTTCCCTACCTATAAGATGAGCATTCAAATTAATTACTCCACAGGCTTGCAGAGGCAATAATGATTTCACTTACACAAAGCATTTAGAAGAGTGCTTGGCACACAACAGGATGATTACTACATATTATTTGTATAAATAAAATATATTCTTGAATACACCCAGGTGTGACAGTAAAATGAGTGACGCTGCCAGTGTGTCTTCCTGAAAACAGGAGAGGTGCTGATCACTGGGTGAGGGCTCTTGGCTCGGTGAATCTAACCACTGTGCTCAACTGCTAGTCCTATTACTCAGCATGTGATACTGCCTATTGTTTTTCTGTGTCGCAATGTTTGCATCTGCCAAGAGGATGTGATACAACTCGTAGAAAATCACGGTTGTGTTTTAGAAGGAAGTCCACACAGGGTACTTAGAAGAGGACATTTCACATAAACAGTAATTACTTAGCATCATTATTACTATATCGCTTACTTTCTGGGTCTTGCACCAGCAAATTTCATGCAGTTCAGAGCTGTGATGGCCAACACTATAACCATGAAAACCATCACCCGGTAGTCAGCTTCATTTCCCCGAGTCACTGCGCAGTTCAGAGTCCTTAGTTTATGATACACACTGTCCTAATCACGGTAAAACATGAGCCGTGACTTAACAGAAGGAAGTTTTATTTTAAAACAGCAGGTGGTGCTAGAAGCTCTTTTTGGTGTTGGAATTAGAGGGATATATAGTCCTTTTCACTCTATTCATTTGACCTTGTCTAGGTACCACTGGGAGAGATGGAAACAGTCCCGAGAGGCTGTTAGGTACTTTCACGCACTAACATTTCATCAAGGAATCCTTAAGCCGCCTGTTACTGCTGAGTTAAAATGAACTAAAAGAACAGCTTGGGCCTTAACATGGCCACACAGTGAAAGGATGAACGGGTGATAATACAGTTAGCCGTCCCCTCCTGACCCTAAACTAAGAGAAGGCACACAACTAAAGGATGACAGTAAGTGCCGTGAGCTGTGCATCTCTATCACAAGGCTAATGAAATCAGAAGTGTGAATGGTCAAATCAAACTCCACTCTGTGTGTGTGTGTGTGTGTGTGTGTGTGTGTGTGTGTGTGTGCAATGCACTTTCTGTTTTGTTTTAAGAGGGAGCAAGAACATGGAGTTGTGTGGTTAGGGAGGTGAGGGAGGAGCTGGGGTTGTTGGGGGAGGCGAAGGAATATGATCAAAATGGATTGTATGAAACATAAACAAAACAAAACAAAGAACTATAAGCTGAGTGGTGATGCACACCTTTAATCCCAGCACTCAGGAGGCAGAGGCAGGTGGATCGCTGTGAGTTCGAGACCAGCCAAGTCTACAGAGCAAGTTTCAGGATAGTTAGGGCAACACGGAGAAACCCTGTCTTCAAACAAAACAACTATGATTGGCTCTCTCCTACCTCAAATACCCATCCTGAGTTTGTGGTCACAGAACATCCTTTCACTGGACAGTACAGGAAGGACAGTAATAGAATGCAGTTAGTTATTCCTCAGTTGGCCTGAGGAGGCAGAGTGCGATTTACACACGTTGATCATGTCATCCTGAGCAGACTTAATAAAGCCACAGGAAGCTGCTCCGTCCGTGTCTCTCTGGTCTGCCCACCCCCCTCCCCTCAATGACCTACTCTTTCCCTGAACCCCAGTTTTGCGTCTTTCACCTTTGTATTCATGTTTGGATCACTAGGGCAGGTGTTTTGCAGGAGGCTCTCTACCCTTAGGAGGCTCCACTCAAGCATGGAGGCGATTTCCCGTTCCCTGGTAAGGATACCTGTGTTGGGTGTTTTTGTCAACTTGATACAAACCTAGACATGATACAAACCTAGACATACGGGAGAAAAGGGAATCTCGTTTGAGGAACTGCCTCCATCACACTGGTCTGTGGGTATGTCTGAGGGGGGATTTTCCTGACTGCTTAATTGATGCAGAGGGCACATCCCTGGGCAGGTGGCTATGGGCTGTATAAGAAAGCAAGCTGAATAAGCCAGGAAAGCAGCGTCCCTCTGTCCCTCTGTCCCTCTGCCTCTGTTCTTGTTTAGAGCCCCTGCCCTGGCTTCTCTTGATGATAGACTATAACCTATAAGCCCACTTTCTCCAAGTTGCTTTTGATCTGTGTTTTGTCAAAGCAAACTAGAACACTACTATATTCCCTTTGAATAGGTGGTGGGCATTTAGAAGTCTCTGCTCTCTATGGGGACTCATGCTATTTTTAAGGCCATTCCAATTTATTAGCACTTTCTGGCTAACAACTTCTCAAGACACAGTCTTCAGTGTGTATGTGTGTGTAAGGCTGTGTGCGTTCTGGGGTAAAGACTGAACATGAGATAATCTCTCTCAGACTTTAATTAAGTGCACAATAGAGTATTGTTAAATGTAGGTATACTATTGGACAGAAGGTCTCTACTCTATGTCTAGCTTCTCTGGGCTCTGTCAGCCACTGTTTCATTCTTTGAATCTGGATTTCAATCCAGTACTTATCTTTTTGTGACTACATTACTACAGTTAGCATAATATCCCCAACATTCATCCATGTTGGACACACCATATGGATTTCTTCTCTTTAACCTGATAATAGTCCACTGTATCTATGTGCCATATTTTTTATTCATTCTTAGGGTGATTGACATTAGGTTATTTCTATATCGTATCCATTTTAAGAGATGTGTATAAAATATGAGAATACAGATATCTCAAGATCTTCATTCAATTCTCTTGAATAAATAACCGGAAGTAGGATCATGGAGTTATCTGATGATTCTATTTTCATTGTTTGAGAATCACTTGTTCCATAGTTTGCCATAGTTACTCTATTACTTTGCACACCTCAAAACAATGGGCTGTGATTTGCCTACATCCTTAACAACACCTTTTAAAACACAGATAATTATTATTATTAATTATTATTACTGTATGTACATATATATTTGTGCATGTGAATGCAGTGCCTGTGGAAGCCAGGAGAAGACATAATACCCCTGGTACAGGAGTTATAGGTGATTGTGAGCCACCTGATTGGGTGCTGAGAACCCATCTAGGTCCTCTGGAAGAGCAGTACAGGATCTTAACCCACGAGCCATCCCTCCAGCTCCTGAAAACATGTTGTTCTTATGATAATCATTTAACAGGTAATACCTCACTGTGATGTCTTGATGATTGGTGGTGTCTCAATACAGAATTACGCTAAGGTGCTTCACAGTACCTACAGCTGGCCTATTAATAATTTGATACAGCTCCCAGATTGGCTCATGGCTACCCTCACTGAATTAAAGCCCCTGTGTGTGGCCTTGGAATATTAAACAGGGGCACATAAAGACTGAAAAAAAGTTAAGAAGAATTCAGTAGTTCCGGTATCTAAAGACCTTATGAGGCTGCCTAGTTTTTGTCTGACTGAAGCAGTGAGACTTGACTATGAATTCTACCATATATTTGTAATTGCTTTTGGTTCAAGTCAGGTCTGTTATCTGTAAACAAAAACCTTCAGTGTAGGTCTGGGAGAGACTGTCTTTATTCGCTTAACTGAGGTAGGAAGACCCACCCCCTCAAAGTGGTGCCAACTCTGGGCAGGGG
The DNA here is from genome assembly GCF_949786415.1 of Peromyscus eremicus. Classification (NCBI taxonomy): domain Eukaryota; kingdom Metazoa; phylum Chordata; class Mammalia; order Rodentia; family Cricetidae; genus Peromyscus; species Peromyscus eremicus. Next base: position 39,564,191 of record NC_081432.1, read on the forward strand.
ATTCTGGGTTGTGTAAGTGTAGAGAGGACAAGCTAAGTGCTAGCGTGCATGCATTCATTCACTGCTCTCTGCTCTTCAGTGTGGACATCATGTGACTCACTGCTTCAAGCTCCAGCCGCCTCGACGTCCCCACAGTGATGAACTGTAACCCGGAACCCTTTCTTTCTTAAACTGTTTCTGTAAGGGTATTTTATTACAACAACAGGAAACAAAACTAAGACATGCTGCATCAGAGCCCCTCCTTTGAGAGTCTGATGGAGAAATACTGGGGCCTGGGAGTCTGTATTTTTAACAAGCTGCTGGGGATTCCAATCCTGTAGGTCTGCAGAGCAAGCTTAGAGTAGCAATACAGGACTGACAGAGGCTGCATGGCCCCTGCACAGGCTGAGGACATCGGCACAGAGACTGTAAGAGAAGAAAGCAAAAACAACAGCAATGACTGGTCCGGTCCAGGCGGGTTCTGCCCATGGCCGCTCATGACTCCAGTGTGGCTGTGCATTTAGAGTTGCACGAAACATGCCCCTGTGCATCCAGAACCCAGCTTCGCTCTTAGAGTTCTATCAAATCACTCATGCAAAAGACCCTGAAATACAGTATGTATCTGATTCTGCACCCCAAGACCACCTGAGACAAAAAGCATAGACTACACAGCTTAAGATGTAAAAATTAAAATGGTAAAAGGAGATGTTTGAGTTTGGAATTACTTGAGACATTGCATCTTCTTTAGAGACACAAAGTGCTTTGAAATTATAAGGTGAGCTGTAGCAGGGATTAAAGGGTGTTCTCACAAAGCAACCTCATTTCTCTCATGACTGACCTTTCTAGTCCACATGAGGGTTTAGTTTACTCCCAGAATCTTGTGAAAATTTTGTAATTTTTCTAGTCATTGTCAAGTAACTAAAAGTTCTCTGTTTCTATTTACAAAAATAGCCAGGTGGTGGTGGCACACACCTTTAGTCCCAGTACTCGGGAGGCAAAGGCAGGAGGATCTCTGTGAATTTGAGGCCAGCCTGGTCTACAGAGTGATATCCAGGACAGGCACCAAAACTACACAGAGAAACCCTGTCTTGAAAAAAAAAAAATAGTATTGTTACAATGAGGTCATGCTTCAGGTTTCCAAAAGATCCATAATAAATACTCATGCATCTTTTGCCCCAACAAACTCTAAATCAGACTGTTCCGAAATACAACCACTTCTCCTCAGACCACTTTTAAATAACTGATCTGCCTGTCTCTGCCTTCTGGAATCATCACACATGATCTGGGACCAGCTTTGCCACAGGTTTCATGGATGTAGGCCAAGTTTTCTCAGTGGTCTCTCTAAAGTTGCTCTCATTACAGTTAAGAGGCTTAGGGTGGGGCTCAGTGCACTATAAGAAAATTTCCTAATCTCTGTGACCTACCCAACACTACAGCTAAAAAGTCATGTGTGGCTATTTTTATTTTTTTTTATTTATTTTTTTTGGTTTCTCAAGACAGGGTTTCTCTGTGTAATTGTCTTGGCTGTCCTAGAACTTGCTTTGTAGACTAGGCTGGCCTCAAACTCAGAGAGATCCCCCTGCCTCTGCCTCCCAAGTGCTGGGATTAAAGGCATGTGCCACTGCCCGCCGCTGCCACCACCACCACCACAACCGAGTTGTGTAACTATTTTTATTTAAAATTTCTTTTTTTTTATTTTTTTTCAGAATGTTAATAAGTACTGTATTTACATCATTTCCAGTTCTCCTTCTCCTTCTCCTTCCTCCAATTCTTCCTGTGCCCCCTTCTCAATCCATGACCTCGCCTTCAATTATTGTTATATATATATATATATATATATATATATATATATATATATATATATATATATATACATACATACATACACACACACACACACGTATGCATGTATAAACACAATCCGCTGAGTCCATTTAGTGTTCATCATATGTGTATTTGTTTATGGCTGACCACTTTGGATTATATAAACTATCTGGGGCTCTTCTCTGGAGAAGATTGATTCTGTCTTAGGAAGCAATGACCACCTGTACTCTTCATCGAAGGGTGGAACCATGTGAATTCTGTTGTTATCTGTTGTAATGTCTCTCTGTTTATTTCTAATACTATTAATACGGGCAATCATTTTCTTTGTTTTAGTTAGCTGGGCCAAGGGTTGGTCAATCTTGCCTATCACCTCAAAGGACCAGTTTTTAGTTTCACTGATTCTCTGAATTGTTTTCTTCATTTCTACTGTAATAATTTCTGCTCTATTTTTTATGTCTTGCCATCTACCGGATTTGGTTTTATTTTGTTCTTGTTTTCCAAATTCTTGAGTTGCATCGTTAAGTCATTTATCTGTGCTCTTTTAACGTAGGCACTTAAGAGTTGTAAGTTTTCCTCTTAGGGCTGCTTTTGATGTGTTCCAAAGGTTTTGCAGAGGTTTTGTGGTGTTGTATTTTTCTCTTTTGTTTAATTCCAGGAATTTAAATTTTTCTTTCTTGCTTTCTTCTTTGTATTATTTAATATTTGTGAGTTCACATAGTTACTAGAGATTCTTCTACCGTTAATTTTAATTTTCTACCATTAAGTTTTATTGCACTGTGGTCAGACAGGACACAGAGTTATTTCAATTGTTCTGAATTTGTTAAGATTTGTCTTGTGTTCTAGTAGGTGGTCTATTTCACAGAAATGTCCATGGGCTGCTGAGAAGAGCCCATGTTGTTTAGGTGGAATATTTTATAGATATCTGTTAAGTTTATTTAATGTAGTTTGGTGTTTTCCTGTTTAGTTTTTGTTCAGGTGACCTGTCTTGGAGAAATTGGGCACTGAAATCACTCACTGTTATTGAATTAGAGTTAATATGTGTCTTAATGGAATTAGGTGTGCCAGAATGTGATGCATGTTTATGATTATAATATCTTCTTAGTTAATTGTTCCCTAATTAAAATGATGTGCCCTTCTTTAGTTCTTCTGTTTCATTTTAGTTTGCTGTCTATCTTGCCAGATATTCGGATAATGAGACCTGCTGGCTCCCTGGTTCCATTTTCGTGGAATACTTTTTTCCATTCTTTCACTTTAAGGTTATCCCTGTCTTTGAAGGTAAGATGAATTTCTTTTACACAGCAGGAAGGTATATTTTGCTTCTTAATCCATTAGGCTAACTGGCATCTTCTGATTAGGAAGTTGAAGTCATTAATATTTAAAGTTAATGGGAAGTGTGCGCTTATTGGTGTTACTTTGCTGTTTCCCTTTGAAAGGTCGTTTGGTTTTTGTTAAGCTGTCTTACTGTTTGTGTTCCTAGTACTATGTTGTGTTTCAGTACGTGTAGAAAATGCTAATTTCCCTCTTCATTCAAAAGTATTGCTTCTGGTACTCTCTGCAGGGCAGGTTTGATGGGCATGGTTTTTTTTTTTTTTTTTTGGTTTTTCAAGACAGGGTTTCTCTGTGTAGTTTGCGCCTTTACTGGAACTCGCTTTGGAGACCAGGCTGGCATCAAACTCACAGAGGTCCGCCTGGCTCTGCCTCCCGAGTGCTGGGACTAAAGGTGTGTGCCACCACCGCCCGGCCAAGGGCATGGGTTCTTTTAATTTGTTTCTATATCCTGGAAAGGTTTGCTTTCTCTTTCAACTATGGAAGATAGTTTTGCTGGGCGCAGTAGTCTAGATTGGCATCCATTGCTCCAGGTTCTTCTGGCTCTTAAAGTTTCCATTGATAAATTGGCTGTTATTCTAATAGGTTTCCTTTCACACTCAACTTGTGGTTTTTCACTTTCAGCTTTCAGCGCCCTCTTTGTTCTGTACAGTTAGCGTTCTTACAGTAATATACCATGGAGAGTACCTTTTCTGGTCCGGTGTGTTTGGTGTTCTGTGTGTTTCACGTATCCTCATGGGTATGTTTTTCCTGAATTTGGGGAAGTTTTCTTCTAGGATCTTGTTGAAGATCAAGTCTACTTCTGTGACCTGGGATTCTTCTCCTTCATCTATGCTTATAATTAGAAGACTTGGTCTTTCTATGGTCTCCCATAATACTACATGTTCCGTGTGTGTGTGTGTGTGTGTGTGTGTGTGTGTGTGTGTGTGTGTTTTCTCCATATTCTATGTTTGAATGTTCTAATTCCTCTACTTTATCTTCAAGTTCTGATGTCCAGCTTCTCCTTGATCCCTTCTACTTGTAAGGCTTTGATATGAGCTACTTTTCTGTTGTTGTGATGACACCATGACCAGAGCAACTTATAAAAGGAAAAGTTTATTTGAGCTTATGGTCCTAGAGGGATCTGAGTCCATGATGGTGGAAAGAAGACACAGCAATAAGATGTTCCTGGTGGCAGGAACAGGAAGCTGATACATCACATCTTGAATCACAAGCAGAAATCAGAGAGTACCAACTGGAAGTAGTGTGGAATCTTTTAACTCTCAAAGCCTAACTCCAGTGACATGCTTCCTGCAACAAGTCCACACTTCCTAACCATCCTCAAACTGCACCACCATCTGGCCACCAAGTGTTCAAACACCCGAGTCTATGGGGAACATTCTCATTTAAAACACTACAGCTTTCCCAGAGTTTTCTAACTGGCCTATTAAGTCTTTCAATTCCATCTTCATTTCATCTTGAGCTATCTTCAATAATTCTATCTCTTTAACCCCCTTTTCAAATTCTATTTGCCTTCATTTCATTCAGCTGTCTATTTGTCTTGTACATTACTGAGGCATTTTTGCAATCCCCTTAAGTTCATTGATCTGTTTCTTTTTGTCTTCTTTAAACTCCCTTGATGAAGTTTATTATTGTTCTCTTAAATTCTGTGTCCTGAGGTTCACAGGTAATTCTCATCCAAGAACCTTTGAATAGGATTAGTGGGTTGGGGTGGCATACTATCACAGCTTTTCATATTGTTTGTGTTTTTATGACATGGTCTGGACATCATAACTTCTTTCCTTGGTTGTGTGTCTGATACAGGATTCTAGACTGTCTCAGGCTGGGTCAGTGAAGAAGCTGTGTGACCAGAGCTAGGTTTAGGAAGTTTGAAGAGGGTACAGGTGGCTTTCGTTCTGGGGGAACAGGTGACCTTGGTTCTGGGGGAACTTACTAGGGAATGGTGGTGCTTAAGCAAAGCTATTGCTTAAACTGTGGGTCCATAGCTAAGCCTGGGAATGCGGGAATGGTGTGTGTGTAAGTGGCGGGTAGCTTGGTTCTGGGTGGACTCACCCAGAAGCTAGGCCTAGGGGTATCATTTAAATTTTAATTAATGGACATTTAGCTTCACATTCAACAGGCTTCTTCCATCTGTGATTCTTTAGGTCCTTGATGTCCTCTCCACCTTGCTGATTTATGAAAAAGAGCCAGGATTATGGATGGATGGTTTGGGGGAACTATAAATGATATACATAATTTCTCACATTTACCCAGTTACACAGCCATCACCTATACTTGCAAGAAAAGAAAAAGAGAAAAAAAAAACCAAAAACAAGGCCTCATATCATGAAGGATATAACATAGATGTTATATAAAAGCAGAGGACTACTGGACTCTGGGACAAGTCCCATGTGGGAAACCAGCTCCCCTCCCCAGCAATGTGAGCCTTCTGACCACAACTCTTAGGGCCTCAGACAAAATCAAGACAAAATAAACTGCACTTGCACAACTTACTACACAGCCAAAGGTAATCTGAGTTGTACTTCTCCAACATTTCTCTAGCACTGCTCAGCTTTGAATTACACCCAATTCTCTCTCCATATACAGTAACAGGGCAACATCTAGCTCTTAAGCATCTCCAAAGGTCCAAACACTGTGCATGAATTATCTCACTCATTACCTAAGACATGAATGCTCTTTTGATGCCCATTTTTACAGGTATGGAAATACTCAGGATTTTGCTCAACACTAGAAAAGTATCTAATTCAGTACTGAAGCTCAGGCAATCTGACCAACAGGCTGTGGTTCTCCAGCTACGTCTGTTTTATTTATTTATTTATTTTTTCAGAGACAGGGTTTCTCCGTGTAGTTTTGGTTCCTGTCCTGGAGCTCGCTCTGTAGACCAGGCTGGCCTCGAACTAACAAAGATCCGCCTTGCTCTGCCGCCTGAGTGCTGGGATTAAAGGCGTGCGCCACCACCGCCCGATATGTCTGTCTTGTAACACGTTGTTGAAAATGTTCATTGGAATGCAGCCATGTCTACCCGTCTGCATATTATTTATCGCTTCTGTGCTTAAAAGCAATGGAGATGATATGGCCTGTAAAGTCAGAAATGCCTGCTCTCTGGCCTTGGACAGTGGGGGACATGCTGCTAATTCCTGTTCTCCAGCATCTTGAAGGGCTTTGAGCACTTCTACCCTAAACTGAAAAGTAGTTCTGCCTTGGTGTTTTGATTTGCTAATCTGCATTCCAGTCTGTGAAATATAAGGTCAGTGAAATTTCCCTCTGGCAGCCGAGTCTGCTCCATCTGTTTGTAGTTGCTTAGGCAGATTAAACAGCATCTGTTAGGATGTTTTTCCAAACACATAGATGGTACTACCAAAAATGCATTTGCATTAGTTTTCTAAAAATGATTACACCTAATCCCTGGTGAATTATTATACTTAGATTATAATACTGAGAAGGAAAAAAAAGTTTGCTCAAATTAATCAACATGACTGCATTTCACAGGTTTTAATCACTGGCCTTTCCTACCCCAGCTTTTTTGGTTAGGTCAAAAATCATCAGCCACTGAAAGACAGGGAATTTTTCTGGATAGAACTTCTCCAGTATGGCTTAACTGTGCTATTTTCAAGCTTAAATTCATCAATTCCATGTTTCGTTTTTGTTTTTAAATTAAAATGAGCCCCCCCCCAAAAAAAAAGAGAGAGAGAAAGTAAGTATTTTGGCCTTTAAAGACTCTTGAATGTGGCACTAGTACTGCATTGCTACTGAAGTTAAGAGCAGAGTAGAAAGTGCATGCTACATAAACTAGACAGGAGTAGCTCTCTGGACGTTGTGAGACTCCACCCAGATTCCCACCCCTACTCTACCCGGGAAAGTCCTTCAGCCCACTAGCTAGCTGCTGGGCTGATATCACACCCTTCCTCCTGCCTTCACCCTGCCCAGGCCGGACCAGTCAATGGAGAGGGGGATGGTTTGCTTCCATCAGGACAACTCTTGATATCTTCTATGAGATAAGTGGGTGTTCTTGCAAATGGACCAAAACTCAACTTCCCTCTCACTCTCTTAAGAGTACTACTCCTCAGAGACACTCTCCAGTAAATCTGCATGAAGCTTCCATCTCAAATCACGGTCTGTGTTCTCCAGAATCTGCCTCAGACATATAAAATCCAAGTTCCTGAGGAACCTTATTTAATAGTCAAAGACACAAATAATCAGCTTCTTCAAGGACAGCAAATCTATTAATACAAAGAATAAGACCACCCCCAGTGCCAGGCAGTGGTGGCGCAGGCCTTTAATCCCAGCACTCAGGAGGCAGAGGCAGGCAGATGACTTAGTTTGAAGCCAGCCTTCTCTACAAAGAGAGTTCCAGGACAACGACGGCTACACAGAGAAACCCTGTCTCGAAAAACCAGAAGAAAAGAACAAGCTGAATGTGATAGTGCACACCTGTAATAGTAGTGCTTAGGAGTCTGGACCAGGAGGATTGTTAGCTCAAGGCTAGCCAGGGCTACATTTAGGAAGACCCTATTTCAAAAAAGAAAAGAAGAAAAATGAAAGAAAGAGAGTAACTACAACATTGGCCAAAATATACATCCCAATATGCTGCAGAAACAGTAGCCATATGGAACAGCAAAGTGGGTCACAGATGAGAATTCTAGAAGCATGCTAAGATGCCATGTAAAGTCGAGGACAGTGAGGAGGGAAGGCTGCCTGCAGACTAGGAGCAGAGTCAGTACAATCTGCTCTGGCAGCAGCTAGGTCTCACAGCCTCGGGCCCCGACAGTCATGCGCAATGACAGGCTCTATAAATAGCCCTGCCACAAGCAAATCATAACCCAGCCTTTGTAATTACAGATGAATACGAGTGCAATCTGTCTGCACGAGGCCCTCTTCAGATTTAAACACTCCCTGACAATAATCCCTAGTCTACAAATAAAAAGTCACAATCGTAAAATGTGTACATAAAAAAATCCTTTCCAAGACAGAAAACCAGGAAAAATGAATGAAATAAGTATATTTTATGCAGGGTTTACAACTTTCCAACTCTACAATCCATGGAGACAAAAGCAGTATTTCTACAGTGAGCTGTGACTATATATGACAGATGATACTTAGAAAAGGACACGTAGACCAGGCAGTCACAGGAGAGAAGACAGTGAGAGAGGCATTATGGGAAATAAAAAGAATCACGGGAGAAGCCAGGGAGGAAAGACGGCAGAGAGGCGGGGCAGGGAACAAAGACAAAGAGCAGGAGGGGGCTTGGGAAATTTAAGTCATAGTCAAGTCCTAGGTGCCTCTTGAGTGTCTCAGTGGCAATCCCTACAGCTTTTCCAATGGCCACTATAAATTCAGAGTTTTTAAGACACACACAAAAAGTAAGTTGATAAGGCAGTGCATAAGAAACAACCCAAAATAGAGGAGAGGACATGGGTTAAGAGATAGAGATCAAAGAAAAGACCTAAACAGAGATAAAAACTGAACTGCTAACATATACAGGGCAGGGGTGGGGTGTGTGTGTGTGTATAAACAATCTCACAACTACAGCTTTATCAACAGCACCCTCCAAAATCTGTTCTCAAGCAACAGCCTCATCTGGAGGTCCACCTATTTGTGTTCTAAAGTACTGTTTCTGTAAGAGGTTCCTGCGAGGCAGGCGCAGGCAAAAGGCGGTAGATGAGACCGCAGAAGCCCACGCAGCAAACAGACGAGGGTGAGGGGACGCAACAGGTAAGTCTGCACATGCCAAGGGTCCTTGGGTGTGCACAGCCACCAAGGGGCATCTCTATATCAAATACATGCCAGGACCTGGGCAGTAACATGAATAAAAGTCCCGAGACCCCTGCGTGCCCTCCCGCAGCATCCTGCTCCTCAGTGCTCTGCAACCCGCCCCAGATCTAGCAACTAAAACCAATCACTCGATACGTCAACAACTGCTGGTTGTTAAACATTTTATACGTCAATATCTCTACCAATGGAATGAAGTCAATGCTACTGAAGTTAGGTGCTGGAGCTCCACTTAGGACTTCAAATCCCAAAGCTAACCAACTTGTAAGAAAGCAAGGCAGCAGGAACCAGGGGTAGATGCTTGCCAAGACTCCCTATCAAGCCCCAGCCTGGCTGCCTATACAGGAAGACTAAGAAGGAACCGGAGAGCAGAGGTCCCCTCCTACACGGCGATGGTCAGAAGTGCCTCCAAACAGCCCGAACCTCCACCCCTGGGCACAGAGCAGGAAGGACTGATGCTCCTGACCACATTATGGGAGTGAGCTTTGGCCTCTGCTGAGATGACGTGTACCTTTGGTCCGTGTTCAAGATTTCAATGCTTTTCTGGCTGTACATTCTCTTTCAAAATCTGCTTACCCTGGAAGTGTTCTTACCAGAAAGCAGCAGGGCGGAAAAAAAGTTCCATGACCTCAAAGCCTCTGATAATGTATGCTAAGTAAGAGAGGGAACAGGCCCCAGGATCCCAGGAGTCAGACAGAGGTCAGGGAGGTTGGTGAGAAACGCTGTGCAGGCAGTTTGTGGTCGCAGCATCTTTCGGTGTCCAGTTCTCCCTGCGTTCTTTCTGTCCCATCCTCACCCCTGCAGAGCCTGCAAAGGCGTCAGCTTAGGCTGCATCAGGGTCACCTTGCACTGACTCCTACCCTGGGAGGATGCCAATGAATCTGGAGCAGCAGCTGAAGCTTTGATGAGGTGGGGTTATGGTCCTTTTCCTCTCCCAGCTACCGGGGCAACAACTATGGACTTTCCAATCTCCATCCCTGGATTCTGGCTGACCTCCCCAGTAGGTGAACCTGAGTGGAGTTTCTGTAGCATTTATTGGTCTGACTTACACAAAATTCATTCCTGGCCATGAGGACTCTCCCCCGCCCCCGCTCTCCCCTCCCCCCACTGCTGGGTCCTGTTTCTCCTACGCATGGTGAAATGTTCAGAAAATACTGATCAGAAACATAAGTACTCCTATAACTGTAATTTTTTTTAACTGAAAATGTGTCTGAATGCCTCTGCTCTGCCCTTCTAGAAACATCCTTCCAGATCAATCACTAGAGTTAATACAGCTCATACTCATCTTCCTGTATTTACAGACTTAGCAAGAATTCAGATAGTATTTCAAATGCACATTTTTCTACCATATGATTGTTCCATACTTTATTCTATTACTAAAACTGACATATTTTAGGTTTTCTAATTAATTTTTAAAAAATAATTGTATGAAGTACAAGAAGCAAGATATATATATATATGTATGTGTGTTTACCTATGCTTCTCTCTCTCTCTCTCTCTCTCTCTCTCTCTCTCTCTCTCTCTCTCTCTCTCTCTCTCTCTCTCTCTCTCTCTCAACTTGGCCCAAGCTTGAGTCACTGGGGAAGAGGGAACCTCAACTGAGAAAATGCCTCCATCAGATTGGCCTGTAGACAATCTTCAGGGGCATTTTCTTGGTTAATGATTGATGTAGGAGGGCCCAGCCCACGTGGACAGTCCTGGGAGGTATAGGAAAGGTAGCTGACCATGAAACTGATGAGCAATCCAGTCAGCGGCGTTCCTTCAGCTCCTGCCTCCCAGTTCCTGTCCTGCTTAACTTTTCCCCTCAGCTTCCCTTCAGGGTGGACTGTTCGTTAGAACAGGTAAGCCAAATAAACGCTTTCCTGCCCAGGTTGCTTTTGATCATGGTCTTTATCACAAGAATAGAAAGCAAACCAGGACATCACCTAAATCTTTTTTATTTAGAAGTAGAGTTACCATACCATTAAAAGTTCGCTGGTAAGATGGTTCAACAGGACCCACAAGGTGAAACTGACTCCCACACATCTGTCCTCTGACCTGCATAAAATGTGCTGTGACATGCAATGCACTCTCTCAAAAATACACATATGCACACTAAATAAATAAGTGTAATGAAAAAAATAAAAATCACATTGCAAATTACATTGTGAAAACTACCATTATGAAAGCCCATTTTAATTCCATCTCATCAACACTGAATAGTGTAAATCTTTATCTGTTGCCATTCCTAGAAGCAAAACACCACTCTTCCCTGGCGACTGTATATCGGTAAATGCAGAAAGTCTCTCATGCTTATGTAAACCATTTTGTTTTAATTATCCACTCATACCCTCTTTGCTCATTTTTTTATAATTTATACATAACCCTCATTTACTTTCTAGAAGACTTGTATGTCTTGAAGAAAAGTATCTGCCACATATGTAGCAACTTCTCTGGCAACCTCTCCTTTCAGTCTCCAATACAGGAATTTCGAATTCTTCGGTGCAAACTACCGCTCTTTCCCTTATGGCTCCCAAATATTTTTTCCTAGAATACTTCTTTTAACTCAATGGTCTCCAGTGATCTCCCGTATCTTCTTCCACTCCTCTTTTAAGACTCACAAACGCCACTTGACATCGTGAGGTAGCAAGGTTAAGAATTCTCCTTTACTTGTGGGGTGAAGGAGGGGATGACATGATGGTTGATCGTGATTGTCAGCCGGACCGGATTTAAAATCACCGTGGAAACACACAACTGGGCATGTGTGAATTTCTAGAACAGGCTGAGGTGGGAAGAGGCCGCTGCAGTCCTGAACTGACTAAAAGGGAAGTTCGCTGAGCAGCAGCAGCTGCCTTCAGCTCTCTCTGCTTCCTGTCTGGGGGCGTGAAGCGTGACCAGCTACCTCATGCCCCTGTTATCACACCTTCCCTGTCTTAATGACTGGAACCTCAACCCGAGAGCCAATGCCAACCCTTTCTTAAGCTGCTGTCAGGAATGTTACTGCAGCAACAAGAGAAGGCACCGACACAGACGGCCACTCTTTTTGGTTCCTCTAGACCCGTCTGCCTTGGCCTGAATCCACTGGAATCTTCCCTCCCTTCAGCTGTTTTGCCCAGGCGCTTTGGTCACAGTGATGAAGAATGCATGCATGCATGTATGTATGTATGTATGTATGTATGTATGTATACATGAACATACACATACAACCCAGTTCTTATGAAACAAAGAGGATTCTATCTTGCTGACATGATTTATGTTTTTTCAATGCTCCAATCATCCTGCACTCACAGTTCACACTCTACTCCACACAGGCTTCATGGGACAGAGAGGAAGACACTCACACTGCTGAGCACAGGTAAGAAAGAATGACCCTTCTCTACCATAACAGTGTATTTTATCTCAAATACCTATCAAGTATCCAAGGCCAAACAATCTCCTCAACTAAGGTAAATTAAGCTCAGACCCTCCTTTCCTATGCAGCCTTAGTGGTATTTATACTAACATAGACTCCTAACATTTACCTAACCACCTCTAGGAATGTAGTGTGAGCACATAAATTCCCTTTTTCTGATATATTAACCGATTTTAGCTCGTAGTTGACCTCCTTCTTTACCACTCCCCTTTTGGGTTGTAAAAGAAAGCCTGATGGTCACTGCCTGAGGAGAACTCTTGTCTGCCTTTATGACCCTGTAAGAATTCAAGCCTGGTGACCTTGCTTTAGCTAGAACACTGCTATTGCATGGATATATATATATATATATATATATATATATATATATATATAGAGAGAGAGAGAGAGAGAGAGAGAGAGAGAGAATATATACATATATATATATATATATATATATATATATATATATATATATAGACTAAGGGACGATTTTAATTGGAGAACTAGAAGAATGAGACGGAAAATGAGGAAGAGCCAGATGGGGCAGAACTAAGATGAGAGAATTAAGATAGAACCTAGAGGAGACAGCAGATAAATGTAGAGAGAAATCAGGCAAGAAAGGAGCTAGGCATGAGTACAGAACTGAAGCTGTGTAGACAGGATTTTATCCCAGAGGAATAAAGTAGATGGACTAAGAGCTCAGTGTACTTAGATTCTTTTCCCGAAAATAATTCATGCTGTTTGTAGCTTCTCTTCTGGGCCCCTGGGAAGAAGATTATTAAGGCAGGTCCTTAAAAATAGTCAAGACTTACTAAAAGGGATAAACATTTCTAGGGTAAGGTTATAAAATCAGCAAACTTACTTTGTCATTGTTCATATTTCTCAAGTTGGGAGTGGTGTGAAACTCATAAAAGTAATTTTAACTATTCATGGGTCTCAAAAAAATCATAAACATGTATACAAAACTTTTAAATGACCCCTACCTACATAATACAGCGTAACAAAAACACAATGATTTATCAAGAAGAGAAAGAAAACACATATAAATTATCTATCTAGGGCCAGGTGTAGTGGTGCACGCCTTTAATCCCAGCACTTGGGAGGGCAGAGGCAGGTGGGTCTCCGAGTTCAAGGACAACCTGGTCTACATAGTGAGTTCCAGGGCATCTAGGGCTACACAGAGAGACCCTGTCTCAAAAAGCAAACAAAAATACCTATCTAGAGACAAGATGGAGAATGCACACGTGAATTAAGATGTGTTAGAGGTGGGTAACATTCTTGGAGCAGTAAGAATGGACGGTAAGGATCACAAGGATTCAAATAATGCTCGAAGCAGGAATGGCTTGGGGATTCTGAATTCCTTCTTTGTCATCCACAGACGGCCAGTTAAATTTTTTTCCACAGCTCAAGATGGGGAAACATTCAAGCAAAACATAATCACAGCTGCTGCGGGTAGGGTTCATAATTTGCAGGTAGGGGCCTGGGAAACAGTCCTTCTTATCTAAAACCTCCCATTTAATCCTCTGGTTTCAGACCATCTGCCCTCAAGCCAGCAGATCTAATTTTAGCATCCTTTGTGAATCCCTTTGATTCCCTTACTTCTGCTCTCCTCATTTCCCAGAGGAGGAAGGATAAGCACACACTCCTCAATACAAAAGCTGAATTATTATGAATCTAGTAGAGTATTTCAGACTTTCACGGCTTTGGAGATGGTGCGTCTGAGTTATTCTGAGATACATCTTTGATGAGGCACATTTAGACAACGTGGTGCCAGAAAAGAATCTACAGCGTGAACATAAATCAAATGTAAATTCAACTACTCTGAGCGAACCATCACGCTTATTTTTCACACAAGATTTTCAAACCTTCCCTCGGGATGTGGGGTGCTGCTAAGACCCCTTGGAAGATTATTTATCCATTCTGTATTCATCTTTGTTATTCTCTATTTTTTTGTTTTCTGTTGCCGGGGGAAGGAAGGGTTGCTGGCCTGGAACTTGTGGTGATCCTCCGGCCTCAGCCCCTCAGGTACTAAAATTACAAGTGTGAGCCACCACACCCAGTTTCTGGTGCTCGGTGTTCACGTGGGTTTCACGTATTCAGTAAGTCAGATGTTGTTCTTGAAATCATGTGGCGCTGTGGGCAAGCACCGAAAACAGGACAGAACAAAAGAGAACTCGGACTTTGGAGTAACCAGACAAGTGAGGGACACAGACCTGTAGCAAACGGCGCAATAATGATAACACGAAGGAAGTCAGCTCAGGACACATCCCAGAGACGCCAAGGAGGTGACAGCTTTATTGGAGGAAAGGGAAACCACCATAGGAGGGAAGCCAAGGTCACTGCTTAAAAACCCAGTGAGGAATCAACAAGGTCAAAGACAAAGAAAGAGCTGCTGGGCCAGGTGAAGAGGCCGTTTCAAGGTAAACACTGAAAATCCATCACAAGGCAGAGAAAGCAGAATAATGAGGCTGCGCTGGCCTTTCTCCACACTCTAAAAAGAACTACACAGAGACCCTGAGTTTCCCCCAAGGGCTTTAGGTACAAAGCTCTAAGGCTTGCACTGGAGTACTCACTATGCTTCGGCTCAGGCTAGTTCAGGAGCTCCCAAAAGGCAAGACAGAGAGGGAACAAAGCACACAAAGACCCTATGATAGTAAAACAGCGCTGGGGGGTAGTGCTGGTTACCAGCGAAAAAGTCACGGGCCATGGCCATGACTACCAGAGTTAGAAGGAGCTTTATTAGAAAGAAGCCAGGCCTGGAGAGAAAGGAAGATGGCGGGAGCAGAGAGAGAGGGGTTGGGGGTCCTCCTCCGGCTTTTTAAGGCGGGGATTGTGTGACCACTCGGCTATACTATTTGCCAGCACCATCTTAATGACGTAAGATGCCAGAGTGAGAGCAGGATCCTAACACCCAAGACCCAAGATTCTTCCAGGATTGTATTCAAGACTCTGATAAGAAAATAAAATACTTCTCTTTAAAAAAGGCTTATTTATGTTATTTTTACTTAAGTGTATGCATGTGTTAGTGAACGCCACATATGTATAGGGTGTAAGTTAATGCCATGTGTGTGACGATACCCAGAGGAGAGGATTGTATGTCAAACCCCTTGGAGCTGGAGTTAAAGGTGGTTATGAACCACCCAACATAGACATCAGGACTGATCGTGGGTCCTCTGTAAGAGCTCTTAGCCACTGAGTCACCTCTCCAACCCCTGAGTGAAACATTTCTATGGAGTCACATCTCAAAAATGGTACTGGTTAGTCAGTAGGCAACCTCAGTAGAGACAGGCAGCAGAACAGGAAGGAAAAGAGGAGCAGGCATGAGGGGGTTAACTGGAGACAGGGTAATAATCAGAGTTAGGAGGGCACACTGCTTGCTGCAGTTTGGTTTAAACAGCACCTACAGCCACAAAGGCCACTTTCAATCAACCTTCTTCTCTGGACTAGAGGAGCATTTCATGTGTTCATCACTTCTGATGCATTTCATGAAACGGATTCCCCCATTACCAAACCCACTAGCCAGAGTCTCACAGAGGAATGCTATGAAACCCTTGAAAACAGAACCAACAAAACAGTAAGTACTGCACCAAAGAGCTTAAACAATAAACAAGTGAAACAGATTTCATAAAGAAAATATTACAGCGCAAAAAACCCTCAATGATTCCCCCAAAAGAGAAAACTTCCCATAGTGTCACGCACAGAAAATAATGCAAAGATCTACTTAAAATATCAGCAGATGTAACTGGTGTGGGGGCAGATACCTGTAACCCAAGCACTGAGGAGACAAGGCAGGAGGATTGCTGTAAGTCTAAGGCTAGCCTAGGCTACAAAGCAGCCACTAAGCCAGCCAAGGGTTTTTATAACAAAACCCTGTCTCAGAAAAACAAAAATCAAACAAGAATGTGAGTGTGTGTGTGTGTGTGTGTGTGTGTGTGTGTGTGTACCAGCAAATAATAACCAGCAGCCTACAAAAACCGTACAACATAAGCAGGAAGATTTGTTACAAGAAGTCAAGAGAACCTTCTGCTATAAAGGAAGCACCAGGAACATTGCTAGGAAAGTCAGGAACAACAAAAGGCAGCCTACACTACCCTTCTGTGTGTCTACCGGGTAAGCCAGGAGCGAGCACTGAAAACTGCCACAAACACTACATACAGGAAGTAAGGTGGAAGACTAGAGGATTGAGGGAACGAGACTGACCTCCACACACAGGAATCCCACACAGAAGGTGTCATAGACTCACCTTTACTCATCAGCAAGAAGGTACTAGAAATAATCACTACAAGACATGGAAGAACCACACGAAAAGGCTTCCACGGAAGACAAGCAGAACAATTAGGAAAGCATTTCATCTCACAAGAAATCTAAACTAATAAACATTCGAGTTCCTCTAACAGAATTCACATTTAACACAGTCAAGAAAATCACTGTTGTTGTTGGGTTTTTTTTTCCTTTCCATTAGAAACACAATTGGAATATTGGTTATTGTTATCAGAAAAAAAAATAGCCATACTAAAGAATAATCCTGCCGGGTGGTGGTGGCGCACGCCTTTAATCCCAGCACTCAGGAGGCAGAGCCAGGCGGATCTCTGTGAGTTCAAGGCCAGCCTGGGCTACCAAGTGAGTCCCAGGAAAAGGCACAAAGCTACACAGAGAAACCCTGTCTCGAAAAACCAAAAAAAAAAAAAAAAAAGAATAATCTTAACAGAAGAGAACTATGGTCTCAATAACAAAAACACCCCATTATGAAGGGTCACACAACAACATTTACTCAACTGAAAAAACACAAATCCTGGATCTTATGACTCTATTTCTGGGAGCTGATCTCAGACATGGTGTTTGCACACATGTCTGACTAAGACAACACATTACTGCACTACTTGTGATAATAAAAGTTAGGAAATCGTAATACATTAAGAAGCAGTATTTAGTGTATGCACTCATGCAATGCTATGAACTTGGATAAATAGAACATGCTCTATAGACAGTTGCCCAAGTGAGTAAGACAAGATGCAGGAGCATCTACAGTTTCGCTATCCATGTAGAAAAGGACAGAGAATCAGATATTTTTATTTCCTCACATAAGGAGACATGTATGACAGGATTTGTAAGAAACTAAGAAGAGTGATGACTTAAGCAATCTCTTGTTCTAACACAAAGAATAAGAATGTGATGAAGAGTTCCCACGGGTGGATGTTCACGTTAACTTTTTAATCAACAGAATGCTTTTTGCCTTTTCAAAAAAAAAATTAATGTAATCAATAACAGAAAATGCTACCAACCACACCTTTAGTTCCCTGAGGGAAGAGCCACCAGCACACAGTAAAGTGCTTCCACTCTCATCTTCCACTCCACAATTCCATTACTAAAACCTTATGTACAAATAATATAAAAATCAGTTGGAAGATTAAAGAATTGAGGTAATAGAACTGACATCAGAGCCAAGAGAAAACACAACAAAACATCAGCAAACCAAATTTACCCTTCAGTTTTTCAAAACGAGTATAGAAAACTCTCAGGGAAATGCAAGCTTATAAATATCAACCTACTGTTGATAACTTACAAACTTACCACACGTCACTGTAAGGAAGTGGGGTGGCACCCCGAACATTATTTAATTTGGCTCTACTCCATCTGCGCATCTGACAGATAGGTCTGTGTCAATCAGGTGTGCAAGGCAAGCCTTCAGAACAAAGGTCCAGGGTGAGTGCACTACGTCTCTAGAGAGGCAAGGCCCAGTCGTGAGAACTGGCCACCAGGGCCATACCACAGCAATTGCCCAAGCTGGAACACACAGGCCTTGGTGCTTAAGATCCTCTTAGAATCCTACAGTGAGGAAGGCTTGTGGAGCAGCTGCCCTCACCTCGAAGACCTTAGAGCCCCCCCGCACCCCCCCCCCCGCAGTGCCCAGGCTACCCCCTAGTTTATCAGGGCCCTTGACTTGCAATCAAATTTACACCAGAGCTCTCGGCTCCCTGCCAAGTGCTGGGGGGGGGGGGGGGGGAAGACACAAGAACACCAGAGGAACACCTTGATGAAAACCCAGGTGTATTTTCTCTACCCAAAAATGTTTCCTTAAGGATACCAACAACAGGAAATGTGCAGAAATCTCATGTGAACCTGGCTTTCAGCGCCCAGAAACTAAAGTAAGTATAGGATGTCTCCCTTAGTGCATACAGTTTGAGGGTAACAGTTTCAGAGTGTTTTGCATGTCTCTTGCTTCTGGCTTTCTCTCATATCTAATAAAAATAGATTCCAGGTAAGCTGAACTTCAGTGAGCATCCACCTGAGACAAAGAATTTCTCCTTTTGGCTCAGGCAATTTTTTAATATATTTATCTCAGGTGAGCTGCTGTATCAGACTTATTTTCCTCATCACCAACATTAGCTAGTCATTTCTCCAATATTCATTCAATTATATAAGATATAATGATGCAATAAAATATTCAAGTTACTATAAAAACACTGCTGAACATGAACCCATGCTGCTAAAAGCTGGCTAGGGACACATAGCTCTCTAAATAGTCCTTTGTCAAGACTGAACAACATAACCCAAAATCTTGGCATAAAAGCTGATTTAAGATGGCATTAACATACTATATGGAAGAAAAATTTCAGGATCAAAAACTCAAAAACCAAAATTTCAAGTACTTCCTACTGTTTCCCTGTTATGGGTTTGCAGCCTGCCCCCAAACTAGTTGGAGTGTTCATTCCCCAGTAACTGTCATCTCTTGAGGGACTCATTTCTTGAAGCCACTGGCATCCCTTAGGTGCCAAAAGCCTAGATGCCCAAGTACCCTCTACAATATCTCTCTCTCTCTCTCTCTCTCTCTCTCTCTCTCTCTCTCTCTCTCTCTCTCTCTCATATATTCTGAATCATCCTTCACTTACTTACAATACTAAACAGTATACAGTCTAAACACTGTATGTATAGCTCTGCTGTACTGTTTAGGGATCAATGACAAGGGAAAAAAGCCCACACACGTTCATATAGACCCAAGTTTTTTTGTGGACTTGGAATCACTTGTTGCACAAATCCTAAATGGTCTTTTTTTTTTTTTTTTTTTTTTTTTTTTTTAATATTTATTTATTATGTATACAGTATTCTGCCTACATGCCAGAAGAGGGCACCAGATCGAATTTCAGATGGCTAAGAGCCACCATGTGGTTACTGGGAATTGAACTCAGGACCTCTGGAAGAACAACCAGTGCTCTTAACCTCTGAGCCATCACTCCAGCCTCCCCCTAAATGGTCTTATAATAAAAAGCTAGAGCCAGATACTGGGGTAAATGCTGAAAGATCAGAGGAAACAAGCCACAGCCACTTCTCACCTTCCCAACTCCACGAATCCTCAGGCTGAATGCCTCTGAGTCCTCAGCTGAAAACCTCTAGTTCTCCTCACTGGGGTTAAATGTATGTGCCACCACTGCCTGGTTCTGTTTCTCTCCTAGACTGGATCAATCTCATGTAGCCCAGTATGGCTTTGAGCTCAAAGAGATCCAGATGAATCTCTGCCTCCCAAGTGCTAGGATTAAAGGTGTGTGCCACCACTGCCTGACCTCTATGTCTAATCTAGTGGCTGACTCTGTCCTCTGATCATCAGGCAAGCTTTATTTCTTAGATTACAAATATCACCACAACCACTGATACCAAGGGCCACCTAAAGACAGGATGGCATCATTTCTGTTTGGAAAGAGCGTTTTGAATCTGGAGTTGAGGGTAGGATTTGGAAGAAGGAAGAGTGTTTTAGGAACTCAGGAGCACTTAGGGATAAGGAAAGCCTAGGTAAGGGCAGAGTACTGGGGATGTCTTTCTGTATGCTGTGAATGAGTTGCTCTGATTGATTGATAAATAAAATGCTGATTGGCCAGTAGCCAGGCAGGAAGTATAGCATAGGCAGGATAAGCAGAGAGAATTCTGGGAAGTGGAAGGCTGAGTCAGGAGATGCTGCCAGCCACCACCGCCATGAGAAGTAAGATATAAAGTACCAGTAAGCCACAAGCCATGTGGCAACTTATAGATTAATAGAAATGGGTTAATTTAAGATATAAGAACTAGATAACAAGAAGCCTGCCACGGCCATACAGTTGATAAGGAATATAAGTCTCTGTGCGTTTACTTGGGTCTGAGTGGCTGCGGGCCCCAATGGGACTGAAGAAATCTCCAGCTACAGCTGAGGAAGGTGTTTGGTGAAGTATAAGAGCAAGTGTGTGAAGGGAAACCAACCCACTTGAGCATGTGGCTCTGGCAGGCCTCACCCTCCTCACTCCCTCTCCCTCGCTAAAGACCATTAGATTACATTCCTAAAAGTAGCCCAGAGTCTATTCCCTTATTTGGCCACTTCATCCTCCTGAGGCTGATGACCAAATTCACCTAATTAACATGCCCAATTAAAATTAAACACCTCATCCTAATATGGGGTTTCCCCCTTTACCTTTATAAACTTCCATTTGCCCATGTGCCACGGCTGTCTCCTCTCTATCCAGAGGCTGTCCTTTGTCCCGCTGGGACAAATATCCCTGCCTCTTTCCCTTGTCCCCTTCCCCTTCTCCCTCATCCCCTATCTCCTTTACCACTGCACACTAACCCATTCCAACACAGACCTCCCCTTTTTCTTTTCTTAAGAACAACACCTGCAAGGTCATCTGCTGCTGTTTTCTGCCTGAGTCAGAAAGCGGCCACTTGAACTTTTCTTCCCCGCTTGATAAAGGATCTCTCTGTGAAAACAGGTGTTTGAAGGTGGTTTGTGCCTCATCGTGGTCTGTAAGGGAGTCCCCCACTGTGCAGGAGTCCCCTTCAGTATGAGAACAATCCAAATGGGCAACAGAAAATGAGAAAAGGACAGCAAACAGCAAAGACACATTTCAACCACGTTGTGTTTTCTCAGATGTGCCTGGTGACTCCAGTTATCTTACCCACATCACCCCATCAATGCATTCATCCTGTGTTTGCCCAGCATCAAACATTCAGCAAACAGTTAAGTATCTCTTACACACCAGGTGCCACACAAGGTTTTGGAAAGATGACAAAAATTATTAAGTACCTGCCGTGGGAAGACAGATACATATCTAAGTCCCCAGCCCACATCCGTTGCCCTCACCCAGTCTCAGAAGACCAAAGTGTTTGTATAAGGATTATGGGTAGACTGAGAGATAAAAGTAGAAAGGAAAAAATGTTTTACTCTGATTTGGAAATATGAGCAAAAATTTGTCACACATAAAAAAAAGTGGAGTGGAGGAATTCCAGCCTAGGGGATGGCGTGAAAACAGAAGGGGACAAGGGAAGGTGAAGAGCTGATCCTGCTTTGGGTCAGGGTACACGCACATCAGAGACATGCTGGAGCACACACCAAGGCACTCCTCCTGTATGAAAAGGAGGCCATTAAATAAGGAGGGGTTCAGACCCAGCTATCCACAGGGAGCTCTTCCAAGGGCTTACTACAGGAGGAACTACAAGCCAGACCCAGGAGACACAGCAACAGGTACCCTTGTAGTCAGCCCTGTAATGTCCCTGGCTAGGAGCCTTTGTATTTGTCGCTGTTCCTTTGTATTTCATTAGCTGATACTTGATTTCCTATGCGCTGCCCTTACCAGGTGACTGTGCATTTCTACTCCACACGGAGGCTTTTCCAAAGCCTGAACAGAAGCACAAGTCAGATGGGATGCTAAAACAAAAGGCATAAACTCAAATTCTTCTAGGCAAAAAATGAACAATAAATCTGCCCAAGACTCACACACACACACACACACACACACACACACACACACACACACACACGTATGCACCACAATTCTTGTTTTTCCATTTTGCTTTTATTTTTAATTTGGAAAGCTTAATATAATAAATTGCCTTTTGCCCAATAATATATTAAACTGCTTTAAAAATGAATTCTAGCATGCTGGTTTATAAACGCTTCAGCTCAAGAGGGGACTAGATTACTAATTTATCAGTCATCAGTACCAGTGTGGCAGACCAGTTGATAGATGTCAGACAGATGGATAGATGGAATGAACACATACATGAACCATCATCCTTTGAGCATCCTCCCACACTGGCTGCCTCCTGCAATTGAGAGTTCCTCTGGGTTAATCCTTAGACTCATCAGCTAACACGTACATTTTAATATTAACCTTTAAAAACCATAATGAGGTACCTATATCACACAACCCAAAGCCAAATGGCAATATCCACTAAACAGTTTATCGTTTCTTTTAAAAATAGAGGTAACAAAGAGATATCAAATATATCTAAAATGAACACTTTTTTTTGGTTTCTGAATTATGTTCATGTACTCGCCCTATCTGTTGGCAGTCTCTCTGTGTTTCTCTAAGCTACACACACTACTTCAGCTTTAATTAAAAAGCTGGTTGCCATAGTTTCCTAGAGCAGCTCGAGGCATGCTTGAGTCTGTTATTTTCTTGAGGTTTCTGGAGAACCTGTTATCGATACAGCAGTAGCTAGCCAACACTGCCCAATTTTATTTCCCATTTACTACAGACAGACGGACAGCGAGGTGTTTAAGGGAATTTAAAGGCGTGTAACAACCAGGAATATAACTTAAAACCCAGCATTTGGCTCTTCCATTTTGGCACACTGGTGATGTATCCAGCAGACGGTGGCTTAGTCAGACAGCAGACAGGGGGGGCAACAGCTTTGCACACACCCTGACTGCAGCTGTGGAAAACACCGGCAAACTCTTCTGTCTGATACGGTGGGGAAGACACGCTGTACTTCCATAAAATACATGATGCATATTATTATGAAATAACAATCACCTGCCTCACAAGATCTGACTCAGAAATGTGAACACTAGGAAATGTTTGAAAGGGGAACAGCCAGAAAGAAATTAAACAAAGGACATTCATTCCTTTAAGGATTTCAAAACATTTTAAGTGATACTCAAAGAATCTTATTCCTCAGAATTAAGACTCCATTCCATGGAGTCCTACCTTGCTTTTGGTGATAATTACCACCACCTCCCAGGCCCAAGGAGCAAGCTCAAATTCTGTTCTGAGTATGCAGCCTCCAAGAACGTAACACTGATCCCTACCTGTTAAGCTTAGAAAGGCAAATGCCAGTCCAGCTAGTCGGACCTCAGCTTCGTTCTCTGCTCTCAAGTGCCTACAAGCATGGGCTGCACCAATGGGAGCCCTAGGCTTTGGCCAAGTGATGATGAATGAGATGGGCCATAAGGGAAGATGCCTGGCAAAAGGAAGTGCTCAGACAATGGCAGCTTGTATCGCTTCCCTGTAACTAGGCCATCTCCAGACAGGATGTAGGGCAGGGCAACATCTCACCGTTCTCAGAAGCGACTGAAGCCACCCTGCTATCATTCACAGACTCTTTAATAACTAACATAAGAACGCTCAATGAGTAACTTTTCCAACTTTATTATCACACAGATCACTTGACTTCTTTGTATTCTGCATGACTCAACTCTCTCTCAGCCTCCCTTTTGTAGACAAGATGAAGAGATTCTAAAAAGCTTGAGATCTAGAAGGACTGTATGTCCAGCCAGCCACAGAAGGTAGACAGGGAATGTGAGATGACATGAGCCTGCTAGATTTGAATTATTCACTAACAAATGAAAGTATGACGTATAAACAGTTCCTGCTTTGTGTCAGCTATTAGGCTAGATACCTATATTATCTCCTAACTTGATAGGTATTCACAAAGGGAAAAAGACTCTCAAAAATTAGCTCTTTTGTCCATCTGGTTTATGCCTCTACCACCATAATTCTGCCTGGTCCTCTCGGGGAACCAGTCTATATCTCACCAAAACAGTAACACTCTTATGTTTACAATACAAGACTTGCAAGGTCCCCACCAGAACGCTCCTGATCAACTTCATTTGCAACCCAAAAGGGGAGTGAATAGAAGTGGAGTCAGATAATGGCTGGAATAAATCAGAAAAGGAATTCATGTGCTGGAAATATATTCTTATAAGTGGTTAGGTAAAGAAGTCTATAAGTCACTAAAATAAAACTGCCTCTGTTTTCCTATGCTATGGTTTTTCAGGGCAGGGGAGGAGTACTCAATAGTCAGGTAGCTTGTCACACAGCTTGAAGCACCTGGTATGAAAAAAACCTTTTTGTCCTAAGAAGTTGCTCTAAGACTGTGAGAGGAGGGGAGATCTGAGCTTGATTTGGCACAAGAAGCAAAAGCTATGCACCTAGGAGACAGGCTGTGTCTCTGAAAGGATGTTTACCTTAATTCAGGGGCCTCAGGGGCCTAGCTGGAGTTCTGACCAGCTATTGTCATTTGTCCTTGGATGCTTTGTTTGGAGCTGGCCCTACCTTTGGATGCTAGCAAAGGGGATATTTGCAGAAGGCAGATATCCAATTCAAATGCTAAAAAGGGAGCAGGGAGCCTGGAGGCAGAAAGCCTCATCTATGTGACCTTATCCAGGTACATTAAACATGTATGCCCAAGGAATGGTCCATTCGCATTGTTATAAGTTCTTTGGGAAATTATGGGAGCACAAGAAATTCATAGCAGGAAACAGCTGATATATTAAAAGCCAAATAACACCAAATATTCCTTGATATATGGTTTCCTCCAGAAGGATTCCTTGATCCTTCTAGGTATAGCTTTATCATATACAGCTGAATTCTTGAATTCTTGTGGCCCATGGCAAAGGACATGGATTATCTCACTGATACTCAAAGGGTGAGGAGAAATGTTGCATGTTCCAGTTGATCAAAAAAGAATGATCAATATTTAAGTGATTTACCCAAAGTAAGCTAAGACCCAACCTAAGTTAGGATCCACCTCAAATCTCACATGGTCCCATCACTGTGTGTGGGGAAGGGAGGGTGAGAAACATGCCCCAAGGCAGTTTCTATAGCTCCATTGAATTCCTGAATACATGCATAGTCACTACTAAAAGAAGCCTTAGGCCTCTGGGCCTAAGCACCTTCTACTTCCACCTCATACCCCCCATATGGGGCAGGAAGAAGGTCTGACTTGGGATTTCAAGCTAGAGACTAACTAGGGAGACTATGAATTTCTATGTCTCCAATGTAATAGGTAATTAATATACAGTTATCTACAAGGTCACCTACCTGAAGCAGAACAGTAACTTAACCCTAAACTGACCTACCTAAAGCATTTTCTGGTACAAATTTTTACCTGGTAGAGATGTCTTTTTAATTTTTTTCCGTGTGTGTGTGTGTGTGTGTGTGTGTGTGTGTGTGTGTGTGCGTGCGCGCTATAGTGAGTGTAAGTTAAAGATCAACTTGCAGGAGTGAGTTCTCTTCTTGCACCATGTGAGATCTGGGGATTGAACTCAGAGTGTCAAGTTGGGCAGTAAATGCCTTTACTTGCTGCACCACCTCATCAGCCCCAGGTTGAGGCTTTTTAAAAGAATTCCAGAGCCTGGTATAGGCAGCTGGGTATAGTAGAACAGTACTTGGTTCACACGTATCAGGCCCTGCGTTCCATCTTCAACACCCCAAAAGAAAAAGGAACCTCTAGTCTACTTTGCGTGTACAGATCTGTCCTTCCTGGACACGGATATAAGTAGAATGGTGCGGAGTCTTTTCCACTGGGCTTCTTCTTTCATACAGCTTCATGGTTTGGTTTTGTTCTGTTTGGGGTGTGTGTGTTTGTGTGTTATAAGAGTGCATGTGTTATTTGTGGACACGTATGTGTAGAGGCCAAAGACTGGCATTAGGTGTCTACTTTGCTTGCATTCCACTTGACTTGGGTAGAATTTTTCCCTGAACCAAGAGCTTTCCAATCTGGCTAGTTTAGGCAGCCAGTTTGCCACTGAGATACTGTCTCCACACCCCAAGCACTAGGATGACAGGCAGCTGCCGTGCCTAGGTCCTCACATCTAAACGGTTTTATCTACTGTGCATCTTCCCAGCCCCCACTTCAGGTTTTTGAGGCTCATCCACGTTGGGCATTGCCAGTTCTTTACAATGAAGAGTAGCTCAGCTTCTGAATGCCTCATTCTTCATGATCACTACATGGTGACTGCTAGCATTTCCCCACAACTGTGCTATCAGGCCAGCCCAGATGATGAACATCCTTCATGCACTTACTAGCTGTTCACAGACCACCAAAGGTTTGCCCATTTTAAAATTTGTTTCTTTTCCTCTTAACCAGAGTTTTGTGAGCTTTTAACTACTGGATACAAGTCTTTTAGTGGATACATAGTTCCCAATTAACTTTCTCACCATCAGTGATTATCTTTTCCACTTATGGGTCTTCTCCTGTCTTTTCTTTTGTCAAACTTGGGATCAAACTCATACATGCCGGGCAAGCCCCATGTCCCCCACTTAATGGTGTTTCTCAAGTGCAAAAGTTGAAAACTTGTAATGATTCCAATTTATCCTTTTGCTGTGAGTGTGTGATTTTTGGCATAATATCTAAGAAATCTTGACCTTGACCAAACCATGAAAAATTTTTCCCTCAAAATTTTAATATGGGTTTACATTCTGTTTATGACTCATTTCAGTTTTCATTTTCCAACTTTGTGAATTATTGATATTAATTTTGTGACATATTTGATAATAGTTCTCCAGTGAAAGCCATTTGGGGCTAGTATTTCCTTTGTAGGGAGATCTGAGTTATCTGTTCAGTTTCTTTATGCTCTGGATGTCTCCAGATTTCCTTGTGGAGCTGCTTTGGTGATTCATGTCTTTCTAGAAATTGTTCCTCTCTGCTGTTCAGTTTGCCAATTTAAAAATGCTTACACCACTCGTTTTGCTCCCTCTGGTTTCTGGGAGGTTGATAGTACTCTCGGACTCCTCTTCCGTGTGTGGATCCCCCAGATTGGGTCTTTTCGGACTCCTCTTCTGTGTGTGGATCCCCCAGACTGGGTCTTTTCGGACTCCTCTTCCATGTGTGGATCCCCCAGACTGGGTCTTTCATTCTCCTGTTCTGTTACCTACTTCTGCGATCCAACCATTCTCATCAGGGCCAGGCGGCAGCTGGTAGACGTAGAAAACAGTGATGAGAGCTTGTCTGTTCTCTTGGGATAAAAAAAAAAAATCAAGTTTTTTTTTTTTTTTTTTTTTTGTTTTTTTTTTGGCTTCTTTTAAGATCTGCCTGTGGTATTACTTGAGTCTTGGGGATTATGGAGAAGAAAAAATGAAGAGTTTCTGCATCTTCCGAGTCTCATACATTACTCTTTACTTCTCCCCTCAAGACAGAATCAGGTGCTTCTCTTGGAGTTCAGTACCCACCCCCAGGATTTAGGTTACCTTGCTGTACACTGTCTTGGGTCTGGGGATGCTGTAGATAAAAAACAGCAAGTTCACAGCCAAAGTACGGTGTTTAGGTTTCTGACTTAGTAGCTTCAATCTATCTGTTACCGTGAACATTTTCTTAAAAAACACCGGTGGATGTTCAGCACATTCTGCCCTCTTTTCAACCTGTGTTCAGTGGGAGGAGCGTTTATTTTCACTTTTATGATAAGCAGCCCATCTCCCTACCAACGGAGCCTATGTGTGAGATGCTGCAGAGGTGCACACTGCTCCACAGAACCCACACTACTACAGATTCTTATTTACCAGTACACAAAGTTCTCAGGAATCTCACCTCAGTGTGTTTTCCATTCAGAAAGTTCCTACAACTTCTGAAATCAATCGGACTGAGATTAAAGAACTCCCTGAAGACTTCGGAGAAAACGATATACAGTCTGTCATGATGACTGTCATGATGACTGATGAGTTTACCCAGGGTAGGTGAACAGTCACACAAGGAAAAAAATGCAGAAACCCAACACTCAGAAGGGAGAGGTAGGAGGACCAGAAGCTCATGGTAATCCTTGGCTACACAGGAAGTTTAAGGACAGCTTGGACTATAAGACAGACTATTTCAAAAAAATAAAAATAATTAAAAAGTAGTCGACCATTAACAAGTTTCAAGTTTTAAGTAAGCTACTGACCAACTCCAGACAGTAATTTCAAAAGCATTCAATAAGTGAACTCTTCAGTCTTATTGTGTAACAAGCCGCTTGAAGAGGCAGCAGGTGTATGCAAGTGTCACAAGTGGATCTCGCTGTTGTAAGTCGTTCCAATACGGAGCAAGGAAGTCCTCCAAATTTGGTAAAATGCTCAACCTTTTTAAAAAAAGTTATCTTATTTTTAATTAGTTAATCAAGTTTAAATAAGCAAATGTTAGTCAACACTGCCATTTTGGAACGAAGTGTGTTTTACAGAATCTCCTTCCTCCCATCTCCTCCACCACCTGCTCTCTTCTGGCTCCTGTGCATCCCTTGCCCGTCTCCTTCCTCTTTCATGCCCTGTGTCCTTTTGCCCACCCTCTACCCTTCCTCATCTTCTCTGAGTCTCCTTTCTGGAGTTTTAGATTTTACTCACATTTACACACGTTTATTTATGCTTTGTTTGTTTGTTTTTAAATGATACAGTCACAAATAGAAACTTAAAAATTGTTAAATTAAGAAACAATGAGATCCCAGCACTTGGGAGGCAGAGGCAGGTGGATCTCTGTGAGTTCGAGGCCAGCCTGGTCTACAGAGCTAGTCCAAAGCTATAGAGAACCCTGTCTCAAAAAACAAAACAAACAAACAAACAAAAGAAACAATGAGATCTAATTTCTACTACTCTTGAGAGCTTTCAGAGAATCTCATAAAAGCCCTGATTCACACTCTGGGAAAACATAGCAATACATGTTTTGTATGTTTGTGTGTGTGTGTGTGTGTGTGTGTGTGTGTGTGTGTGTGTGTGTGTGCGCTCATCTGTGGGCATGCAGGGTACAGACAAACCTAATTAAGACCTCTGATAGTAAGATGACACATAATTTTGTCTAGCCACATGATTCTACTTATGCCAATGTCCAGGAAAGGCAGACTTATACAGACTGAAAGCAGATTAGGAGTGCCAGGGTGAGAACAAAGGATGACTGCAAACATAAATAATCTTCCTAGAAATATGAAAAATATTATAAAACATAAAACGGAATGCTGTACCTCAATAAAATTGGATGTGGGATGAGATAAGCATTCATTTTTATTAATTGTTAGTGTACAAAATAACGGATTTTATTACTTAATAAAAATTTTAAATTGTTAGGTCTAAAAGAAAAAATCGTAGTAATTTCCCTGTATGTAGAAAACAGAAAATTAGAAAACATTGTCTAGGAGAAAAGTAGGAAAAGTTTGTCAGTGATAAGCCTATATCTAAGAGGTCTCCTGAATTCAACTCTTTCTCCTTTTTGCACCCAAATTTAACCATGTATGATCCAAACTGTCAGCTTGCCAGCAAATGAGGGGCTGTGTGGAAGAAACACGAGTGGGTCACAAGTAGCTCAAAAGCACATGAATGAGCAGCTGCTGAGATCAGCCAAGACTGACCCAGGTAAGAACAACTTCCTGGCTCAGCACTGCCCAGACCACCAGCAGACAGTTGGGAGCCGAATGGCTCATTCAAGTCAAGCTATGTGCTAGCCTGTGAGCATGGAGATGACCGCTGGATAACACAGGGATCAGCATCTGCGCCATGTGCCGTTGTCCAATGCATTTCGGTCTCCTGTGCAATGACCAGAACAGGAATCAGTGAGGCCGGCCCAAGTCTAGTCTCTGTCACAAGTCTCTGTCCTAAGTCAACTGAACTTAGGAGAGGGTTAAGACTGAGAAAGTGTTTCTGCAAGAGCAACCTAAGGGTCCACATTGAGAAAGACAGGGGGAGTTTGGAACTTAACAAGGTCTACATGGTAAAGGCTTGGTACTCAGCATGGCGCTACTTGGAAGTAACGAAAACTTTGGTGTGGGGTCCTAGGACTCTTGTATCTCCCCTGCCCTCCCTCTCCTTTTTTATGAGCATAGGTGAGCACTTGTCCTCTGACACACACCATTTCTAAGATGTGCAGCAAGGGCCCAAAACAATACGGCCAACTAAGGAGCTGGAGCCTCTGAAACTGTGAGTCAGAGCAAATCCTCTCTCTTTGTAAACTGATGTAGTAGCTGTGAGCCAGAGCTAACCCTCTCTCTTTGTAAGCTGATGTAGTAGCTATGAGCCACAGCTAATCCTCTCTTTGTAAGCTGATGTAGTAGCTGTGAGCCAGAGCTAACCCTCTCTTTTTGTAAGCTGATGTAGTAGCTGTGAGCCAGAGCTAACCTTCTTTCTTTGTAAGCTGATGTAGTAGCTGTGAGCCAGAGCTAACCCTCTCTCTTTGTAAGCTGATGTAGTAGCTGTGAGCCAGAGCTAACCCTCTCTGTAAACTGATGTAGTAGCTGTGAGCCAGAGCTAACCCTCTCTCTTTGTAAGCTGATGGAGTAGCTATTTTTCTTCTTATTGCTAGGAAAAAGTACTTGAGAAAAGTGACTTCAGGGAGGAAGGGTTTGTTCTGGCTCAGTGTTCAGAGGAATGCTGACCATCATGGCAGGAAAGGACGGAGGCAGGAGCACCTTTGTCCAGGGTACCAATGAGGAAACAGAGAAAGAATGCCAGAGTTCAGCAGGTTTCCCCTTTCTCCATTTGCTTCAGCGAGGATGGTGCTGCCACATCAGGGTTGGGATGATCTCCCTCTTGGTCAGTCCTCTCTGGAAACACCTTTACCTTCACTCCAAAGGTGCCCTATGGTAATATTTTATTTGTGCTGAAATGTGATTTTATTTGTATGTTAATAAAGTTACCTGGAGATGAGAGCTAAGAGCAAGCCATTTAGCAGAAGTCTGGCGGTGGTGGCACACGCCCTTAATCCGATCACATGGCAGGCAGAATCTCTGTGTGTTCAAGGACACAGCCAAGTGGTGACCCAAACCTTTAATCTCAGTATGAACCATAGAGACCTGGAGGTCTGTATAGACAGGCAGTGACGAGGAGGTCATGTGGTTGGGTTTAGAACCAATGAGAAGGCAGAACAGAAAGGCAATAAAAAGACAGGACACAGGAAGAAGGTCTCTCTCTGAGGGGAAGGACAGCAGCGAGTGGTAAGATAAGGTGGTCTTAGCTCTTGGCTACTGGTCGATCTCTGGGCTTTTAACTCTGCATTTGGCTCTATGTTTCTTATTTAATGAGACCGTTTAGAATTACATCTACAGTGCCCCTCACTCACGGCCTAGGTATTTACTACTCCAATCAAGCTCACAATAAAAAATTAACCATCACAGTTGACTCTCTCAAGCATTTGTTGTACTAATACAAAACAGAATAATACATTCATTAAGAGCCCAGGATGTCCCACAGAATCAGGAGAGTATGTAGTCAGAGGTCAAAAGTCAAGATTGGAAGAGTTGGAGCCACTCTGAATCATGAGGAAATATGAGAGAGGAAGGGATACAGAACTATGGACAGATACAACTCTCTAGAGAAGTGAAACTATTTATATAAAGATTAGGTAGCTATTCCCCACTTACATCCAGGCTTTGTCTACCGCCCTTCCAAACAGGATGAGCCATTTTCATTACTTTTGCCCTTTATTTGTATTTATTTTTGTTGCACAGCTATTTCCTCCTAACTTAAACATTCCTTCCTGGAGTGAGGAGGAAGTTTAGAAGACTCAGGAAATAAGTAAAACTCACAAAGCTCGGAAAGTTCCTGGAACTTACAGAATTTACAAGGCCCTTTCTCCCCTGTATTATAAAAGCAGTAAACAGTTGCTGGGGACAGAAGGCTACTAGAAGCTGCCTGCAGGTCAATTCGTGAGTCATCATCTCCCTGGGATGGGCTTTAGGTGATGAAGTTGCTTTTGAGTCACCTAAGCTCCTGTGAGTATCTTGAATAAACTCCCTAAGCTAACCATGTGAAATCATTGCTTTGGTCTGTCCTTGGTGCGCCTCCCGAATGAACAGACATTTGTTACATCTCCTCAGAAAAAGTCACACAACAATTCCACAAACTTATTTTTACAGATGTTTTCAGATCTCCCAAAATTAAGAAAGAAATATGTGCCAGGCAGTGGTGGTGCACGTCTTTAATCCCAGCACTCAGGAGGCAGAGGCAGGTGGCTCTCTGCGAGTTTGAAGCCAGCCTGGTCTACAGAGTGAGATCCAGGACAGGCACCAAAACTACACAGAGAAACTTTGTCTCAAAAAACCAAAACCAAAACAAAAAAACAAACAAACAAAAAGAAATATGTAAGTCTAACAAAAATGTAATCGGGTCTGTAGAGACAGTTCAGAAAATGAAGAGCACTGGCTGCTCTTACAGAGGACACAGGTTCGGTTCCCAGCACCCACATGGTGGTTCATAACCACCCATAACTCGAAATTCAGGGGATCCAATGCACCCTTCTAACCTCCACTGGCACCAGGCACAGATGTGATGCAATGGGCACACACAGGAAAAACACTCTTACATGTATAATAAACAGATCTGAAAAGCTTATAAAAGAAATGTAATAGAAACTTTCAATCACACTGTCAAAAATGCCACAGTCTTATGAAAGAAATAGTCAGAAAATGCTTTTCACACTTAGAAATTTTTTAAAGAAAAAAGTTACAGTCATACATACATATGTATATCTATATTTACTATCACATTTGCTGAGCTACAAAGGTACATAAAATGCATCTATCTAAAGTAGCAATTCTTAAAGTATGGTTCATGGACTCATGGCTACGAGATTCTTGGTAAGGGGGTAGGCTTTACAAGCGAAGAAACATGTTAATAAAAGCAAATCGCCAGGGCTGGAGAGATGGCTCAGAGGTTAAGAGCACTGACTGCTCTTCCAGAGGTCCAGAGGTCCTGAGTTCAATTCCTAGCACCCACATGGTGGCTCACAACCATCTGTAATGAGATCTGGCACGCTCTTCTGTATATATAATAAATAAATAAATTGTTTTAAAAAAAAAAGAATGGATAGTCAAGGCCTTCCTTTAAAAAATAAAAATAAAAAATACATAAATAAATAAAAGCAAATCGCCTTAGTATTGGCATTTTTTTTATTTTATCATTTTCAACAAGGAATTTTTGAAGAATTTCATTGCATCTAAAGTTCCGAAGTCCTTGGCATGAACGAACACAGTATATTGGCTCTGTCATATCCATGGGTGCTGTAACTATAAAAGGAAAATCCCCTTCCCCTAAACCTAAGGCCCTACACTGGGCTCAAAGGTCCAGGAAGCCAGCTATTTGTACAGTTCCCAGAGGCTGTGAAAGAAGAGCAGCTGACCCTAGACACCCTGCAGCTATACATCTGCGCCCCTTCTCTACCTTTACCAACACCCCCCATCCCACCCTACCTCCACCCACTCCACCCTACTCAAAAGTCCTGCAACCCATATTCCCACACTCTGGCCACAGTGCCTCTGGGTTTGCACCCTGGTCACAGTTTAGCCAAATCTTCTGGCGCCCTTCTTAGGCAAAATAAAGTCTGTTCCTGCTGTTAAAGTTGCCCTAAATTTTCATTCTTCGTTTCCTTCTACAAATCTAATTCTTAGAACCTCAGTCCCCCTTTCCTTCTGCCATATCTGAGTGATTTCATCAGCACAACCAAACATTATAAACTGATCTTCTCAGAGAATCAGCTTTCCCTTCACTGCTTTTACTGTGTCTTTTCTCTCTCGTCCACATCGGCTTTTCTCTCCTTTCTTCTTTTTCTCTTTGGATTTGCTTTGCTCCCCACTCCCCCACTTCATACTATTGAGCAGCTCTGGACTAATTTTAGCCCTTTCTTGTTTTCTAATATAAGCAAACTGAAGCTGAATTTTCCCTCTAAACATGGCTTTGGCTATACCCCACAATTTTAAGACACCGTGCTTTCATTTTTATTTAGCTCAAACATCCTCTTATCTCCTTTACAATTTCTATTTTGATGCAAGAATTACACAGAAGCATGTTATTTATTTTATAAATATTTGGTACTTTTCTAGAAATCCTGGTACTGATTTAAACTTGTTATGAACAAAAAATAATCTGCAAGATTTCAATTCCTTAAAATTACTGCATGTCTTAGATGGGCGTGGTGACACACATCTTTAATCTCAGCACTTGGAAGGCAAATCTCTGAGTTCGAGACCAGCCAGGACTACAAATCAAGTTCCAGGATAGCCAGAGCTGTTACATAAAGAAACCCCATCTCAACACCCCTACCCTATCCCCAAAATTAATATATGTCTTAGGGTCCCAAATATACTCTTTGTGAATGCATATGTGAGTGAGATTAACTCAGCCATCTTCTATGTGGATATTCTACCAATTTCTGAGAGTTTATTAACCTTTTTGATGATCACCTATTACACGTCATCACCTATTATTTCTCCATTTTTTTTTACACTTACTCCATACTTGTAGAGGTTGTTACTGGTTATGTACACATTAAGGATTATGTCTTCCTGATAACTATCCCTTTCATCTTTATGGGACATTTCTTAACCTCTATTAATATTATTATCCTTGATAAATCTATCTAATCTAACACTATTAGAGCCATTCCAATCTTATGTTTAACTCATGCACTTTCAATGTGTTTTTGTTTTTCTTTTCCATTTTTCTTTCATACATAGTCTCATTTAGTCTAGGCTGGTCTCCAACTTGTTATGTCATTGAGGAGGTCATGCTTCCATCTCCTGGGATTATAGGCAGGCACCATCGCACCCAACTTATGCAGTGTTAGGGGTCCATGCATGCTAGGCAAGTAGTTTACCAAGGCCCTCTGTATCACCAGGCCCTCTGTATTTATTATATTTATTTATGTAGTGTGTGAGAAAGTGTGTGCGTTCATGTGCACATGTCACAGCTGGCATGGGGAGGGCAGAGGAATCTATTCTGTCCTTCCACTATTTGGGTCCCAAGAACTGGGCTTAGATTTGATGGCAGGTTTCTTTACCACCTGAGCCATCTCACCAGCCCCTCTCCGCCTTTCCTCTTGAAGTCTATTCCTTCTAAACAGCATATAATCAGGCTTTGCTGTTTATCTGTTATAAGAATCTCTGTCACAATTAGAGTATTTAGTCCACTAATATTGAATGTAGCCAAACGACATGCTGATTGGATGTCTGTATTTTATGATTTTCAGTGTATCTTTTCCAGAGTCTTGGTTGGTGGGTGAGTTGTTGGATATATTTTTTTCGGGGCAGGGGGTTGGTTTGGTTCTTGAGGTAAGGCTTCACTTTGTTGCCCACATGGGTCTATAACTCAGGAGCTCCAGCCATCCACCTACCTCAGCTGTCCAAGCAGATGGACTGCATACATGCACTTCTATGCTCAGCTCTAGCCTCTGATTTTTTTTAAGTGTGGACTCTGCCCTGACTTCCTCAGGTCATTTAGACATGGTTTTAAATTCTACTTGGATTTACCTACTGACTTCACATTATTTTCTGTTTGTTTTTCTTGGGCTGAAATCGGCATCCTTAACTTTTATTGTACTTTTTAAAATAAAGTCTACCCAATCATAGAGGGAACTCATTGAATTTGTTATTTTCTATATTAATCATTATATCCATATACATCATTAACTCTGCAAGAAGGTATTATAATTTGTGCTTTAAACAATTATTATGTATTTTAAAGATAAGAGTAATGTGACATGTTAAATTTATTTTGATATTTGCCATTTCTGATGTTCTTCATTCAAATATCTCAACATACCTCTCAAAACTATTTGAACAGATTACCAAAGCATAGCATTGGGCTCTCAGCTAGCATGGATGTACATAATGTGCACAAAAATTATCCCTCATCATCTCTCTTAAGATCACATGTAATACCCCTTGGCATGAACGTGATTATAAACAAAACCTAAATCCAGGTACTGGAACTGAATAATAATATCAGCTAAAAGACAAATTGCTTAAAAGACAAGTCAGTATATGATATAATATATACTTACATTGGGTTTATTTTTGAGATTACAGTTTAAAATAAAAGCATTACATACTAAGCTTTCTTTTCAAAATTCCTACATAAAAATCCCTCTAATAAAAAAAAAAAGGTCTGGGCTTCTCAGGTGGACACTGAGTAGTCTGTCACATCATATCTAGTGGCTTCAACAGATTATAAGACAACATGGCAGCCCAGAGGAAGTAGATCCTAGAGAGAGTAGATCATAATGGTGTCATGAGGAGCCATTTGAATGAGGTTACTGATAAATCTGATGACATAATTTAAATGAGTCAGGGTTAATCTCAGATTAACAATTACAGATTAATCTCAACCTAGCTATGTATTCCAAGGCTGGCCACTACATCTTCCAGCGTCTTCCTCAATTTCTTTCTTATGTGTTTTGACGTTTTCCTTGTAGAGCTTCTTCTCTTCTTTGGTTAGGTTCATTCCTAGGTGTTTTATTTTATTTTGAAAGTACTGTGAATTGGTTTATTTTCCTAATTTCTTTCTTGGTATATTTGACATAGGTATATAGGAAAGCTACTGATCTCTGTAAATTAACTCTGTACCTGGCCAACTTGGTTGAAAGTGTTTACCAGATCTAGGAGTTTTCTGGTGGAGTCCTTAGGGTTTCCTAATGTGTAGAGTCAAAACACCCCCCTCATGAGGATACCATGACATCTTGCTTTCTCATCTGTATCCTTTTTATTTGCTTCTCTCATCTTATTGCTCTAACTAAGACTTCCAGTACTATACTGAGGAAGAGTGGAGAAGTGGGCAACCTCGACTTGTTCCCGATTTTAGTGGAAATGCTTTGAGCTTTCTCCTACTTAATATAATGCTGACAGTGGGTTTTTCATGTGTAGCCTTCATTATGAAATTTGTCCCTTTCCAAGTTTCCTCAGGGGAATCCTTTCCTCATGAAGGGATACTGGATTTTGTCAAAACCTTTTCCGTGCTTATTTAGATGTTATTTCTTTCCTTGAGTACATTCATGTGATTCATTATAATTATTGATTTACATATACTGAACCACACTCACATCTCTGGATTAAGGTCAGTTCTCTCATGGTGCATTGTCTTTTAGATATTTTCTTGAAAACTTTTGTGTCTATATTTGACAGAAAAAGTGATCCCTGATTTTCTTTCTTGTGGTGTCTTTACTTGGTTTTGGTATTAGTATAATACTGCTTCATAAACAGTTAGGTAGCATTTCTTCCCTTTCTACTTTATGGAATCTTCTGAGACTCATTGGTGATATTCTTCTTTGAAGTTATGATAAAATTTACCATAAGCTCATCTGGGTCTGTGATTTAGTCAGAATATTTTAAATTACTGTTTTAATCTTGCTGCTTATTATAGATCTTTAAACAAATGTTTAGTGGTTAATTTTGGTAGGTCATATGCATCTAGAAATGCATTCATTTTTTTAAATTGTCCAACCATTTTTACAATTCCATTGGCATCTATGGTAATGGCTCCCTTTTCATAACCAGTTTTATTAATTTAGCTCTTCTCTTTTGTCCCAGCATTGCTGTTGCTGTGATAAAATACCCTGTCAAACAGCAACTTGGGAGAAGAGGCTCATTTTAGCTTACAATTCCATGTTACAGTCCATTATAGCAGGAAAATCAATTTGCTTGTGCTAGGCTCAATCAGGACTTCCTGACTAGGGAATGGTACTGCTCACAGTGGGTTGGGTCTTCCCACTTCAATGAACTCAATTAAGATGATCCCTCTGGACAGGCCAACACAGTGTAAGTAATCTTTCATTAAGACTCTCTTCCCAGGTTACTCAAGGTTGTGCTCAGTTGATAACTAAAATTAATCACATTTGTTCTGGTTAATTCAACTAAGGGTTTGTTGAACTTATTTTCTTTTCAATGACTAACTCTTTCTTTTACCAGTTCCTTATACTGTCTTGTTTATTATTTCCATTTGACTTACTTCTACACTGGTTTTCATGACTTCTGCCTACTGACTTGGTATTGGAGCTTGTTCTTCTTTTACCAGCGACCTAAAGTGTACCATTAAGTTATTTATTTGGTATCTTTGTGATTTCTTGATATACACATTTAGAGCTATAAACTTCCTTCTTAGGTTTGTCTTTCTTATATTCCATAGATCTCTGTGTATTGTCTTTTAATTTTCAATTCATTGCAAAAAAAAAATTAATTCCCTTCTTGGCTTCTCCTAGGACTCATTCATTATTCAATAGTGATGTATCTAATCTCCATGTGTTTGTGTTTGCGCAAATGTTTCTCTTTCTGTTTGTTTTATTATTCCATTGCAATCGGATAGGATCCAAATTGTTTTAATTTTCTTGTATTTGTTGAGACTTACTTTATGTTCTTATATATGACCTATTTTAGATAAAGCTTCATGAGCTACTGAGAAGAATATATATTCTCTAGTGTTTGGGTGGAAAGTTCCGTTGATGTCTGTTAAGTCGATTTGATCAAAAATGTCATCTAATTCAGATATTTCTCTATTTACTTATCAGGGTGGCTTGTCAATTGGTAACAGTAGGTTATTGAAATTATTCATTAGTATTGTGCTGGAGGTTAATCTGCTCTTCTATATCTGTTTTTCTAAATACCTCTTGCACCTGAGTTGGCATTTCTCTAATTCTGGGAACTTTTCTCTTAGGATTCTTTTGAAAATATTTTCTATGCCTTTAGAACCAGTTCTTCACATCTTTTTATACCATTACCTATAGAGGTGGTCTTTCCATAGTGTTGTGTATGTCTTGTAATTACCCCTTGTACATTCTTATTATTCTGTCTTTATCCTAGACAAATTGATGAATTGTTTCAATTACTCACTTTGTCAAGCTCAAATATTCCATCTTCTCCTTGATCCATTCTTTTGGTAAGACTTTTCAAGAACTTTTTAATATGAATTTTTTTTCTTTCATTTCCAGCATTTCAGATTGGCTTTTTTTTTTTTAGTTTACCTTTATTGATTTTTCTTTTATATTACCTTCCTAATTTCACTTAGCTGTTTGTTCATATTCTAGATCAGTAATTATTTTCTTCTTTGATTCCCTTGAATATCTGAATAATAATTATTTTGAATTCTATGTTTAGATTTACACATTACCCACTCCCATTGGATGGCATTAATATAGGATTAGTTACTTTTGGAGGAGTTTATATTACCTTGGTTTTGATCCTAATATTGCTGCACTGGGATTTATACATCTGGGTTTTTTTAATTGCTTATGTTTGTTTGGATCAGGTATGTTCTTTTAGTTGAAGTGTTTTCACTGTTCAAGTGAAAGTTTGATATCGTAGAGTTGATGTGTACAGTTCACAGTTCAGAAATTAGTTGTCTAGGAGCTCAGGGTGCCTGTGCCTGGTGCAACATGAAGCACACCACAGCTACTGGATATTGCCACTATGCAAATGTTATACTAGCCAGTTAACAGCAGTGGTTGCTCTGGCTTAAACAACTGTTGGAAGAGAAACAACAAGTATACGTTGTTAAAAATGTTAAAAGTATAAAGTATGATGTATACTCTAGCTACTAAACTAAGATGTGAGGGGTAAGTAGGACAGGTGGGATACAGGGGAGGAAAGTGAGGATACAGTTAAGTTCCACAAATTTTAGAGATTGTTAAAGCTATGAAAAGTTAATATGTAGAGGTAAAAAGAGGAAATGAGGATGAGAGAAAGAGCAAAAGATGTGAAAATCAACGGGAAGTTATGAGATGTGAGTGAAATAACCATCACAGAGATGATGCTGATTAATAAGGGAGGGTGAAAGAATACCAGAGCATCGGAGTGCACTGGGTGAAGAAACAGACCTAACAACCCTAAAACCTAACAGACCAACAGAGAAACAAAAGTAAAAGGATCATGTGACAGTTATGCAATGGTGGAGATTAAACGATAGAAAATAAGTAACATTTTTGAAGAGAATTGCTGGCATAACCATGTTGAGATGAGATGAAATTCTCAGACCCTCTGGCTCTAACAGCTCCACCTGGTACTAGGGGAAGGGTGGCCAGTGAGAACTTGGGTTTCTAGCATCTGGTTGGGGAGGTTGTAAGTCCTTTGCTGATGATTTCTTCTGACCCCTGCCCTCCACACCTTGACCTCCTCTGATCCTGAAGACTCACATGAGGAGCAACATTTTCCATGCTTTTTATTTGTTTGTTTGTTTAAAGTTAATGTACAATATTTAACATTCAAATTTCATCAAAATATGTATAATATGGGAATTTTACTGGTAATAAACCCTACCTGTGGTTGCTTGCTGGAGCAATAGGGTCCAGCTCATGTTTAACATTAATTAAATATTTTTTCCTTCAAGACAGTTCTTATGTATTCCAGGCTGGTCTTGAACTTTTACCATAGCTGAAGATGACTTTGAACTGATCTTCCTGCCTCTTCCTCCTTCGCTCTGGGATGAGAGGCCTGTGCCACCACAGCAGGTTTATGCAATGCTAGGGATGGAACTCAGGGCTTCATACCTGCTGGGCAAGCCCTCTACCCACTCAAAAGAGCTCCTGGCTAATGCTTCTCTGTTATCAGAATCTGTATTTCTAGTCTGATGTGTGCACTGAGATGAGATTCAGATGACCACAGAGAAGCACGGTGAGTGCTGGGATCCTCTGTTCAGCTAGAGCAGCCCTGCACTCAGAACAGTTCACTGCACAGATGATATCGTCGGACGCACTCACAAACATTTCCTCTACTGTATTTCCAGAGAAAGTCTCCAAGTCACAAAGACTCTTGTTTTTATCAATAACACAGTTTACTGTCACACCTTTGTCCCATATTGATATCCTCTGGAAGTAAATGGTTTTTTATGATTGATAGGTGTATTAATCCTTCAGGGCATAAAGGATCAGGCTTGACCCTACTGGACTCTTTCCATCACACCTCTCTCCTTCTTGGGCATTTCACAATGCACAGCAGAAACTGAAGACACGGCATGCATTTTTTTTTTTCAGTGAGCCAGTCCACTGCACTTTTAAATGAGAAAAATAATAGCTTTAGTAATAGTCAGAACCTTGTATAAGCCACAAAGTGTACCTAAATTCTATTCCTCTCTTCCAACATTAATATAAAATTGATCCTTTCAAGGGTTAATTCTTCTGTATTCACTAGAATTCAAATTCTTTCATCTATTGCATTACTTTGCATTGTGTTAAAAGCAACAGAACCTGAATACTTGTATTTAACTCTGGAAGAATCTCATAGGCTTGAGCCTTAAACTCCTGGCTCACTATTTTATGTTCTGCATCTAAAGCAAACACTTGGATCCATTTTGGAGAAACATATATTCTTTTAAAACATCAATTATTCTTCCTGACCTTCTAGCAACAGTATATGGTGCTTCATCCTGTAGCTTCTGAATTTCATTTCATCATTCCAACAATTCAGATATAACAAGTAGCTTATATATAGTCTCCAGAATTACAATTTGAATCTTTAATATATGAAATAACAAATAGCTTTCTGCTGAGTGGCTGAAGGCATCTCAAAACCATATGTATACAAACTGTATGAGGTAATCCATGTCTGCAATCACAGCACTCTGGAGGATGAGGCAGGAGGTCCTCCCATGCTCACAAATCAAGAAGGATCAGTTCTGAGAAAAGCAATCTACAAGTTCAATTCAATTCCAATCAAATTGCAACTCCATTCTTTGAAGAAATGGAAAAACAACCAGATATTCATGTAGAAACACAAAAGGCCTTTTCACAGCCAAAGCAATCCTAAAAACCAAGAGCGCTGCTGGTGGTGTTACCATATCTGATTTCAAGTTACACTACAGAATCATCATCATAATAACAGTATGTTACTGGCACAAAAACAGAAACATGTATCAATGTAATAGAAGAGCCAGATAGAAGACCATTTTTTATTAGACTGCTTTTTACACAGAGGCCCAAAATATAGTATCTTCAACAAATGGTGTTGGAAAAACTGGTTATCAACATATAGAATAGTAAAACTAGATCCTTCTCTATCACCCTTCACCTAAGTGGGGTAGGGGGAATCTCCAAATGAGTCAGAGACCACAACATAAAAGGGGTGTGAGTCTCCAAATGTGCTAAAGACCACAACATAAAACCAGAAACTCTGAAACTGCTAGAAGAAAACGTAGGGAACACACTACAATGATATAGACATGACAGCTATTTCCTGGTTGTCAATTTGACTATATCTGGATTAACTCAAGCTCTTGGGTGTATCTGGGGGGGCGGGGTTCTTGACAGAATCATTTGAGATGGGATGAGATGGGAAGACTCACTTTAAGTCTGGGTCACCCCTTCTGGTAGGAGCCTATGTAAATAACATGGAAGAAGGAAGCTCTTGATCTCGGCCTGCTTGCTCTCACCCTCACTGGCAAGGTCATTCCGTCACTGGTATTAGGGCCTATTTAGTTCTTCCAGATTCTGACATATGCTGAAGACGAGCTGAAACACCTAGCCTTGAGGACTGAACAACTATTGGAAGTTTTCACTTTCCATTGGGAGACAGATACTGTTGAAATAGTTGGATCATAACCTGTAAGACACTCTAATAAATCACACATACACACACAATCAGC
Source organism: Peromyscus eremicus (assembly GCF_949786415.1). NCBI lineage: Eukaryota > Metazoa > Chordata > Mammalia > Rodentia > Cricetidae > Peromyscus > Peromyscus eremicus. Next base: position 39,606,764 of record NC_081432.1, read on the forward strand.
TGTGTTTCTCTAGAGAACCCTAACTAAAGCGTATGTAAGACTTTCTGACTGGGACTCCAGTTGCTCAGAAAGTAAGTAATGAACACATGTGATCTCAAGAAATTAAAAGGCTTCCTTATAGCAGATGCAACTGCATTTCAAGTTAAGAGGCAGCCTACAGAACTGGGGGTGGGGAGGTGGGCTGTCTCCCACATATATCCCACAGAAGATCAATATCTAAAGACATCGAGAAACTATACATCAAGAAAATGAACAGCACAATCAGAAAGTGAGTTATGAAAGTGAACACAGGGGCCTCAAAAGAAGAAACACAAATGGCGAATAAGCATTGCAGAAAGAACTCAACACCATTAGCCACCATGGAAATGCAACTTAAAACTACTTTGGTATTCCAGCTCCCCCTAGTCAGAAGGGCTATTGTCCCCAAAGCAAATGACCCTGTGGTGAGAGGGCTCTGCAAGAAAAAGCTCTTGTCATGAAAACCTGAGGGTCTAAGCTTGATCCCCATAACGCATCAAAAGCCAGATGGGGCTCACATCTGTAACCTGGCATTGATACAGCAAGATGGTAGGCTGAAACAGAAGAATTGCCTGGAAGCTTGATGGTCACCCTGGAATACACAGAACAACAGGAGCACAAGAGACCCTGCTTCAACAAGGTGAAAAGAGACCGCCACGCTGCATCACAGCCTACACAACATCTGTATGCACACACCAGAACACCAAACAAATGAAAAAAAAATGCTTCTACAAGGATGTGGGAAGAAGAAACCCTTATATATTACTGGGATGTGTCAGCCTGTGCAGTCACTAGGAAAATAAGTGTGAAGGTTCTCAAAAGCTAAAAATAGAAGCACCATGTGACCTAGCTCTACCACTCCAAATCATACACTCAATGTACTGTTACTACAGAGATATCTGCTATCCATGTTCACTGTTGCCCTAGTCACAATAGCCAGGAAATGCAATCAGCCTCAATGCTCATCAACAAATGAATGGACGGTGAAACTGTAGTACAGATGCATAATGGAACATTATTCAGCTTTAAAGAAAACTAAAATAACTAAAATTTATGGGAAATGGATGGAACTGGAAACCATTGAGTGAGAGAACCCAGGATCAGAAAGACAAATGTCCTCTTTCATGTGCTGACTCTAGCTTTGAATTTTAGATTTTTGTGTTTAACTTGGAGTGTCTATAGAAGCCAGGAAACTACAAAGGGGCTCTGAGAGGGAAGGACAGAATGAGCCTTCAAGAGGGAGGGGACAGCAGAACACATACGATATCAGAGTAGGAGTGGGGATACTCAAAGTGGAAAGGTTTAAGGTGAAACAAGGAGAAAAAGTGGAGGAGAGGGTTAATCAAAAACTCAAGATGTACAAAAAGCCTTATGGACACCTACTAACTTGTAAACTAATTTGTTAAAACTGAACAGAGACAATGCTGCTCCCAGGAGTCACAGGTTAGTAAGTGAGAATCACAACACCAGGTGTGGGATAGTTCCCTCTGAGCTGCTGGGCAGGAAGGCCCCACACAAGTCCAGGCTCTTGCATTTCGCTTGGTTGCCCACCAGAAATAGACGGTAAGACCCTGTTGCTGAACAAAAGACACACCTTGGTTGCAGGACACAGGGAAATCAAGGGAAAACTTAGCAACAAGCTTCCTCTCTGCTAGCTAGCTTTCATAGGGCTAGAAGTTTCTATGCAGGCTGACGGAGAAGAAAAGGCATCAGTGGAGCATCCATGGTCTTTATTAACTGTGGATCCTGCATACTACAATACCAATGATGTATTAGACAAGATGTGCCCACTGCTATAACAATGGAATTATTATATTATTATTTATTATTATGGAGGAAACCACTTTCTGACTGAAGTTGAGGCCCACTCCATAAGAGGATTTCATGCCTGGTTCTACCTACCTCGCCAAAAGCCCACGACTAGAGAGGCCCTAGGCCCTAGGGATGGACCTACTGTTGTGTAACGGAATGAGCATGCTGTCAGACTGGCTTCTAAATATTGTTTATACCCACAGACAGTGGTCAGAGAAGCGTCACTTTGCAGTGTGCAGTGGTTAATGAAAACACTTGTAATGGGTCAAAGTGCTGAGAACTGGTGACTACTCAGTGCTCGGTTCCCAACCCCACCTTTAAGGTTGACAGAACATATGGAAAGAAGGGCAAAAAGAAATTGAAGGCTGGAGTGTTGTTGATTATTTTAACTCTTTGGGGACCTGACACACAGCTCCCAAATAAATCACACAGAGTCATATTCTCTTTTACAAATGCCCTGCCTTAGCTTGGCTTGTTGCTAGCCAGCTTTTCTTAAGTTACCCTGTCTATCTTTTGCCTCTGGGTTTTTATCTTTTTATATACCTTTCTTTACTTCTTACTCCATGGCTGGTTGTGCTGCTGCTGGGTGGCCAGCCCCTAGCATCCTCCTCTCCTCCTTTTTTTCACTCCTTGACTCCTCTTCCCAGATTTCTCCTCCTATTTATTCTCTCTGCTTTCCAGCCCTACCTGTTTCTCTCTCCTGCCTTGCTATTGGACATTCAGCTCTTTATTAGACCAATCAGGTGTTTTAGACAGGCACAGTAACACAGCTTCACAGAATTAAACAGATGCAACATAAAAGAGTGCAACACATCTTTGCATCATTAAACAAATATTCCACATCATAAATAGATGTAACACATCTTCAACTAATACTCCACAACACTAGAGGATTGATAACACTGTGAAATTCTGTTCTCTGGCTATGACATTATCCTTGCACTTGTGAATTCATAGCAGGTGCAATTAACTACAAATACCTGCAGAAGATGGAGCTTAGCCAGGCTTGTCTCAGCAATAGTCCACTTCCTGGTACCAAGTTCCTCTTAATTATTTTTTTCTTTTTTCTTTTTGTTTGTTTTTTGAGACAGGGTTTCTCTATGTAGTCTTGGCTGCCCTGAAGTCCTGAAACTCACTCTGTAGACCAGGTTGGCCTCCAACTCACAGAGATCCACCTGTCTCTGCTTCCTGAGTGCTGGGATTAAAGGTGGCTTTAGTTACTTTTCTATTGCTGTGATAAGACTCCACACCAAGACCAAGGCAACTTATAAAACAAAAGTGTTTAATTTGGGCTTGTATCTTATAGTTCACGATGCTGAAGCAAAGGCATGGTCATAGGAAGAGCTGAGAGCTCAAATTCTAATCAAGTAGGATGCAGAAAGAGTACACTGGGAAGGGCATAAGTCTTTTGTAACCTCAAAGCCCAGCCCCCAGTGACAAGCCTCCTCAAACAAGACCACACCTCCTAATCCTTCCCAAACAGTTCCACCACCTGGGGACCAAGTGTTCAAACATATGAGCCTACAGGGGCCATTCTCATTCAAACCACAATATGTATGAAGTTGTCAAAGAATACATTTTATTAAAAATGCCAGAGACCACATTCAGCTATAATTTTGAATGGTCTTAGAGCTCGATAAATATTCTATCCTAAATAAAATCTGGGATGTGAGAATGCTAGGGTATATTTTCAACTTACTTTTAAAAGTACCTGAAACTATATACCCTTGAATTAAACAGATGTTGACTAAGGCCCAACTGTATGCCTAAATTTTTTTAAATGGCAAATATTTGTCTCTTATCCTTTAAGAAAAAGATGATATAGAATAAGAATTTAAGTGACTTACAGAAAACCTCAAATAGTCACTCATTAACATTTAGTGAACTTCACCATGACCTGGACACTGAGCTATGAAGTAGAATTTAGACTTTGAGATCCTTGAAGGACTGTTAGGAGAGACAACAGAAAGCTCCAGCAAATGCTCACCAATTATTCTGAGGGAGAAAAAACAATTTCCTGGAGAGATGACCTTGCTTTTGAGGAGTTATGAACTGGGCTTGAAGAGTGGTCAGTCTTTGTTGGTTGAATGATTTTGTTTTCTGTAGGAGTCAGAGAACAAAAGAAATGGAAAGGTTTTTTTCTCAACTGGAAGTAATATGAGCAATAACTATCATCTTAGAGAACATGGCAGGAAGTGTAGACTGGAAGACTAGAGCTTGAAGAAAATGGTTTTAGATAGGGTTTATCCGACACTCTTCCTTGCCTGCCTCAGCGGCAGATGCTATAAAGGAATCAAAGTTCACATCCAAGCATCTTTCACAGGAAGAGGTAGCCTTGTAAGAGTCTGGCCAGTGAAAGGCAACAGCAAGTTAACTGAAGAGGGTCAAGCAAATGCCTATTTCCAGGTGTACAATGTTGGTTGGCCCCATTCCCTTCCTTCTTCCACATCTGGAACTGTGTTTCCATGGTGCAATTCTGAGGGAAAGCAAGTTTGTCCCAAAGAACCAGCAAATACAAAGTAGAACTGAAGTAGCCCTGAAGCCATCCCTAAACTTCTTGCTAAGAATATAAACATGTTCATTAATACTTCATTTTGTGTGGGCTTTTTATTACTGACTATAACTGTCTCCAAGACAGATAAGAGTTTTAAGAATTAGTTTTTTAGAATGATCCTTATTCAATTAGTATAAGTAGATTATAGAAGGGGTACAAAGACTTTGCCAGAGGCTTATGACAGGGCTCAAGCTAAGGAATCAGCAGTGATGAGGGTAAGGAAGCCAGAGTCTAGAGTTAGAAACAGGATAGTGTGGAAGAGGGAGCATCTGAGCAACAGTGGGCTGGAAGTGGTGTGAGTCTCCCAAATGAAAAGAAGTGTAGATACAGGGATGACTTAAGATATTCAGTTCCCTACATACTTAGTTTCAACAACTTATGGGACATTCGCATGAAAATAAGCAAAAGGAAAGCTGACTTAGTGTCTGGGGGCTGGAAATAAGGCAGATGAGACACCAGTTTCCAAGTGACCAAAGTCCACAAAGAAAATGTGAAGAGAGAAGAGAAATGAGGCCCAGGAAATCTAAGACAGAAACTAGACTGATGGCTTCCTAAGGTTGAGAGGAAAGAGAGCCAAGAGGACAGCTAAAGGAAGCTAACTGCCCACACACATGGGTTTCCCTTTGGGGTGATGAACACTGAATGTTTAATTGTGAATGACTGCTCAACCTTATGAGTTCACTAAAAACAATCACACTTTGAACAGATGAACTATACGGTGTGTAAATTAGGTCTCAACAAATCAGTTTTTTAAAAAGCAAGTTGGAAGAGATTCAGTGCACAAATAGAGGGAACAAGGGCAAGAAAAGTGTGTAGTGTGTAGTGTGTGTGTGTGTGTGTGTGTGTGTGTGTGTGTGTGTAATCATTAAAGGGATTTTCCGAAAACAAGAGGAAAAGTTGTAAGAAGGAATGAGTGGGCAACAGTGTTAAATACTAGATCCACCAACTAAACCCAAAACTGAAACATCTGATTTAGGGATTTAGCAGTCCTTGGTTAGCTAAGTGTGTGTGATTTCAAGGAATAATGGCAGAAATCAGACGATATTGAGGAGTGAGAAATAGGAGGTAATAAAGGGCTGGTGTGGTTTTAGTATGAATACCCGCCATGGGCTCATGCATTTGCATGCTTAGTGCCCAGCTGGTGGACTGTTTAGGAAGGATTAGGAGGTGTGGCCTTGTTAGAGGAATGTGTCACTGGGGGTAGGCTTTGAGGCTTCAGAAGACTCAGGCTATTCCCAATACACTCTTTCTGACATCCTGTTTGCAGCTCAGATGTAAGCTCTCAGCTACTGTTCCAGCAGCATGCCTGCCTGCTGCTACATTCCCCGCTAGTAACAGAACAGTGACAAGGCACTTCTCAGAGTGAAAAGAAGAGCAATGAACATAGGTGTGCAAGTGTCTCTGTGGTGAGATGTGCAGTTCCTTTGGGTATTTGCTCAAGAATGGTGGAGCTGTGTCATATGGCTGTTCTATTTTTAATTGTTTGAGAAGCCTCTGCACTGATTCTCTAGTGTCTGCCCTTGCGCTCCCAACAACAGTGGAGAACGTTTCCTCTTTCCTCACACCCTTACCAGCATTTGTTATCATTTGGTTTTCTTCACAGTGGTCATTCTAACCGAGGCAGGATGGAAATTTCAATGTGGTTTTAGTTTATATGATGGCTACAGATGTTGAATACCTTTTAAAGTATCATTGGCCACTGGTATTTCTTCTTTTGCAAACGGTCAAGATCACTAGCCCATTTATTGGGTGGCAATTTGGGGTTTGGGGAGTATTTAATTTTTGCAGTTCTTTATATATTCATGATAGTAACTCCTGGTCTGTAGTGTGGCTGACAAAAGACTGTGATGGCTGTTCTTGGCTGACCCCATGATCACATCTGGAATGAACTACATTCCAGAAACAGAGGGCACACCTGTGAGATTTTCTGCTTGGTTTGAAGTGGGTGAATCAACTTCTAGTCCGGACCTTCGAAGTAGGAAGACACATGTCTTTAATCCAGATCTTGAGGCAGGAAGACACACGGTCTGTGCCACACCTTCTGCTGGAAGCTTATATAAGGTCACTGAAGAAGGAAGCTTTTGCTCTTTGCCTGCTTGCCCTCGCCTTGCTAACACATCCATTCCTTCACTGGCATTGAAGCCTGCTTCTTCAGGATTCCAGCGTATACAGAAGACCAGCTGAGACACCCAGCCTTGTGGACTGAGCAACTTCTGGATTCTTGGACTTTCCATTCACAGCTAGCCATTGTTGGATTAGTTGGCCTGCAGCCTGTAAGTCAGTCCAATAAATTCCACATACATTATATATGTATATAGTGTGTATATGTGTGTGTGTGTGTGTGTGTGTGTGTAGAGAGAGAGAGAGAGAGAGAGAGAGAGAGAGATTCATTCCATAAGTTCTATAACTCTAGAGAACCTCGACTAACACAAAGCATACATTATATATGTATATAGTGTGTATATGTGTGTGTGTGTGTGTGTGTGTGTAGAGAGAGAGAGAGAGAGAGATTCATTCCATAAGTTCTATAACTCTAGAGAACCTCGACTAACACAAAGACTTTGAGAGGAATCTTCAAGGGAGAAATTGAAGAGCTGAAACATAAATTTCAGGTACTTAAACAAACAAACAAAAACTGTAATCGAAGGGACACAGGGGAGGGAAGTAGAGGAGGGGCATATTAGAACCAAGTATATAGTTAAATACATATGAAAATAAAAATGTTCTTGGATGTGATCAGTACTGGCATTTTATGCATTCTGCATTAGAATTTGTAATGACACACCGAACACATGAGGAATACAGCTCAGTGGTAAAGCAACTGCCGAGCATGTATGAGGTTCCAGGTTCAAATTCCAGCACCACCACCACACACACACACACACACACACACACACACACACACACCCCTTAGACAGATGGTATCTGCAGTTAGAACATAATCCAATGACACCTGATCCTTGGACCACAAAGCAAGACACTTTTCCAAATCTCAGCTTCCTAGCAAGCAAAAAGGCCCAAACCCATGTTTGTTCAAGGGCTCTGCAGCACAGACCACGGTTTGTAATTCTTCCTGAAGGTGAGAAAGGAGTGATCAAACGGCTGTTATAGCTGCTTGAAAAGAAATTAAAAAGTGATTTTTTTTTTTTGCTTCTCTCAGAAGCTCATGGCAGGCACCTTCCTAAGTGTTCAAATCAAATAATTTTACCAAAGCTGTACAGTGTGGCATACAAAACTCATTTTCACTGCAGCTGGCACTCACTCCCCTACATTCCCAGCTCCATAGTCCTTTAAAATCCCAAGAGCCCCTTACTGCAGTCAGGCACTGAGGAATGAATGAGGCTGTGTGTGTCTGCTCTCGCTCCTGCTGTCTACCGGCTACTACCTCACCGGTGTACTTCAGCATAAATGTCACACACACACACACACACACACACACACACACACACACACACACGGAGGACACCTCCAGACACTCCACCATCTGCCGTTTCAACACCACTAGTCCAATCACTCTTTTTCTGCACATAATTTGTTGTGCCTTTTCCCCCTCTCACCTGGCCCAATGCAGAAGGCAGAAGCCATGTTTCCCATGATGCCTTGGCAGTGTGACGCTCTGCACACTGTAGACACACCATTTGCAAGGGAACTATGCTGCCCGTGAGACGCTGAGAGGCTGAGCCCTGATGGGGTGGCACGGCGGGGCAGTGGAAGAGCTTGTGAGTTCTGTACAGGGTTGGGAACTTCCATACACACACTCCTCTCGGTACTCCAGCACTTACTGTCAGACTGGCCCTGTTCTACCATCTAAACCGTGGGCTCATTCTTCAGTCTAAAGGTTGGACAAATATTCGAACTTAGAATATGCTTTTGCTTAGACACATAAAAAGGTGGGTGTTACCTTATTTTATATTTTTTTGGGGGGGGTTCTGTTTTGCACTTAGCAGTCGTTTATAAGGTAAGAGTTGTGTAAATGGCCCTGTTGAAATGGTAAGATCAGATCCTTGGACAGGACCAATCTGTTATTTATGCATATGCACTGGCTGCACATTTGCATGCCACAGTCTCCGATGCTTTCACTGCATTGGTGACTCATAGCTGGGAACAGCACAGCAGTTCACTTACTGTAACAGAAGAACCAGTAGCTGTTAGGTTTCGGCAAGGATGCTGGGGTGACTATGGGCAAGGCTGCACCTCAGCATCTTCGTCAGGCCTGGTGTCTAACACAGCACTTCATAAAGAAAAGATTAATGTGTTTACTCTGAAGATAATTGGGTCACACTAAATGAACATCGCATCATGTATACAGTTACTACTCATGACTGATTTAATTACTATAAATTAATCTAGATCTAGAATGACACTAGATAAAAATTTATTTATAACAATAACCTAATTATAAACGATGGCTCAAGAATAAAGCATTACTTTCCCCAATCCAGAAAACTAGGTAATTCTTTTATCACAGTTTTTAAAAATATAAACTTATTTTTAAACCACTCCATAAAAGTTATACATATTTACATATATATGCACCATGTGCTCTTTATGCATATATCTTGAAATTGGGTAATTCCTAATGAAACATGTGAGCTTAATGAGAAACTATGTAATATGGTTATTTTGCTAATAATCCTCCAGAGTTTGGAACAGGGACATTTGGGCATCTAATGAGGCCAGAGACTTTGAGTAGACCATACAGTACATTTCATCCAGAAGACCTCGGATAAACATGGGTGAGGGGAGTAAATAACAAATCTGCCTACCAGTTTTTATAGAAAATATGCACTAAAAACGCTCAACTTAACTCTTCTCTTTCATTGAGAATTTTGGGCACATTTCTGTATGGGTTATGAGTGACACGAGTCAGCACCAGAAGGAGAAGAAATGTAGTTGTGGTTCTTGTCTTACCACCCTGTCTCTTACTGTGTGACTCTGCAGGAACTGCTTAGTCTGACTCAACTCTCTTGTTGCCTTTGCCTGTGGCAGGAAGAAAAGGTACTTATCAGAGCCTGATGGAGGGAAAGGACCTTCTCCTTCCTTAAACAAACAAGGCGTCCCTTATTCTCCTGAGCTGATGAACAGGGATCATTCACCACCATTCACTTGGGACTCTCGAAGGCATTATCATTGTCTTCATTCTGTGAAGGACAGGACGCCAAGATTCTCCTTTATAACAGGACAGTGCCGCAAATGCCCATATCACTCTCTAAAATTTCCTCTGAAACAGGACTGTCACCGCCCAACTTTTACCACAGGAACCTAGGGTATCAGTTCACTCCTGTTCACAGTCACAGCGCAAAATATTACAAGTCTTCGGGAAAGTGCACTTCGGAGATGTTAGACAGCTAGACACCAGAAGGCACACATGGTTTCTAGGCTATCTTACATCAATGGGAAATCATTTCATGAATGGTTTACAATGAAGTCACATACATATACACACACGAGTGCAAGCTTTAAATAAGCAAACAATACACATTATTTCCACCCAACTGAACCTTTCCATTTATAGTTTCTAAAGTCAGGTAAAATTGTAGACTTTGCTAGAGGGGTTAATTTCACTTTCTCGTATTCTATTATTAAAATTTAAAGGCTTGTTAAAAAGCTCATAACTTTGCAAGTATCTGAAAAAAAAAGTGCCGGTGGTGCCTACCGACCTAAAGCGCCTTAGGAACATCATATTACTGACTTCTAGTGTCTCGCAAAGAGCCTGGATTGAAGAAACGTGCCATTAAGTACAGACGAGGAGAAAAAGGATTACAGCCCCTCAGATTGGGGAGCTGCCTTCATCTCTTTGGTGGGGCCTCAAAACCGTGTTTTCCCCTTAGGAAGTATTATTCTGACCACCTCAGACAGAATACCTCGGAATTCCCCTCCCAGAGGCGTGAGTGGCAAAAATAATGTCCTCTGCCAGATGAAACAGCAAAATGTTTTCCAAACTCCATCAGTCCCAGTATTCTATCGCAGCTTGTTCAGGTTTCAAAGTGAGTCAGCAGATCCTACATCATGTTTCTCATTTGACCAGGGCAGAAATGCTGAAAGTGAATTATCCACTTACTGAGATTGGCAGGGGGAACAGCAAGCACTAGAAACTTAGCCCAGGGTGATTAGGACTTGCCAGAAAATCAAAGCATTCGCTTTGATAATATTTTGCAGCAGCCACAAATTAAAAAAAAAAAAAAAAAAAACAGCAGGAATAAATATTCATTGTGTCCACTCTAACTTATTAAATATGCTTCAATCCAAGTAAATGCGGAAGTCTTCCTTAAGGAGAAAAATCTTGGCAGAAATAACTTCTAAGAGGGAGAAGAAAGTATATCCTGTGTTTTGCTTAAGGGGAAATGTTATGTTTGTGGTAAATATAAGACAGTGATGAAATATGACATTCTTGTGCAACAGACTATGATTTCCACATACCAAATAACATTCCTTGCTTAGTTTATCATGCATCAGCAAATTAAACTGATATTACATTTTATTTTATTTGGGGAAAAAAAGAAATTCTAACAATCTTTTTGTTACAGTGAGTACCTTAAATTTTACTACAAACACCAAGGTAATTTTTTTTTCCAAAGCTTTGGAAAAAGCCAGTTACTCAAGAGACAGGGACAGGCATATCTCTGTGAGTTCGAGACCAGCCTGATCTACATAGTGAGTCCCGGGACAGCCAGAGCTACACAGTGAGACCCTAATTCAAAAAATAAAAAAATAAAATGCTATTTTAAAAGCCTGGGAAAAGGTAAATAAACGCTGCTAAATTCTAAGCCATGTTCCAAGAATGCATTTTTCTCTTCTGTCCAACTCTGAGTTCTATTTGCCCACCAAGAGACTGTTCTCATTCATGTCATAAATATTTATTAAGAACCCATTCCACACGAGGCACTGGGCCAGGCAATGGCGTCATGAGAGACCTAGACTCTGCCCTCAGGAACTCACAGGCTAACCCATAAAGCAAGCAACAAGTATACACAAAGATTTCAAATGACACCAGCATTATCTTGCAGAACAAGATAAGGCACTGGACAGCTGTTCCCAGACTTCTTAACCAACACAAGCTCAAGACGAGATTTGAGTTGAAAAACTGCAAACAAAGATGTGGGCACATCCCACGTGTCCCCAGGGTGCCTACGCTGAAACTTCTGAGGCTAGTTCCCAGCAGTGTCTCCCGACTATCCTGTATGTATACGGAACTGGTGAGTCTTTTCCAAGTCGATCCGCTACATCCGCTACGTCTTAACACTTGTATCCTGTCCACCATTCACCGTTTGCTGCATCTAAATGAATTATTGGACTTCATTCATCTGTTTCACAACAGACCCAGTTCATTTTGTAGTCTATAAACCTGACCTAATTTTCTAAAGACTTCATTACAGACATATCTTGATTTTTTACATATTTTTTTTTCTTTTTCTTTCTCTTCTTTTCTTCCTTTAAAAAAAAAACAGGGGTCTTACAATGTAGCGATGTAGCTCTGGCTGTCCTGGAACTCACTATGTAGACCAGGCTGGCCACAAAACTCATGGAGATTCCCCTGCCTCAGCCTCTGAGTGTTGGGATTAAACGTGTGTGTGCAACCACAATTGACAATTTTCAGTTCAATTTTACGAAATGTATGATGGCTACCCAAAACTAAATACCTCCTCTGAGCTAATTATTTTTTACATAATTTTAAAAATAATTTTTTAAAATTTTCCACATACAGTCCTGCAGGGTACTGCTGGCCCTGTTTTACAGATGGCAAAACTTGTGTTTCCAGCCCCCAAGAGCTAGTCAGTACAAAGCTAAATACAAGCCTGCTGACTGTTGACAAGTTATTTTCTCACAAATCTTAACTAGTGGAGTTCTCACTTCCAGGGCACATGCAACAGAATTACTCAGTGTGCAACACAGTAACGTTATAATGCAGTTGAGCTTAAAGAATCACAATCCAGCAAAGCATCCCCGATGCAATTAAACCTCCGATGAACAAGCAACACAAGATGTGAAGTAACTTCAGGTAAATAACGAGGTTGTAAGAGAAGGGATATACACAACACTTTGCAAAGCTGTGTTGCCAAGCAGCCTCCGCGCCTGAGTACGAGCAACTTCCCCCAGAGAGAAAACTGTCTTACTGCAAGTGGGCCTCTGGAAACTAAAGGAATCCAATGAGTCAGGCAGAGCTTGTATCTTGCCCTAACTGGAGCTGGTCCTACTGCGGTCTCACATACTGGCAGCGTCCCGTCACCTACTCTAGAGGGACAGTCTAGCACAAATATCAAGTACATACTCCCTGGTGTATCTTCGCCAACACCACTATCGTGTCCTCAATACCATCGTGGAAGACAGCTTTCTGAGACAGCAGGACGGTCACCTGGAGTCTCAGCTGGAATGCATGTGGTTCAAACCGTTCTGCGATAACATCCTAGTAGTTTTACCCTACGGTTTATCCAAGTGCACAACTACCGACCTCTGTGAGCACCCAGGAAGTGATTGCACCATAGATACAGACTGTAAGCTAAACTGTTAGCCATTCCCCGGCTAAGTTCTCTAAGTCCTGCTGCACTTTTAGGGGCTGCCCCCCCCCCCACCTCTTGTAAAGCAAACTACACACAAAACTACACACACACACACACACACACACACCACACACACACACACAATCTGTTACCACGCTCTCTGGGCTTGACTGTGGAATTGCTTCCAAAGAAGCATGCCAGTTTGGGCTTAGGGTCTGCAAGCTTCCCAGCCGGTGCCCTACTGGCTTTCTTAACACGCACATGATTAATATTGGTCCTCGGGAAAGAAAGCTACTTCTGACCTTGAGAGTGTGACTACATAAATTACCTCAGAGCGAAAGTGATGAGATCTCAGAACAGCATCTGGGGAGAAAAGAGGGAAAACGAGACTTCATTAACTCCTTGTTCTCAGCCTGCAGAGTTGCTCCTCACTTACCTGGACTCGGGAAAGCACATTCTAGATGTCTCTCTCCAGTTCGGTGGGCATATTTGGGGCGGGGCGGAGGGGGTATTGGACCATCTGTCTCTAAGGTGATTTCTCTGCAAGAAGTTCCAGCAAAGTTGGGAGGGGAGCCCCCCCAATTATCACGCCTTACTTTTTTTTAATCCCCGAGCTCCAGCAAAGGCTGTGTAAAGAAAGGTAAGAGTGTCTCAGCCCGGGATTCCACTACAATTACCTTCTGGGCTTTAGCAAACTGACCCTAAGAAACGGAGTCTGATCCTTCCTCCCAGGACCTCCGAGGTTATCCAAACCTGGTGATCTGAGGACGGACTTGAGGGCAAAAGGCCAGGGCTTGTTAAATAAATAAATGCACGTAGCTTGAGGAGTGGGCAATGACGGGGGGCAATGACGGGGGGGCAAAGAAGGGGGGGCAGGGGCGGCAGAGGAGGAGGCTTCAACCTCCCTTCTAAGCCCAGAAGACACCGGTGGCGGCGTGTCTCACCTCTGCTTCTGGAACGCCCCGAAAAGACCGATTTCATCGGATGTCTCCCTTTCTGGAGCTTGCGGTGCCAGCAGCAGAAGAAAATGATGGTGGCGATGGTGCCCAGCAGAAGCAACAAGAGGAAGAGAGCACATTGGATGCTGTAGGGTCTCAGCAAAACGAGGAAAGCCGCGGCGATCATGGTGCGGGCGAGGCGGGGGGCCGTGCGGTGCGGTGCGGTGCGGTGCGGTGCGGGGCTGAGGCGGCAGAGCGCGCTGGGCGCGGGGCGCGGGGCGCGGGGCGCAGAGCGGGCGCGGCGGAGACGGGCGAGCGCGGCTCAGCGCGTCAAGCCCGGCGCTCGCGGCCCCGCGCGCGGCCCAATGGCTGCACACCCCGCGCCGGCCCCGGAACGACTGCTGGAGAGCGGCGGGCAGCTCTCGCCATGACTCAGCACACGGCGCGCCGGCGGGAGCCGCGCCCCTCCCTCCGCAGGCGCCCCAGCCCGTGCGCGGCCCTCGGGCTCAGCCCCGCCCGGGACGCAGCCGGCCGAGAGCATCGTCGGATGGCCGCCTCAGGCCTCGGCATCGCGAAGCCGTCGCACGTGGGGCGGGGCGGGGCGCGGCGGGAGAGCGGGCGGGCGGGTGGACGGGGGGGGGGGGGGGCTCGGTGGCTGACGTCACGGGCGGCGGCGGCGGCGGCGGCGGCGGCGGCGGCCGCGGCCGCGCGCACATGGCTGCAAGCCGGGCCCGAGCGGCGCGCCCTCCCGCAGGACGGCTCGGTGAGCGCGCGCGCGCGCGCCCCGCCAGGCCACGCGCCAGGCGGCGGTGCGCGGGACCCCCGGGCTTCGCCTCTGCAGCCTCCGTGGACCGACCGACTGCTGGAGGCCGACGTCAGGGGGCGCCAAGGAGCCGGGGGGACCCGGGCTCCCGCCTCCCTGCGCCCGCCCGGAGGCTGGGGCTCGGAGGATGCAGCAGGGTGAGCTATTCGGTTTGGGGGCGGGGGTAGTCCTTGCGCACTGAGGCGCGAGCACCTGGAAGGGCCATCTATCTCCAAGCAGGTCCCATCTAGCGGCGCTCAGGAACGGCACGCCGGGGGTCTGCGGACTTGCACTGTCCCACCCCCAAACTTGGTGCTGATCCTCAGCCCAGACGTGAGCTCGTAGGTCCTCTCGATGCCCGGCGCTGGCCATTAAAACCCTGCTTCGTTTAGCGTCTTTGGAGGGAGAGGCGATTTTTAGATGTGAGCATCTAAC
Source organism: Peromyscus eremicus (assembly GCF_949786415.1). NCBI lineage: Eukaryota > Metazoa > Chordata > Mammalia > Rodentia > Cricetidae > Peromyscus > Peromyscus eremicus. The sequence goes on from NC_081432.1 coordinate 39,621,821, forward strand.
CGATGAAGGAAGTTGGTGATTGATTGGCCTGTAAATACTGCGGGAGAAAATTCTTAGGCACTATTAAGCCAACGGTGATCTGTCACATGTGGGCACACACTCACCCTTCTCCCCTTCGCCGTTTCCCAGCCCCCTTACATCCCGTTATAATTCGGGAAAAAAAAAAAAAAACTATATCGTGGTTGTCTGCTGGACACTTGACAGTGGTCGCTGGTCCAGTGCCGAGAAGGCAAGGCGTGAGCGCTGCGGTGTGCTCTTCTGCAGAGGGCCTCCGCCACCTGGCGAGAAAACTAAAGCTGCGGCAGCATCCTGCAGCGTGTTGCGGCCTTGGCGGGCCAGTGCAGTACTCTGCCCTGCTGCCCCTCAGGCATGCTGGTTTTCTCCCTCGGTGGGGCTGGGTGATTTGTTTTGTCTCATTTACTCGCGTAAGAATAAAAACCAAAAGACCATGCAATTATATGCTATATGACAAATGATACATTACCCCATTTGGGCCATTTCTAGCAACTAGGTTGGAGACTAAATAATTCGTAAAATTGGAATGGTTGCATTGTTTTCTAACTATATAAAACCAATTTGCAGTTCTGCAAAAATGCTTAGCCATTAGCTGCTGTTAAGGTGGGGGTGTTATCAAGCGTGAGCATTAAAAGAAATTCGGAAAGATGTCGCTTAGTCCTAATGCCAGGCTCCTAAGTATGGAAATGCTCTTATTTGCATGCTCGTTTCCTAACACAAATACAGATTGATATGTAACTCAGTTGTTTGGGGCTGAGAATGGAAGGGACCTTGCTTTCAGACACCGAGTAAGGTGGACTCTGGAATGTCAAACTGCAGGGTGCATTGCGTGCCAAACAGGCTTCCCAGGTCCCTGACTGTCAGAAGAGCTGCCTGGAAACACTGTACCATGTGCACATAGCTGAAGGATTTCTGATACTGCAGCCCACTGCAGTAAGAAACTGCATCCCTATCCATTATGCAGGGGTTGCTGAAAAGAATCTTGAGAGCTTGCAAAGTGTGGCACACCAGGAAAGGAAGAATTCATCACACTGACTGAGCAGGGGGCATGAGAGAGTCGTGTTAAACTGTACTGGAAAAACCTTCTGCAAACCGTGGGTAGAAATAACTAATGCTATTGAGGAAGGTCATCCTCATGCCTCTCACTGACTAAAGCTTGTAAGTGAGCTGAAATGGCATAAATACCTTTGAATGGAAACAGGTCTAAGACTGTAACCACAGCAAAGTAATCAGATTGACCCCAAATTCTGCATTTTTAACAACAAAAAGCAAGTAAACAGCAATATGGTTCTCTGAGCTATTACTTTAGTGTAATTATTATCATCCTGAGCCTTGCTACAGCCATTTACAAGTTTCAACTGCATACAGGAACATCATTTATTTTCCTTCTCAGGCAAATGCTTAAGTAGCATGCAATAGGATCTATAAATACTTCTTTTTATATGTATTCATTTCTGTTCTTGTCTGGGTAATCTTAAGGAGACATACAATAAACAAACCGAGTCCTTGAAAGAGTTTAGTCTGTGAGTCCATTAATTTCTGATTGGTTGCTGATTTATCATTTCCTTTCCAAGTAATAGCATGTTAGTAATTGTTTTTTTTTTTCTATGTGTTTGTGTGGCAATGCGTTCTGGAGTTCATATATATCAAATTAGCCAATCTGTCCTTTGGTGAAATTAATTTACTAGTATTTATGCCTTCTCTTCCTGCTGGGTTCTCATTTAAAAGAGAATAATTGGTGTTATATAAAAGTCATAAATTTAAGATTAAAGGTAAGGGTGGAAAAAGAACGCTCATGACACAAATCTCTCATACCATGAAATGAAAAATCACAATGGGAAATGTTGTGATTTATTGCTTTCATGACAGAGAATTACCACTGTACCCCAGTGGGCAGGGAGTTAAGGAGAAAATTGTGTGCAGTGTGTTACATAGGAGTGATCCACCGCATAGCCCTTCTTGTCTTTGGATTCTCCACCACATTAATAATAAACTTGAGGATCTAAAAAGAAAGTAAAATATTAACTTTATTTAGGGTAAAGTCAGATTAAAGACCGTTGCTTAGACTCAAGACCAAATGGGGCACCTTATCCACATTTCCCTAAATCAACATGCCTGCCCCCATCACAGCTAAAGAAGGATCTCGCTAACACTAGAGCAGGCAAAACCAGCCTATACAAAATCACTCAGAGAAACCGGAGTCTGAGACCCTGACACTTTCCCAATAAGGAACACACTAAGTGGAGTCGAGTTCCTGTATGAGAAGGGAGTCTTCACTAACTAGCAGGCTGTGACGGTTAATCTTTTTGTTTGTTTCATTTTTATTTTTGTTTTTTGAGACAGGGTCTCTCTCTGTAGCTCTGGCTGTCCTGGAACTCACTCTGTAGCCCAGGCTGGCCTCGAACTCATAGAGATCCGCCTGCCTCAGCCTCCGGAGGGCATTGATCAAAGGCATGCCCCACCACACCTGGCTTGTGATGGTTAATCTTGATGGGCTAACAAGATTATCTGATCAAACGGAGAAGTGCCTGAGAGATTAATGAAGCAGACCTCTAGATTTGTTTGTGATAACATTTTCAGGGAGGATTAAGTGAGTGGGGAGACTCACCTTGAATGTGAGCAGCATTACCCCATAGGCTAGAAAGCCAGCTAGCACGAAAGAGGAATAAAGAAAAAACACAACATGGGCGTGCTTATATCCATTACGCACCCCTCTGTCTCTGTCTCTGTCTCTCTGTCTCTCTATCTCTCTCTGTCGCTGTGGTGTGTGTGTGTGTGTGTGTGTGTGTGTGTGTGTGCGCGCGCGCGCGCGCGTACGTGCATGCGTGTGCTTTTCGGCTGCCATAATCTGAGCTGTTCTACCTTATCACCCGTGATGGACTGAAACCTTTGAAACCACAGGCTTCCAAGGCAAATTTTTGACCTTTAATTTGCTCAAGTGTGTCACAGCAATGAAAATCCTACTAATAACCAGTCCTTCCTCAGTTTTTCCCGGTACTAACTCTACTGCAAAGTTAAGAGTAAGTTAAGTGCAGGGATTCAGGGTGTCAGGAGAAATTGATCAGTAAGTAAAGTGATTACCTTGCAAGCATGAGGACCCGTGTTAAAAACAAAAACAAAAACAAAAAACAAAAACCGGCAAGCCTGTATTGAGGAGGTGGATCCCTGGAGCCCTAGCCAGAAGACCTAGCCTAAATATGGAGTTACAGGCAACAAGTGACCCTTTCCCAAAAAAGGAAGGATTGCCACTGTGGCGCCACACCTCAGATTGTCCTTGGGGTGTCCCCACTCATATGCACATATGTGTTGTGAACCCTACCAGAAAGTAAGTGGTTTTAATAAAGCAGAATACAGTATCTTGTATATGATTTCCCTAGAGCCAATAGGTGTGGCTCAGTTTCCTAATTAATAGGTCAGGAAGAAATACTAGGAGGAAGCAAAGTTTCCAGCCCAGGTTGTGTAGAGAGAATAACGGAATAATGACTCAGATTCTGAGCCAGAGCGGAAACAATGAGTTTTGAAGGAATAACAAGGCTGACAGTGTGGAAAGATCCATGTAAATATGGGTCGAGAAGTCCAAACCACAAACGGATGTGGGAAGAGTCGTCACCTAGACTGTAACTGAAATCACAGAGACGGAAGACGTGATTGAAGAGGAGAATTGGAGCTGTTTGTGGGCTGGGGAAGGGCAGAAGGCAGGACTGCTCAGTGGGGAGCGTCCCAGCCCCGTGGCTTGCTGGGGCAAACAGAAAGCCCTGAGGAATGGGCAGGGGCAGACCTCAGGAGATACCCCAGAGGACTGAGTGGGTGCCGTAGGAGAGGCTAAGCCACACAAGAATGAGTTACAGAGGGAATAAGTTAAAAGCGGGCTCCCCAGAGACACGGTCCACAATCTTGGGAGAAATTTAACTGAAGGGAACAAATGAAAAGCAACGAAAGTCTTTGAGTAAAGCCTGGGTGGTTCTCAACCGGTGGGTCATGACCCCTTCCACAGGAGTCGACTGAGATCATCAGAAAACACAGATATTTACATTAAAATTCATAACAGTAGCAAAGTGACAGTTATAAAATAGCAATGAAAATAATGTTATGGTTGGGGATCGATCACCACAACATGAGGAACTGTATTAAAGGGTCGCAGCACTAGGAAGAACCACTGGTCTAGATGGAAGTTTCTAGAAACTTGAATGATGGACCATGGTTGTTTGTTTGTTTCCTTTTGCTGTGGTAAAAAATGCTCTGCCAAAAGGAACTTTGGGGAAATGGGGTTTACTTCAGCGTTCAGGTCAAAGTTAGAGTTCATCTTACCAGAGAAGCCATGGCCGACAGAGCTTGAGGCAGTTTGTCACGTTGCGTCACAGTCGGAAGCAGAGAGTGTTAAATGTAGGCTCAGCATCCTCTTTCCCTTTCACTCAGTCTCAGACCCTGCCCATGAAATGGTGAAGGCCACTTTTCACACTGCAGAGTTAACGGGCAGCCTGACTAGTTAGGATGCCTCCCTGTCCGTGGTTTCCTTTCCAGAAGCTCTGACTATGACATTAGACTTGAAAATTTATTTTTAAGGAAAGATATGGGGTAAAAGAGGATAATGAAGGGTGAATATTATCAAAATACATCATATACATGTATGACATTGTCGTTATTAAATAAAAATTTAAACGGTGTGGGGACTTACCTTCTACCTTTGAGGGACAACCAAGGACAATAGCAATAGGCAGTATGCTTAGGGAGTCTCTTGGACAACCCTGACCAACAACTTACTATCAATGAAGACAGCATGCACTTCAGACCCAGGGCCCTGAGCCAGAGCTGACCTGAATGCCTCCTCCCTGAAGACTAGCTTTCACAGTGACAGAAGACACCATGCAAGCTTCCACAGGAGGGAAGCAACTGACAGTCCTACCCAGCTATGACACCTATCAACCACAACCATGACCAACAAAGTGGCACACATGCCTTGCCAGTAACCAACTCTCCTCTGGTTGGCCTTAAAGCCCACTTAACAAGAGGGAAATCATGCTTGGTGCTGGGAACTTCTCAAGGCCAGTGAAGTCACAGATCTTGGAGAAGAATCTATAACCAGCGCTTTATGAAATCAGCAGAGTCCCTAGCTACATTCTAAATCTGTGTCCTTGCACCCACAGAGAAATGTAGTCCTCACCTCTCATCCAGGAAACTTCTTTGGCAACAGAGAGCATTGTAGAGAACCACAACCAATCAAAATGCAGTCATGTGGGTCCCAGTGGGTACATTTACAAAACACTCCCGCACCTAAGGCTCAAGGAATGTTGCAGAAGAGGGGGTGGAGAGACTGTAAGAGCCAGAGGATCAGGGAGTTTGCTGTGATCATGTGCATCCTGGTAATATCAGAAACTACACCCATCAAGTCTCAACAGCGTGACTGCCTAAACAACACCTGAATAAGGACAACAACAGAAATGCCAAGTGGATGGGGAAGGCCCAGGAGACCCTATACAAAGAACTGCAGGCAACTAAGGAACACTGGGAGTGGGAGAGAGGTGCTCTTCCCCAGGGAAGAGCACCCCAATTAGATATCCAATACCAAATGGTTAGCCCTACAAACATACATACAAGTAACATTACACAGACTGAGCAGATTATATATAGGAATAAATCCTATATATATATATATATACACACACATATATATACAAGTATGTAACAATAATTAATGAAAAAAAGAGGCTATGAATTTGAATGAGAGCAAGGAGGGGTATATGGAAGGGTTTGGTTGGAGGAAAGGAAAGGGGAAATGATGTAATTATATTATAATATCAAATAGAAAAGAAAAAAATTTTCTAAAAAGATATGAAGGCCAGTAAGATGACTCAGCAGGTAAGGTGCTTGCCCATGTGACCTGAATTCAACCCTCAGGATCAACATAAGGTAAAAGATGAGCACCTTCTCCATAGCTCTTTCCTCTGAACATATGTGCTACATGCCCTGTCTGCACCCACACACGTACACCTCATGCACCTAAATGTGCACACACAACAATATAATAATAAAAAGATACGGGAGGCTGGAGAGATGGCTCAGCAGTTAAGAGCACAGACTGCTCTTACGAAGGACATGAGTTCAGTTCCTAGTGATTTATAACCACCTGTAACTCTAGCTCTAGCAAAGATTAGATGCCTCTGGCTTCCAAGGGCACCTGGACTCATGTTCACACAGGCACATAAATATACACATATTTAATTTAATAATAAAATCTTTAAAAAATAAAGATAAGCCGGGCAGTGGTGGCACACGCCTTTAATCCCAGCACTTCAGAGGCAATGGCAAGGGGATCTCTGAGTTAAAGGCCAGTCTGATCTACAGAACTACAGAGCTAGTTCCAGGATAGCCAGGGCTACACAGAGAAACCCTGTCTTGGGGAAAAAAAAGATAATAAGGGATTCTTTGGAGTATAGTAAAGACTTCTAAATTATCCAGTTGGTAATCATAAAAGAATAATACCTTCAAATATTGCCTCCTTGAAAACAAACAAAATGCATAAGAATTACTCTAGCTAGCAGTATATTACTCATAAATCACATTGGACAAGTCGTATACTTGTTCTTAGGTGAAGTACTTTCCATGTGCTTATAGAGAAAGGCAAAGAAGCTACATCATTGGGAAGAATCTAATTGGGATAATGTAACCTTGACTCTCTGGTGATCTCAGTCACCAGGATCAGGAAGGCGATCATGCAGTGGCTCACATTTGATGTGAGTTTGGGAAAATGGTTGTCGTTTTCATCGATATCAAATGTTATTTTCAGCAAACATGCCCTCAAAAGGACGTCCTACACATATTATCATAACAACATCATTTAAAATAATATAGAGGCATTATTATAAGAGAAAATGTTTCTAATAGAATCGCTGCAGATTGTACTTTTAACAGCATCAAGATTGATAATAATACTGTGGAGGGAAAAAATATGTCTGAGCTTACAGAGTTCAAAAAAAAGTCCGAAGTTTGGTAACTTAAAAACCCCCAGAATAGCCGGGCGGTGGTGGCGCACGCCTTTAATCCCAGCACTCGGGAGGCAGAGCCAGGCGGATCTCTGTGAGTTCGAGGCCAGCCTGGGCTACCAAGTGAGTTCCAGGAAAGGCGCAAAGCTACACAGAGAAACCCTGTCTCGGAAAAAAAAAAAAAAAAAAAAAAAAAACAGAATACTGGAACTCATCTACACAACAATACTCCGCAGACACTTTTGAGGAAGTAGTAGTATCCACAAGCAACCAGAACTCATTTATGTAGCTTCCACATTGCACTGAGCATTGAGTCATGCAGCAAAATATTGAAGCATTTGGCCAGATGATTTACTCACAGTTGTAGGAACTGCTGGAGGGAATTTTAAGAGCTTTTCATAAATCGAGTCATGAAGCTGTTAGAGTCATAAATCACAGAGTTCATTATTATCCAGATGGTGTAAAACACCTCTAGCATTTCTAAGAATGTACAATTTACAAAGACAACTTGAAAACTGAAATTCATTCCTGGTAGTTTCAATGTGAGGTTGTCATATGATTTCTGGCATTCCAACATTCTTTTTTTAGGGGGCGAAAGGGGTTGTTGGTTGGTTGACTGGTTGGTTAGAGACAGGGTCTCACTGTGTAGCTCTAGCTGGGCTGGAACTCAGTATGTAGACCAGGATGGCTTTCAACTCACAGAGATCCGCTTGCCTCTGCCTCCCAAGTGCTGGGATTAAAGTTATGGACCACCGTGCCTGGCACTGTAAGATCTTCACAGTTGCATAATAGATTTTATAAATGAATAAAACATTAATTAGTATTCATTAGTTCAATTTAATATCTTCCTGATAATAAAGCTACAACCACACTTGAAATACAGTTTTATTTTTAAATCTTTAGGACTTTCACATTAATTTTAAAATTTATTTTCTGCATTAAATATTTTATGTTGTTGCATCAAGTTGTTCATTATCTGAAAGAATAGTATCACTTAAAAGGGAAGAAATACTGTGTACCAAGAAAATTGCATGAGCAGTGATTGTTGAAAAGCTTTTTCAATAACACATCATTTGAGAGGTTTTTGAAATGATCCTAGTGTAAGAATATCCTAAGAATCCTCATGATCAGAAAGAAAAGTGCATGAAAATGTCTATATAGCCCCGGACACTTGTGGAGCAGACTAGGAAAACACACAGCAAACATACTGATTTAGAATGTAGAAGAGTTTACATTTCAAAACCTACAGCCTTGGCAGCCCCAGCTCTACCATAGCTCTCCTGTAGGAGTTCGCAGCTTGGAATCTATAGGGAGTTTCTAGGGATCTAGTTCATATGGAGAAAAAAATCTCAGCTCCGCCTACTCATGATTTCCAGCCTTCCACCAGAGGCAGAATGCTGTGGCTTGTAATTTGTCCCTTCTGAAGTGCGTGTTTAAATTTGATTGCTATTATGGAGTATTGGGAGATAAAACTCTGAGTAGAACGCTTGTGAAGGCTTATGTGAAGTTAATGTCCCTATCTTAAAAGTGGGTTATAAAAGGGCAAGTTCCGCTTCTTCCTCTTTTCCTCCCTTCTTCTGCCTTGAGATGAGGCAGCTAGAGAGCTCTAATTACATGCTGACACTTCTCAGACTCCAGAAGTCTGAGTGTGTGTGTATGTGGTGTGTGTTGTGTGTGCATACATATGTGTATATACAGATGATAGATAGATAGATAGATAGATAGATAGATAGATAGATAGATAGATAGATATTTGAAGTACTGGGGATTGAACTCAGGGCCTTGCCCATGTTAGGTGAGCACACTATCACTGAGTTATAGCTATAGCACAAGCCAATACAGTTCTTTTCTCTGTAAAGGACCAAGCCTGTGCTTTTCTGTTACAGCATCACAGAATGCACTCCACTGAGATGCTGCTGGGGCATCCTTGTAGGCCTCAGTTCTTGCTCCCTGCCATATGCCCAGACACCAGGCCTCGGTATTTCATCAGCATAACTACATTCTGTCACAGCTTCTGTCATGAGACTTTTTATTTCATTATGTGGCTGTCAAACTCCAGATTTTCAGATCTTGTATCCTGAAGAACCCTTACCTCTCAGTCTTAAAAGTTCTGTTTCCTCCGAATTACCTTCTGCCTGTCTAAATAGTGAGGAGTGGACACAGTGTTCATCCCTCCAGTCTGTGAAGAAGGGACAGGGTGCTCATGCATTCCACACAGAAGTGGACTTTGACTCATCGTCCCTTAAGGGCCTTAAGATGGCTGACTCATGCGGACCTAGTAGTTGCCTGCTGTTCTTTGCAACATCCCATGGCCATCTGGCATGAGATAGTGATCTACCGTGAGAGGATACTGCAGGGCTGCGGTTCCTGTCCCAGACTTCCTGTCGACCTGCAGCCTGGTAAGCTAGTCTCAGGCTGAGGCATGGTGGAGCACTCTTGAAATCCCCCCACTCAGAGGGTGGAAGCAGGAGGCTTGCAAGTTTCAGACCAGCTTAGGCTGTGAAATGGGATGGTTAGCCGGAATTGTCAAGTTGAGTAGATCTGGAACTGCCTAGGAGACACATCTCTAGGTGTGTTTGTCAAGGTCTTTCCAAAGAGATTTAACAGAGAAGAAAGGCTTGAACACAAGACTGAATGACTAAGGACAAGGGAGGCCTGCTTCCTGACCTCACACTCTTACCGTTGTGTCTTCTCCACCAGGACGGACTGCCGTCACTCAAACTCAGACAAAATAAACCCTTCCTGAAGTTGAAGTTGTCAGGGATTCCGTCACAGCAATGAAAAAGACTAATACGAGAGGCCTGCCTAAAATAAACCTGGCTGTTAGTGCCTGGATTGTGGAGCACCATAGCACGCTGGAAGTTGCCTGGCAGAGGCATGGGACAGCATGCACCAGTCTCCTTCAGTACTGAACAGCTGGCTACCTGATAAGACACCCTGGTATCTGCCATGCCCCCACCCAAGGACCATACAGCTAGCAAGTGGAATTAAGAACTCCTTAGCCCTTCAAAAAAGTCCTTCCTGTTGTATGCTTTCATCTTTATGGCCTCCCACCCACGGCAGCCCCTCACCCGAAGGAATTCCTCCTAGGGATTGCTGGGTAGCAGCTACTCCAATTATTTTTAGAATAAGCTCTACCCAGATTGTTGAGGACTAAACTGACGCTTAGGCAGAGTAACTGAGGTTTCCCAGCACACAAGATATATGCTTCTCTTTTTATTTAACTTGTGAGAAATTTTCCTGGTCCGCCTCGCAGAATCTTTCAGTCTAATAAGATTCCTGTCATTCAAGTTTTATCATTTCCATTCTTAGTGTTTCAGTCTCATGTGCCCATTCCTATCCCTTGGGTAAATATGAACTAGCACCTCCATAGGGCTAAGCAACTTGGGAGGAACTAGACAGATTCATTTTTGGAAAGCAGCTGCTATTTATCCTTCATAAAAAAAAATGTAGTGCCGATAACTTTTTTATTTACGGGAAGTTGAGCTTTCTGTCATAAACATCTTAGACACTGAGATTAATCAAGCATGTTTTTTGAGTCCTGTCCAACCTCCTGTATTTTAAAGATCCCTCCTACTCCCACATATTTAATCTAACTTTATATGAGAGGAATCAATTAATAATTAAAATATTACTGTTAATGAGTATAATAGTCATCTAACTAAGACGGCAAGCCAAACGTGGTACTGTTAGTGTCTCCACTTACAGATGGGCAGCAGGCACAGGAAGGCTACAGCAGAGTGGAGACTGAGAACCAGGGCTGTGGACCCGGACGGCTTGGTGCTAGAGACGATATTTACCACCCTGCGTGTGGCCCTGCTTCACCATCTAGTGTCCGGATGAGGTTTAAACTGGAAGATTAACACTCCTCACAGACACTTTGCTTCTACTTAGAAAAAGTTTCTACATAAGCTTTCCTGGCATTTCTTACGAGGATGGGTTTCCTAAGGGCTGGCTTCTCCACACTAGAGAATTAACAGCTCACAAACTCGTTCTCAAAAGACTATCAACGCTGACTCTCCCGCTCCTGGCAGCCTTGAACACTCCAGAACACTGAGGTTAGGTCATAGGCTTTGCACTACTGCCCCATCTATTGTCCTTCCTTGCTTTTGTGTAGCTTCCTGGAATTATATACATCATTTCCTCTCCTTTGGGCTTCTATTGATCAGCCAGTCATCTCTAAGGAGGATTGCCTTAGAACAGCAAACCCCACAGAGGCTTCACAGCCTCCTGCACACAGCATAGTATTTTCATACAACCTACCCACATCCACACATGTGCTTTAAGTCAGCTCTTGATTACTTATATTGCATAGCCCAATATGGTTTTTACCTTGTCTTTGTTTCCTAAACAAATCCTGTTGTTGGTTTGTTTTACAAATGGTATTCCTAAATAAAGAATAAAGGCAAGAAAAACATCTATCTACAAAGATTGTCAAGACATGAGCTTTCTCCAACACCTTCTATCTGTGCAATCGGTTGAATGACACGTGCAAAACCCTGTGGATATGTGAAAGCAAATCAAATGTACCCTCATTCTCCACTTTCAACTTTTTCCGGTTGTGGTTTTGACAAGCTGTCACAGCCTTGCCCGCACTCCTGTGGGAAAGAGTGCTCCTTCCTAACGTTCCCCTCCACTTTCACTACTCTGATGAATTTATTGATAGTAGAAGACTCTGCTCATAAATGTGTATATGGATATATTATTCTTTTTCCTTGTGAGTGTATTTTTCTTAATGACATCTACCTAGGAGACAGGGAAATAACCTGTTAGGATGTATAATGTAGCTGATCATTTTATACAATTTTTAATTTTAATGTTGCTTCAAGGTGGCATAAATATTAGAATAAAAAGAGGAATTTATTAGTAGTGGATGAAGGGGAAAACCACTTAAGATGATTTATTAAGTAATTATCTGAAATACGTGTTTAGACCTAAAATATGAAAGTTTAGAAAACACAAAATTAATGGAGACATTGATAAATAGGAACCAGTTATTTCATTAATACATGCCATCAATATAGGATAGCTATTTCAAAGAGAACTAGGTTGTCCTTTCATGTTTCAATTGATTAGATAAATTAGTGTTTAAGAGTTGAATTACATCTTGTTTTTATGCATAAGCATTGATTCTGGTATCAAAATTATTACATTAGTAAATTTAAAAATTGATTTAAAAGTCATTAAAGTTGTAGAATACACTTACTTAAAAAAACATAGTGATCAGATCTTACTCTGAACTTTGAAGATGAATAAGATGTTCTACAAAATAAAAAATAAATGTGAAGCTGAGGACATGACTTATGAGGATTCTGAAATGGAACTTTTAGTTGAATTTACTCCTCTTAGGCTGAACTCTACATCTTTGTTTTTTGGTGACTGGAGTGGGTATAGCACCTGAGTATTAGGAGGATGAGTAGTAACAGAAGAAAAGTCAGGGATAAAATCACTACAAAATCCAGTATTTCTTAGACAATATTTAAAAGGCCTTGAAACCACAGGAAACTTTGCTCTGGATCCTTCTGAGTTGTTTGCACAAACTCTCAAGTGGCTTCAGCCATAGCTGCTGACTTCTTGTTGACAACTGATGGAGAAGGATGCCATCATGGAGCAGAAGAAGGCCTTCCGTTGTTGGTAGCCTCTGGTTTCTATACTATCCATATCTGCTGTAGAAGTCTCCTTGAATACATCAAGATGAAGGTAAACTGGTTACACTGTGTAAAGAACACAAATACAGATCTTAGTTCTCAAGCCAGGCGATGCCAGAACGTGGAACCAGAAATACTATCTGTCTTACTTAGGGTTTCTGTTTCTGTGAGGAGTCACCATGACCACGGCAAATCTTATAAAAGAAAACATTTCATTGGAGCTGGCTTACAGTTCAGAAATTTAGTCCATTATCATCATGGCAGGAAGCAAGGTGGCATGCAGGCAGACATGGTGCTGGAGAGGTAGCTGAGAGTTGTACATCTTGATCTGCGGGCAACATGAAGTGAACTGTGTGCCACACTGGGCATAGCTTCAGTGTAGGAGACCTCAAAACCTGCCCTTCCACAGTGACACACTTCTCCAAAAGGCCACACCTAACAATAGTACAACTCCCTATGGGGGCCTCTTTCTTTCAAACCACCACATTCCACTCCCTGAGCCCCGTAGGTTTGTAGCCATATCATAATGCAAAATTGCATTCATACAACTTAAAAGTCCCCATAGTCTATAACAGTCTCAAACTTACTTACAAGTCTAAAGTTCAAAATCTCTCCTTAGATTCATGCAATCTCTTAACTGTCATCCCCTGTAAAATCAAAATCAAAAAACAGATCACATACTGCCAACATATAATGGCACAGGATATACATTACCATTCCAAACATAGGGAAAGGAACATAGTAAGGAAATACTGGACCAAAGTAAAACCAAAACCCAGCTGGGCAAACTCCAAACTCTACATCTGATGTAGTAGTAGTTTGAATGTAATTGGTCCCCATAAGCTCATAGGGAATGTCACTATTGGGAGGTGTGGCCTTGTTGAAGTAGGTGTGGCCTTGTTGAAGGAAGTGTGTCACCGTGGGTGGGGACTTTGAGGTCTCTTTTGCTTAAGCTTTACTCAGTGTCACAGACAGTTCCTGTTGCCTTCTGGTCAAGATGTAGCCAGCACATGTCTACCTGCATGGTACCATGCTCCCCACCATGATGATAATGGACTGAACCTCTGAAACTAAGCAAGCCACCCCAATTAAATGTTTTCTTTATAAGAGTTGCCTTGGTCGTGGTGTCTCTTTGCAGCAATAGAAATCCTAACTAAGATGTCAAAACACTTCAAGTCTCCAACTCCTTTCAGCTTTGTTGATTGCAACACACTTCTTTCTCTTAGGCGGATTCCACTCCTTGTTAGCAGCTTACCTTGACAGGTATCTCATGGCTCTGGCATCTTCAACATCTTGGAGTCTCCAAGGCAATTCAGGGTTCATTTTCATAGCTTCACACAATGGCCTGTCATGGCCTCCATTCAGGGATACCCCTACATTTCTGGCCTCAGTGGCTTTCCTTAATCTCAAAGGAAGACTCCATAATCCCTTTCTTTTTTTACTTCATGTATTTATTTGTTTGTTTGTTTGTTTATTTATTTATTTATTTATTTATTTATTTATTTATTTATTTATTTATTTATTGTTTTCAAGACAGGGTTTCTCTGTGTAACAGTCCTAGCTGGTCCTGGAACTTACTGTATAGACCTGGTTGGCCTTTAACTCACTGAGATCCACCTGTCTTTGCCTCCCAAGTGCTGAGATTAAAGGCATGCACCATCACACCCAGATCTGAGCTTTTCTGCAGTAAACAAATAGTGTTGGCCAAGGCTCATGGTTGATAGCAGATGTCCACACATAGAGTACTGACAGCAGAAGGAATCTAATAGTTCACAGTAAACAGACACCCAGGCAGCCAGAAGGTGAAAGATCCCTATCATGTCAAACCAACTCACTAAAATTGCAAAGTTTAATATAGACAACTCTTTCAGACGTTGTCAACTAAAGACAAAGAAACATGAGGACTGTGATGTCCCACAGGGCTAGTCACCGTGGGAATGATGCCAGCTCTGGACACAAGTTACTGCAGTAGTAAGCTGGGAGAGGCTCATAGACACAGGACCACTCTGCAATGTGAAGAGACTTCATAGAACAGGGCCCTAGAGATACCTTTTCCTCCCTCTTCACTGCTCCCTGGAACTCCCCTGGCTGAACTCACTTCTACAGAGGACAACAGAGCTAGCTCAACTGTTCTAACCTTAGCAGAACAGAGAGGGTTAGGGATGGGATCCGGCAAGACAGAGGACTTCAGCCTTGGTGTCTGCACAGGAATACACTCATGTGAAGCATATGATGAACGTTCTGTGACTCCTATCTCTGAGAGACTAGAACCACAGAGTAGGAGCACCTTAGACAAGGAGAGACTTCTGGGGTGGCAGTCACTGGCATTGACAGCCTGTTGCAAAGCTGCTGCTGAAAGTCTTCAGTTTGTTGGCAGGTCAGCAGCTGAGGGCCAGTGCCAGGGTCTCCTGGGGATCTCAGTTCTTTCACCCTTAAAGTATAACTGTCCTTCTTATGTACTCCAGAGGATTCAACATGTTGATGCAGATTTAATGCTTATAACAGTTATGTATATTCATACATACTTCCACACACACATACACGGGAGGAAAGAACTCAAATTCTAGCTGTGGGCTTATTATGACAAAATTGGAAAGATCTGAGAGTATCATGCATGGTAGTACAAGGAGCTAAAGGAAGTCTTTTTATAAGTAATGGTTTCATTCGGGACAAGGCATGACATCGCTGTATAGTCTTCAGTGTAGCCTCAATAAAAGTGCATCTACAGACCCTAATCAGAGTGGGTTTGGGTTCTTTCCTTTCCCACCATGGAAAGCTTGAAATGAGTCAAGTCTATAGACCCCCAACCATATTTAATGATTTTTAAGCTCACACATTCTCTCCAATCTAAGCTAAATAGCATCATAGTTTGGCAGCATGTTGACCCATTCTGAAGCATATTGAAGGCTAATAAGATGGCTCAGTAGGTAAAGATGCTTATGGCCAAGCCTGATGACCACAGAACCAGCATGGAAAAAGGAGAGACTTGACTTCCTCCCACAAGTTGTCCTCCCACAAGTGTGTGTGTGTGTGTGTGTGTGTGTGTGTGTGTGTGTGTGTGTGTGTAGGTAATTATATCATATATGTATTCATGTATATTGACCATCTTCTTATTCAAAATATAGCAGCAACTACTTGAGAATTTTAAATGTGTCTGATGCCACTTGAACATGGAGAAGCAAGTTGTGGTCCCCACAATGGACACTAGTGAAGCCTCATAATCTCCCAATAGAAGCTAAGCACTGGCAACTCTGTACTTGGTTTTCCTCTGGCCATTGCTGCTCTACTTGGAGCACTGGAAGAGCCCCCAGTGGAATCCTTCCTCTCTTGGCTTCTCTCCCTCTAATAAAGAGATAGCTTTCTCACAGTTGTGGGAAACATCGCACTTCTCCACGTTCTGCATTGTTGAAAGTCTGGGCTAAAACTATAAACCTTTTCAGACCTCTCTAGGCTAGCCATGGACTGTGTAGAATGCCATCCCACTGTTTGGGGGTCACATAGGATGAGTACCCAGTTCATATTCTCCTGAGCATGACCAGGGAGCAACGTGCATGGACCAAGCTTCAGCTTTGTGTAATGCATTGTTCATGGCTCACATTTTCATGTAATTCATAATGCAGATTTTCTATCACAAAGGAAGATGAGACAACTGAAGCATCTCTTGATAATCATTTAGTTTGCTTCTCTTTGGAGACTTTTGTTTCTTAGAATTTCAATTAGCTTTTGAATTCACGCATTAGTTATGTCATAGGTTTGTTAAATGTAAGCAAAACTGCATTAAAGTTTCATATTTGTAACTATATTTGCTTTCATGTTACAAAACCTCCCTTTTGTCTTTTAGATAATTTTTTTTAAAGAATTTGGTTATCTCCCTTTAATCCCAGTACTCAGGAGGCAGAAGCAGGCAGATTTCTGTGAGTTCGAGGCCAGCCTGGTCTACAGAGTGAGTTCCAGGAAAGGCGCAAAGCTACACAGAGAAACCCTGTCTCAAAAAACCAAAAAAAAAAAAAAAAAAAAAAAAAAAAAAAAAAAAAAAAAGAATTTGGTTATCTCTTATGCTATTGTTCTTAACTTCAGGTTATAAGACCCTTGTGGATCCTTGTCCTGGTTGGTTAAAGATAAAATAAGCCCTCTGCTCCTAGAGCTGCTTTTGGACATAGTGTTTATCACAGCAACGGAAAGTAAACTTGAACAATTGTGAAATCAATCTTACCGTGTTCTTATCAATATATTTTTAAGTAAAATACAGTGTTTAGTAAAGATAAATGCGTCTCTGAGGTTTTACTTTCCTGTGTGCACACACCAGTGAGTGAGTGCATGTGTGTGACTTCTGAACTGCAATGTGTGATTTTATTCACCCCCCACACACACACACAAAATGTAATTTTTTCTATAACTTGCAGTGAAACACAAATTGAAAGCCACTGGCTTAATGATATTCATACAGCCATATATCTTGGGTATTATGTGGCTGTGATTTAATTTGATCAGCTAAATAATAATGAGAGATTCTCTAAGGAGTCGTTAAGTGTTGTTTGTGGGGAATAAAATAGCACTGCCGTGGGAATACACGTGCCAGGCATGTTCAAGGCATCTGAGCCAAAGCGAAGTTCCTAAAAGGCAAAATGGGAAGACTTGTGTAAGATAGCTTCAAACAATAATCTGTTAGTACAATACTCAATAACAATGGTTGCACCACTCAAAGACTGAGAAGACAGTTGTTGGGCAGATGCCTGGGGTAGATTTCATGTGTGTGTATGTGAAGCTGTTGTGACTTATGTCCAGGTTGTGATTTTGGTAGAGAATTTAAGAATCCTGTTTTCAAGCATCTGCCAATGGTGCTTGCCTTCACCTTAACTCCCTGGCTTTATTCCTCTATTAAGGTACTTTAATTCAGTCTCTACAATCGTGGCCATAAGATAGTGCATAGATATGTTTTTGTATGGTAGATTGTTTCTGCTTTTTGTTGTGATAAATGCACATTAACAGGACTGGAGAGATGGTTTAAGAGCACTGGCTGCTCTTGAAGAGGACCTGGGTTTGATTCCCAGCACTCACGTGGAAGTCCACAAGTGTAACTCCAGTTCCAGGGGATCCAATACCCTCTTCTGAGTCATGGGGGCACCAGGCATGCATGTGGTGTACAGGTTCATATGCAGACAAAATACACATACACAGAAAATGAAAAGTAAAATTAAATTAAAAATTTTAAAGTGCACACTGACAAAAGTTGCCATCTTTACAATAGGTAACTATAAATCAGTGACAATAATAGTATAACCACCATCATCCCCCAGTTCCAGGACACTTCCAACTTGCAAATTCAGCTCTTTACCCATTCAGTAGTTCCCAGACCCTCCCCTACTCCCCAACCCCTTCCACTCAGTATTCTACTTTCTGTCTCTAAATTTGGCTGCTCGGTGTACCTCATATGAATGAAGTCATTTTGCATTTGTATTTTGGGAACTAAGTCCCATGCATTCATTGTTATTACATTGCTGTGACCAAATAGCTAATGTAAACAACTTAATGGAGGTAGACTATATTTCCGCTCATGGTTTCAGAGTACTCAACCCATGGCCACTTAGCCTGTGTATTTAAGCAAACCGTCATGGCTGTGAGAACAAGTGGCAGAGAAAGTACCCACCTCATGGCAGACAAGAAGTGGGGAAAGGGACAGCAAGGTGCTTAGGGATAAAACATCCTCAAGAAACAGCCCCTCCCAATGACATACTTGCTCCGGAAATGTCCTCCCTCTTTAAATGTCCGTAACATCCCCCAAACCACTACCTGGACTTTTAACACATGAGACTGTAGGAGATGGTGCTCTGCATGGCTCTAGGGATTGACCTACCTGGGACGGTGAGGGAATGAGGCAGTGGCAGACAGTAAAGAAACAATATACATACCAACACCAAGGAGCTGGGATCAGGTGGTCTAGGCTCTCTGATGGGGAAACCACAGCACACCCAGAAACTCAGCTTCTTGATTGTGTCCAGTTGAGCAGGGAAGCGAGATTGTTGCATACAGCTGAACAAGGATTAGCCTGTCTAGGTAGAGCAGTCTCTATAGGGGAGCAGTCTTCAGGCTGTAAACACCAGGAGGAGAAAGTTATGGTAGACATTTTTTGCATACACCATCAACATCTGCGCTTAGACCCAAGGAAGGCTTTGCCATTCCCATGGCACTGAGGCATTAGGGTCCTCAATGTGAACGAGCCTATGCCAACAATACACAATACTTGTTCACTCCCTACAAGACAGTTTACATTTGAACCACACGGCCATCAAGGTTCATCCATACTGTAGCATATGTTGGAAATTCTTTTCAAGACCAAATGACATGATGTATACACACACTCCTTTTGCTTGTCAATTCCTCTGGTGCTAAGACACCTAGGGACCTTTAGCTACTGTGAACAATGCTGCAGTAAACATGGGGACACACAAATCTCTTCAAGATTCTGGTTTCACAGCAACTACACTTTATTTATTTTTTTTTTAATTATTTTTTTTTTTGAGACAGGGTTTCTCTGTGTAGTTTTGGTGCCTGTCCTGGATCTCGCTTTGTAGACCAGGCTGGCCTCGAACTCAGAGTTCCACCTGGCTCTGCCTCCCCAGTGCTGGGATTAAAGGTGTGCGCCACCGCTGCCCAGCACAACTGCACCATTTTATATCACCACCACAGCATGAAGTTTCCAGTTTCTCCATATTGCACCAATACTTGAGTTATTAGTTTTCTTCTCAGTTGCCATCCTAGTCAATATATGGTAGTGTACTGCGATTTTGACTTACATTTACCTTCATTATATTAATTTTTAGTTTTTTCTTCCATTTCTTTGAGGGAGTTTTTCATTTCCTTTTTAAGGGTCTCTATCATCTTAAAGTCATTTTTAGGATTGATTTCTTCTGTTTCTTCTGCCTTGGTATGTTCAGATCTTGCAGGTGTAGGATCACTAGGTTCTGATGTTGTCATATAGGTCTTTATGTTGTTTACTGTGTTTTCACACTGGCATCTACTCATCTCTTCCTCTGCTCAGTACAGGTGGTGTCTGTGTCTGAAGGTGCCTCTCTTGTTCTAATTTTTAGTCTTGGTCCACTAGGAGTTCTTGGTTGAATCGGTGCTGTTGGGTTCTGTTTCTCCGGGAGCAGCTTAGTCCAATCAGTGTTAGTGGGTTCTGTCTCAGGGAGCAGTTGTTCCCAATTGGTGTAGGGTGGGCTTATGGCTCCAGTGGTTGTTGGGGGCTGGGTTTTTTTGTTTTGTTTTGGTTTGGTTTGGTTTTTTTTTGGTGAGGGAGCAGGGAAAGGTAGCTGCCTGGTCCCTGGGGCTCCAATGGCTGGGTCCTAGGGGCTAGAGACCTGGTCTGCCCATCTGGAGATGGGGCCTTACCTGTTCCCAGTTGGTGTAGGGTGGGCTTATGATTCTGGTGATCTGGTTCGGTGGCTAGACGGCTCCTTCTCTTGCGTTCTCAGGTCGCATTTTGCTTGCTCGCCAATTCCTCAGCTGATCTTGTTTCCTCAGACTGAAGGCTGTGGGCTTCTGAAACCTCTCCCGAATGGATCTCAGCTGAACAGGTTGATCAGTAAGGCAATCTCACCAACACCTCCAAGTTGTTGGGGTTCACAGGATCGGCAGCTGGGCCCCGGGTTGGCCTCGAGCAGAATGTTCAGGTCCGTTCTTGTCACATCCCACGCAGATGGCTTGGTTATTGTTACCAGACTTAGAGATGTTTTCAAGATTAGCCTGGACAACTCCTCAACTGATCCTCTTCCCATGAATCCTCAGACTGAAAGCCTGAGTCCTCACCCTTGAGTTTTCAATCATAGCTATTCTGGCCAAAGTGAGATGAATCTCAGTGTATTTTTAATTTGTGTTTCTCTGATGGTGGACAATATTGAATGCTTTTTAAAGTGTTTATTAGCCATTAGTATTGTTTTGAGCCTTCTTTATTCAATTACAGAGCCCCTTTTTGTTTGACTGGGTTTTGTTTTGTTTTGTTTTATGTGCATTGGTGTTTTGCTTGCATGTATGTCTGTCTGTATGAGGGTGTCAGATCCCCTGGAACAGCTGTTACAGACAGTTGTGAGCTGCCATGTAAGTGCTGGGACTTGAACCCCAGTCTTCTAGAAGAGCAGCCAGTGCTCTTAACCACTGGGCCATCTCTCCAGCCCTTGGCTGTTTTCTTGGTATTTAGGTTTTTTTTTCTTTACTTGTTTAGTCTAGATATTAAACCTTTGTCTGGTATATACTTGGCAAATATTTTCTCCCATTCTGTGGACTGTTTCTTAACAAAATCAGCAGTTTCTGGTGTTGTATCGAAACATTAGTTTTATGAAGTGCGATTTGTCAATCGTTGGCATTTTCTTTTTCCTGGGTGGCTGTGGTCCTATTTTGGAAGTGCTCACCTACACCTGTATCTTTGTAGTGTATCCCTATGTCTTCCTCCAGCACTCTCAGAGTTTCAGGTTTTGTGATCTGTGATCCACTTGGAGCTGATTTTTTGGTCAGAGGGAGAGAAAAGTATCTAGTTTCATTCTGTCCACATGCTGATAACCAGTTGTTGGTTTTGTTTTTTTTTTTCCAGCACCGTTTGTTGAAGATGCTGCCTTTTCCC
This sequence comes from Peromyscus eremicus, assembly GCF_949786415.1. Lineage (NCBI taxonomy): Eukaryota > Metazoa > Chordata > Mammalia > Rodentia > Cricetidae > Peromyscus > Peromyscus eremicus. Next base: position 39,643,078 of record NC_081432.1, read on the forward strand.
CAGTGTGCATTTCCCCCTCATTCTTAAAACACAGGCTGCTTTGCTTTCATGGTCGTATATCTGGCTCCTCTTAATGCATCTGTTTTTGTGCCAGGACCATGCTGTTTTTATTACTATGGGTCTGTAGTGTAACTTGAAATCAAGTATGGTAACACCACTAGTATCATTCTTGTATTTCAGGATTGTTTTGTACATGCATTGTCTTTGTGTTTCCATATGAATTTTTGGATTTCTGTTTTTGTGAAGAATGGAGTTGATATCTAAATGGAATTGCATTGAACCTGTAGGTTGCTTTTCATAAAATATACATTTGTCCAACATTGAGTCTTCTAGTCCATGAGCATGGGAAGTCTTTCCATTTTCTAGTGTCTTTCTCAATCTTTTTCTTCAGTATTTTAAAGTTTTACTTGTCTTTCACATCCTTAGTTAAGTTTATTCCAAGGCAAGATTTTTGTTGTTATTGTTTTGTTTTGTTGTTTTGGATTAAGAATAGGATTCCCCCCTGTCAAATTTTTTCTTTGTATGTTTGTCCTCGGCATGATTTTTTAAAAATGGGAATATTCGGGCTGGAGAGATGGCTCAGCCGTTAAAGGCTAGGCTCACAACCAAAAAAAAATGGGAATATTCATTTTTTTAATAAATGTATTTATTTATTTATTTTACATCTCAGCTGCAGTTTTCCCTCCTTTCTCTCCTCCCGGCCCCTTCCCCCAGAGCCCCTCTGTTCTCACATCCCAATCCTCTTTCCTTTCTGTTTAGGAAAGGGCAGGTCTCCCATAACTTTTGTATGGTAATTTTGTAGCCTGTCACATTGCTGAAGATGTTTATCAGCTGTAGGATTTTATGGAGGAGTCTTTAGGATCTCTATGTATAGAATCGTATCATCTCCAAGTGAGGAGACTTTAACTTTGACTTCTTCCTTTCCTGTTACAATCTTTTGTTCTTTTTCTTCCTGCTGTAGCTAAAACCTCAAGCATCATGTTGAAATTGAGTAGACTGTTGGCTACAGGCTTGCTGTGATGTATTCCCTCTATACCTAGTCTCTGTGGGGCTTTCATCATAACGGGATGTTATTAAATGCTTTTTTCTGAATCTGTTGAGATGATGAGGTGCTTTCTGTCCTTGAGTCCATTTATGTATTAAATTACACTAATTAGTATCTATCCATTAACCCATCCCCTACCGCACTAGAATGACATAGACATCATGGTCGAAGATCTTGATGATGTGTTCTTGAATTCAATTTGCAAGGATGTTATTGACAGATTTTATGCTCTGCTCATCAGGAAGATTGGTTTATAATTTTTTTGTGTGTATGGTTTCTTTATCTGGTTTAGCTGTGAGTGTAATAATGCTGGCCTCACCACGAGAATTTGGAAGCATTCTTTCCTTTTCTGTTTTATGGTGTAATTTGAAAAGCACTGGTTTCAGATCTTTTAAAGGTCTGGTAATATTCTGTGCTGCACCTGCTTGGACCTGGGCCTTCTTTTGTCTTAAGTTTTCTTTTCATTCCTGTTCCAATCTCATTGCTTGTGATGGATCTGTTAGAATTCA